>NC_045798.1:47060948-47364639 GCF_009873245.2 Balaenoptera musculus
AGAAGTTGAGACACAAATGTAGAGAATGGTCATATGGACACCAAGGGGGGAAAACTGCGGTGAGGTGGGGATGGTGGTGTGCTGAATTGGGCAATTGGGATTGACATGTATACACTGATGTGTATAAAACTGATGCCTAATAAGAACCTGCAGTATAAAAAAACAAACAAAACAACTAATACTAAACTTTCATTGGGTTATTTGTATGGAAATATGTTAATATAAATGTTTCAGACATTACATGAAATTTCTAAAAATCTTATATTTGTATTGGTATGGAAATATGTATGGAAATATGTTAATATAAATGTTTCAGACATTACATGAAATTTCTAAAAATCTTATATTTGTATTTGTATGGAAATATGTATGGAAATACGTTAATATAAATGTTTCAGACATTACATGAAATTTCTAAAAATCTTATATGTTCTGGTATAATGTTATAAGTAATAATACTAGTTATTACTTTAACATGTATATCTCAGAATTAACTAATTTTCTTGTCAACTGCATTATTATGAACTTTCATCAAATCTTTAACCGTGGTCATTTTTAAGTCTTTTGTCATTTACAGACAGTTCTGGGTGTACTCTGATGATTTTGCAAATATGTTCCTATAAAAGGGTTTCATCTTCAAGAAATTCATGGAAAAGACTCTGACAAGTACAGGTTTCTGGTAACTGACTGTACTGCTGAACTGAATGAATAAGCATTTTCAGAACTCTAATGAAAAACTGATGAACTCATAAAAGTGCTAACAAAAGATCAAGATGAAAAGAAAAATTAATTACATGGGACTGAGTGAACTGATGAGGATGAGTATAATTTTTGTGACTTTCTGTCTGAAATTAAAAAAAAAAAAAATCCCACAAGGACTCAGAGGCAAAGAATATACAAATCAATTTTCACTGCAAAGTAAAGGAGCTGTTACAGTGGAGGATTACTGGACTGAATGTCAATATTATGACATAGTATGAGTGTGTTTCATGTTTGGTAATTGCAATCATTGTTGCTTTTGTTGTGGTCATCCATGTACAATGCTTGGTGTCAGTCTATTTATGTCTTGTAAAAATTAAATACAGTGTGTGTGTGTGTGAATAAAAAAAAAAAAAAAAAAAAAAAAAAGAAATGAATTACAGGGAAAAAAACGTAAAAAAGACAAACACATGGAGGCTAAACAATACGTTACTAAATAACCAAGAGATCACTGAAGAAATCAAAGAGGAAATCAAAAAATACCTAGAGACAAATGACAATGAAAACACGACGACCCAAAACCTATGGGATGCAGTAAAAGCAGTTCTAAGAGGGAAGTTTATAGCTATACAAGCCTACCTAAAGAAACAAGAAAAATCTCAAGTAAACAATCTAACCTTACACCTAAAGAAACTAGAGAAAGAAGAACAAACAAAACCCAAAGTTAGCAGAAGGAAAGAAATCATAAAGATCAGAGCAGAAATAAATAAAATAGAAACAAAGAAAACAATAGCAAAGATCAATAAAACTAAAAGGTGGTTCTTTGAGAAGATAAACAAAATTGATAAGCCATTAGCCAGACTCATCAAGAAAAAGAGGGAGAGGACTCAAACCAATAAAATCAGAAATGAAAAAGGAGAAGTTACAACAGACACCGCAGAAATACAAAGCATCCTAAGAGACTACTACAAGCAACTTTATGCCAATAAAATGGACAACCTGGAAGAAATGGACAAATTCTTAGAAAGGTAGAACCTTCCAAGACTGAACCAGGAAGAAACAGAAAATATGAACAGAGCAATCACAAGTAATGAAATTGAAACTGTGATTAAAAATCTTCCAACAAACAAAAGTCCAGGACCAGATGGCTTCACAGGTGAATTGTATCAAATATTTAGAGAAGAGCTAACACCCATCCTTCTCAAACTCTTCCAAAAAATTGCAGAGGAAGGAACACTCCCAAACTCATTCTATGAGGCCACCATCACCTTGATACCAAAACCAGACAAAGACACTACAAAAAAAGAAAATTACAGACCAATATCACTGATGAATATAGATGCAAAAATCCTCAACAAAATACTAGCAAACAGAATCCAACAACGCATTAAAAGGATCATACACCACGATCAAGTGGGATTTATCCCAGGGACGCAAGGATTCTTCAATATACGCAAATCAATCAATGTGATACACCATATTAACAAATTGAAGAAGAAAAACCATATGATCATCTCAATAGATGCAGAAAAAGCTTTTGACAAAATTCAACACCCATTTCTGATAAAAACTCTCCAGAAAGTGGGCATAGAGGGAACCTACCTCAACATAATAAAGGCCATATATGACAAACCCACAGCAAACATCATTCTCAATGGTGAAAAACTGAAAGCATTTCCTCTAAGATCAGGAACGAGACAAGGATGTCCACTCTCACCACTATTATTCAACATAGTTCTGGAAGTCCTAGCCATGGCAATCAGAGAAGAAAAAGAAATAAAAGGAATACAAATTGGAAAAGAAGAAGTAAAACGGTCACTGTTGGCGGATGACATGATACTATACATAGAGAATCCTAAAACTGCCACCAGAAAACTGCTAGAGCTAATTAATGAATATGGTAAAGTTGCAGGATACAAAATTAATGCACAGAAATCTCTTGCATTCCTATACACTAATGATGAAAAATCTGAAAGAGAAATTATGGAAACACTCCCATTTACCATTGCAAAAAAAAGAATAAAATACCTAGGAATAAACCTACCTAGGGAGACAAAAGACCTGTATGCAGAAAACTATAAGACACTGATGAAAGAAATTAAAGATGATACCAACAGATGGAGAGATATACCATGTTCTTGGATTGGAAGAATCAACATTGTGAAAATGAGTATACTACCCAAAGCAATCTACAGATTCAATGCAATCCCTATCAAATTACCAATGGCATTTTTTACAGAGCTAGAACAAATCATCTTAAAATTTGTATGGAGACACAAAAGACCCCGAATAGCCAAAGCAGTCTTGAGGGAAAAAAATGGAGCTGGAGGAATCAGACTCCCTGACTTCAGACTATACTACAAAGGTACAGTAATCAAGACAATATGGTACTGGCACAAAAACAGAAACATAGATCAATGGAACAAGATAGAAAGCCCAGAGATTAACCCACGCACCTATGGTCAACTAATCTATGACAAAGGAGGCAAAGATATACAATGGAGAAAAGACAGTCTCTTCAATAAGTGATGCTGGGAAAACTGGACAGCTACATGTAAAAGAATGAAATTAGAATACTCCCTAACACCATACACAAAAATGAAGTCAAAATGGATTTGAGACCTAAATATAAGACTGGACACTATAAAACTCTTAGAGGAAAACATAGGAAGAACACTCTTTGACATAAATCACAGCAAGATCTTTTTTGATCCACCTCCTAGAGTAATGGAAATAAAAACAAAAATAAACAAGTGGGACCTAATGAAACTTCAAAGCTTTTGCACAGCAAAGGAAACCATAAACAAGACGAAAAGACAACCCTCAGAATGGGAGAAAATATTTGCAAATGAATCAACGGACAAAGGATTAATCTCCAAAATATATAAACAGCTCATTCAGCTCAATATTAAAGAAACAAACACCCCAATCCAAAAATGGGCGGAAGACCTAAATAGACATTTCTCCAAAGAAGACATACAGACGGCCTCGAAGCACGTGAAAAGATGCTCAACATCACTAATTATTAGAGAAATGCAAATCAAAACTACAATGAGGTATCACCTCACTCCTGTTAGAATGGGCATCATAAGAAAATCTACAAACAACAAATGCTGGAGAGGGTGTGGAGAAAAGGGAAACCTCTTGCACTGTTGGTGAGAATGTAAATTGATACAGCCACTATGGAGAACAATATGGAGGTTCCTTAAAAAACTAAAAATAGAATTACCATATGACCCAGCAATCCCACTACTAGGCATATACCCAGAGAAAACCGTAATTCAAAAAGACACATGCACCCGAATGTTCATTGCAGCACTATTTACAATAGCCAAGTCATGGAAGCAACCTAAATGCCCATCAACAGACGAATGGATAAAGAAGTTGTGGTACATATATACAATGGAATAATACTCAGCCATAAAAAGGAACGAAACTGGGTCATTTGTTGAGACGTGGATGGATCTAGAGACTGTCATACAGAGTGAAGTAAGTCAGAAAGAGAAAAACAAATATCGTATATTAATGCATGTATGTGGAACCTAGAAAAATGGTACAGATGAGCCAGTTTGCAGGGCAGAAGTTGAGACACACATGTAGAGAATGGACATATGGACACCAAGGGGGGAAAACTGCGGTGGCGTGGGGATGGTGGTGTGCTGAATTGGGCGATTGGGATTGACATGTATACACTGATGTGTATAAAATTGATAATTGATAATAAGAACCTGCAGTATAAAAAAAACAAACAAAACAACTAATACTAAACTTTCATTGGGTTATTTGTATGGAAATATGTTAATATAAATGTTTCAGACATTACATGAAATTTCTAAAAATCTTAAAAAAAAAAAATAAATAAATAAAATAAAATTAAAAAAAAACTCTATCCAGATTCATAGGGAAGATTTAATTACTTTTTAAATTAATATATAATATAAATATGGTATACCTATGGTGCCTCTGAAAACTGCACCTATCACAAGCATATGGCTCAGTGAATTTTTATCAGATAAGTATTACATCTCATGTAACTAGCTCTCTGATCATGATCTAGAGTATTAACAGAACGCTTTCCATCACCAACTTCTAATGTAACTACTAGCCTGAATTCTAACAGCATAGTTTTGCCTGATTTTTGTTATTAAACTTTTGTTTATTTACCTTAAATAAATGAAATAATGCTGTATGTTCTCTTCTTGTATCTGGCTTCCATCCAACATTATGTTTGTATGACTCATTCATATATTTGGGGGTAGTTATGGGTTGGATTGGTTATTCTCATTGCTGTACAGTATTTCATTATATGAACATACTGTAATATATTATCCATTCTACTATTGATGAACATTTGAGCAGTTTTAGGTTGGGGATGTTATGAATAGTACTGTGATAAACATTCTCATATATGTGTCTTTCAGTGCATATATTCATTCATTTGTGATAGGTATATATCAAGGAAGTGGAATTGCTAAGCCATAGGGTAGGCACTTGTTCATTTGTTTTAACAGATAGTACCAAACAATTTTCCAAAGTGTTTCTACCAATTTATGTTGCAACTATAATGTGTGAGAGTTCCAACTGCTCTATATTTTTGACAATATTTTCCATCTTTTTATTTTAGCCTTTCTGATGGGTGACCAGAGGGATTTAGAGATGTACTCTTAACAGTGGTTGAGGAGTCTTGCAACCAGATCTTGATAATTCCAGCTGTAAATGATGTATTTGGGTCTCAGATTCCACTTTGATATGTAGCACCTTTTTGGTAAATGAAAATAAATTGATTTTTCAGAAATCTACCCAGCAAGCCAAATTTACCCATCAACAAAGGCTTTGAAAAACAGTTGAGGGATCTATTCTTCAATTCAGTCACATTGAATGAACCTGCAGTTTCAAGGACATATAGTTTTTCAAGTATTGGGCTGGCCCAAAAGTTCGTTCGGGTTTATCATACCATCTTATGGAAAAACCTAAATGAACTTTTTGGCCAACCCAGTAATTTCATTTTTCTTCCTAATACTTTTACTTTTAATCAATCTGATTATCTGTTCCTTTACAGATTTATCCAGAATGCTTTGGTGCTTTCCAAAGCAGATTAAGGACCCCTTGGAAAACTTGTTCTAGATTAAAATGTTATTTATCTAGTTATTACTGCCTGATTTTTACTGTGATAATTATCAGAGATTCAAAGAGCAATAAAATAGAACCCCCTTTTCTAGCAACTCACAAACTAAGGAGAAAGATAACAGCTAACATTCTTTGAGTCTTTCGTGTATGCACTTCACACACATTATCTCACTTAATCCTCATTAACAACACAGGAGTATGTTCTATTATTGTCCCCTACTGCAGATGAGGAGACCGAGGCACAGAGACGTGAAGAAACTTGCCCAAGGTAACAGTGATGTAGAAATGGCATTCAAAGCCAGGAAGTCTGATCCCAGACTACGCTTTTAACCATTATACCATCTTATGACTATAACAAAACCCAGAATAGGACATGTGCTTTAAAATAGAGCTGAAAACAAAGTTATCCGAGAGATACAAGAGGAAGAGATGAATTCTGACTGAGGAAGTTGGGAACTTTATGGAAATGGCATAGGATGAGCTGGGTCTTTAAAATTAGGTAGTACTTTGAAGGAAAAAAATGAGAAGGAATGGAACCTCCTGTAGAGAAAACAATACAGATTCAAAATTCCTTGGGGGAAGGAAGTGTAACCTGAGAGACTAGAAAAAGGTCTGTAAGTTAACAAATGTTGAATGGACACAGAAATTTAGGGCATGTCAAGTATTTTATGCATCATGTAGCCCTGTACTGCAGTTCAAGTGGCTGACGGATGAGAGAGTGAATAAATGGGTAAAGCGCACATTCAGGAAAGCAGTACTTTGGGCCTAAGGTTTAAAATTTCTCATTCTGTATAATTTATTTTGTACTATAATGTTGAGATCTTCAATGAAGTAACTCATTTCAAAATTCTGGGAGTGGCTTTGCTAAAGGATCATTAAATTTAATTGTATAGAAACTAGGTCAAATTTCAAGTCACTTTCAATAGTGTTATCTTCACATAATCACTTTAAAATTTTACTTTAAAATGATTAAAGAAATCACTGACCCAAAATATTATTTTAGCGTTAAAGAGAAGAAATAGATATAAAATATGCTTCAAATAACAAATGTTGAGGCGATGTTAAGTAAGATGAGTAAATAAACAAATAATGGCTAAGTAAAGATATTTTTAAATTAGTACCCCCAAAGTACTTGGAAAATATTTATCCTTGCTTATAATCAAAGAGGCATAAATTGTAACAACCTGGAGATGATATACTACACCTATAAGAATGCCAAAATTATGTTCAATGATACTGATGGCTATGTTGTGGTGAAATTGACCCAAGAAAACACTGTTAGTAGCTTTATAAATTATACAATGCTTTTGGGAATGATGTATTCAAGAATCATGAAAAAAATCCATATCATAATTATTCCATTTCTGGAAGTTCATTTATTTATTCAATAGATGTTTATCAAGCACCTATGGTAGGGGCCTAGAATATAAATATCAGCAACATGTATTCCCTTCCTTCAAGAAACTAATATACTAATTGAGGGTGGACTTGAAAAATAAAATAAAATACTACCTCTCAGTTTAACGGCTCTATAAGGTATGGTATGCATGGGGGGAAGAGAAAACTAAGAATAAGTTATCTTAAGGAAACCATTTGAGACAGCAAAAAGAAATTCATGAGGATGTTAATGGGGTATCTGCAACAGTAAAAACAAAATCAAGGAGGAAAAAAAAGTCAAAAACCCAAAATATATTGACTTAATGAAACAGTTTAAAGCATTCTGATAAGACAAGATAGAGTGTGGCAATACCCTTAAAAAAGAAAAACCATATTCAATAAAAATATTATCATGTAAAATTGTTTATACAATATAATTATGGCACGTAGAAGTATGCAGACATGAGGTAATGAATAAAAATTGATCAGCTCGACTAAAAGATCATTTTAATCAAAAATGGCATTTAAGGTTATATTTTCTTTCCAATAAAAGGTAAACTTTACTCATTTAATAATTCCTGGAAAATTAAAGGGAAAACATTCAGATTGCAAAATTATAGAGATTACACCTAAGTATTAAGGTAAAAACTCTGCTATATTAAGTTGCAGAATGTTGACAACCTAATGTTTTTATATTTGCACCGTATCTTTCCAGTTCAAAATCTTTCACAATTATTATCATTATGAACACAATATTCCTGTTAAAGAAGTGGGTGTTGATTGGTGGCTATCTCCATATTTTTCAAGTGACAAAAAGAGAGCTGAGATTATTTCAGTGACGTGTCATTTGCTAGGTTACAAGAGCAGAAGCCTCTCTATCTCAAGTCAACAATGATTTCCAATGGGCTCAGTAGCCTCTAATCAGAACATTTTAAAGTAACTTTTTCTTTATCTGCCAAACTTTGAATATAGAACCCTGTGTTTTTTCCACCAGAGATTATTTTATAGCACTATAAAGTCATTCTGGATGTCTAACTATGACTATGTTTTTATAAAGCAGAGAGATACAAAATTCTGAAAATACATTTGAGCTGGTAGAATTTTTCTCAAGAAGAAAAAAACCTATGAGATTTTGTTTTCAATATATGTGCACACAACATATTTTCATGATCGAAGCAAGTAATTGTTATTACAAGAAAAGAAGCACTCAGAATTATACTATAATCAGATCAACTTTTCAGCACTAACGTCTGCTATTATCAGTTGGAATAATACACTAAGACTTTAAAGAATTATGGGTGAAACCCTTGTAACTAATTGCACTTGTGAATTAACTAACAATGCTTGGGTTGTGCCTTTTTTTCCCTCCAAAGCTATTTGTAGTTGTACCAACAAGCTTGATGGGTAGAATTTGACCTCTTACTCATAACATTGAAAACAAGTATCCCATGCACATTTTAGGCAACTATCTATAACAATTTATGTTGATCCCATCTTTCAAGCAAATATTGAATAAAATAAAGTTATTACATACTCTAATATTCCCATTAAAATTCTTTAACTGTACAAGTTGAAAAAGAAAGTTATATTCTCTAATAACTTATTCTTAATCTCTTGAAGAAAACTACCTCATATGCTTATTAACTTGACTTTGCACAGTATAAATAGAAAAGTGAAATAAGTTTCTTTCCTTAGGAAAAAAAGAATTATCTATTCTAAGTATTGAGAATATCTAACTTTCTAGAATTTTATCTATCTATACTTTAACAAAGCCAAACTTGTGAGACAGAAACTATAATGCTAATATTTTTCTCATTCTTTTAAAATAATGATTAATAAGAGAAGTAATAAAGGCTCTAACTAATTATATTTCTTATGAATGTTCATTTTGATCTATCTATCCTAATGATCTCAAAACACTTAAACATCTAGTTGTCCCTGATTCAGTCTTTTTCCTTGTTCACTTGCTTACCCACTCCCAAGTCTACATTTTAAGTAATTTGGATCAGGGCCGATTTAAAAATCCCAGCTTGCTCATGGGAACCAACTGATTCAGAATGAATCTTTTCTAATTATTTTGTGTTCACATGGGTGTTCACACTGGCTACTCCCTAAGCTTACAGCCAAGAGGGAAAATTACCTTTCCACACCCAACTAAAAACAAAGTCAAAGAATAATTCCTTTGGTGAGCAGCGTCACTTAATAAGCAGTTTTCACTTGGTGTGTGTATATTTTTTAATGAAGACCTGTTTGTAGATTAAGTCAACAAAGTAGTTTTCACATAGAAGAATATGCAATTCTGTTGTTCCTTTTTCTTTAGAAATTAAATTCTGAAATTTATAACCTTTATTGCCAAGTTTTTAAAATCCCAAATGACATGTGCTGTATCCTGTATGAAACAGTTTTCTTAAAGAGCAAATTAGAATTCTTTTCTTAGTCTTTTTTTAAGTCTTTCATCTCTACCCTTCCAAAATAACATCTTCTTTTGATATTATCAAATTTTAAGCTGTTCTAAATGAGCATGTCTTTGAGTTAGCTCCTTTTTAGAAGGTAAATACATTCGTGCCATGGTTTTAAAAACAAAAACAAAAAAACCCTGACAGTATTAGGGCACAGAACAGTTTCTTACCCTTCTGAATATAAAAGTCCAGGATTAATTACTGTCTGGTTTGACCTGGAAAAGTATCCAAGCCCTCCAGAGACGCCTGGCCCAAGCTTCCTCTATCGGCGATTGCTTTGCTTTAGGAGAACAGCATAGATTGTGTACTCATAAAAAAGAAAAGAGAAAAATCCCCACGAGCTGAATTGATATTCCAGAGAAAGATGGAGGGGTTTTCACAGAACAATGAGAGCATACTGGTGAGGTTTTAGAGCCTCCAGTTCCTCTCTAAACCCACCTTCAGAAGGACCCCTCCCCACCCCCCCCGGCCATCCCCCGCGGCCCACACCTCCACGCCACCCTCCGTTTCGAAGGTGATGAATCAGAAAATCCACTCACCTCGGGAGTGGTTTCTGCCCTGGTAACTGGCAAAGTGCTCCACTTGAGGGTTGATAAACACTTTTTGAAAATGGTGGTGATGACGGACTTGGGTGGGCTCTTGCCATATAGCTGATGAGAGTCGAATTTTAGAGGCAGGATTTGGGATGAAGGCCACTGCAAGTGAAAAGAGCTACACAGAATCAGTAACGTGTGTGGATGTAGGAATAAAAACAGAAGTTTGAAAACATTTCTGTCTTCCACATGGTCATAGCCTTTACTTTTGACCCAGAAAATGAATGACTTCCTTACATGTTAAGGTACTTCTGACAAGATAAAACATATAAACATTGCATCACTATGTCATTTGTATTCTTTCTGAGTTTGGAAGAAGGCACAATCGGGCAACACAGATCCTTGTGGTGTTTATTATTCACCAACTAACCTCTGGTTTGGAAAAATTTGAAAAACTTGTCTGACCCCTTATTTTCTGAAAATTCCCCCCATTTCATAACTTTAGCCAGCTAAGAAAACTAGGTTTCTTTAGTCTCCTTTAAGCTATGCCAAGATCTCAATCAAATGAGGTAGGTTCCCGTTTTATTTTTCACAGAATCCAATAAGTGCAAACTTGCATATTGCCAGGTGTCACAGTCCACATCCTGTCTGTAAATGAATCTCAGGGAGCATTTTACAAACAGTAGAGTAGAGCTTTCCATTTTCCTGAACCATATTCCCTTTTCTTCCCTTATTTAATGTCCTTTTATAGTAAATTCTTTATTAAAAAGAGAGATACATTAACATTCTATTCTGATACCCCAAATTCAAGGTTGTATAAATGGTGCTACCTAATTGCATTTTTCAACTCAATAAACTCTGTGCCCAAATATCTTTCTCTTTCTTTCTTTCTTTCTTTCTTTCTTTCTTTCTTTCTTTCTTTCTTTCTTTCTTTCTTTCTTTCCTTTCTTTTTTTCTTTTTTTTTTCATACTGTTATCCTCTATTCTGGAAACAATCCACAAGAATTTACCAAGCACTTTCCATGTATTTATTCTCCAACATTAATTTCTTCCTTCTCTGAACACTTACTAAATTATAATATAAAAGGCTCTGTGAGACACAAGTAAGCCCTAACCTTTTACTTCTAAGCTTACATTTGAATGTGTGCGTATGCTTGTGTGTGTGTGTGTGCGTGTAAAAGAGAGGAGTGAGTATAGGAGGGGAAAATATGTAAACAATCAATTGCAATTCAAGTCAGAATGAAAACAGCGGTAGAAGTATTTTAGATGCGTTCCTTCTGATTGTAAGACACATCCAAAATGTCAACGGAAGGAGGCAGCCTCTGTGTCTAGAGGTGGAAGCCGGATGGTGACGTGATGGGCAGAGAATGAAGCGGAGGAATTCTCTGCTGAGGCAGCAGCGTAGGGAGAAGGATGACGTGAGCCCTGCGCGGGGAAGCTGAGCTGCCTCTGTAGGTAATTTAGTGCATTCTCATTTGCCTTTGTCTCTAGGGAACTATAGGTCTCCAAGGGATGACTTTGATGATCACACATCATGTCAAGTTAATCCACGTTCACATTAGTCCTGAACGGGTTGGATTTCATCTCTATCAGAAAGTAGCCTCTCATTCAAGCACTGTTTTCTTTTGTAGTTGGAAGTTTCCCATTTAGTTTAGACCTTGGGAAGATAATGTTTTGGACTGGGTTTGAGCCTTTAATTTTATGTGCTTTGAAATCTTCATTTTTTTAAAAAAGGAAACTTAAAAGCTAACAATATCCAACAATGAATCTAGAAAACTTAAAGTGATTTCCCAAGATTACTTTTCTGGGGGAGACCTGAAGGAGACTTCCTTGAACCTCTTTGTGGATTCTCAATATCACTTTCTCCACATCATTCTCCTTACTCTCTGATCACTTTTTTCTTAAACAATTAAAAATTGTTATTTTACTGATTTACTCGCTTACTCAGCTTGTATGATCATATAGTATTTCAAGTACCGTGGGAGAACTTGAGGAATTTAAAGGATTTTTTGTTGCTATTGGTTTTGTCTTGTTTTGTTTTTCAGGGGAAAACTAAAAACTAAATAAAGAGGGATAAATGCTGTGTCAGGGAAGTCCAGAGCACTCTGGGCCTTGTTGTTGGAAGAGTTTTTACTGCCTGTCTAGAGAGTGAGGAAAGATTCCACAGCTCAGCCTAAGCTGACTCTGAAGATAATAAGTAATCACGCAGAGGGAGCAGAAAATACAAGCACATAAAGGTGAGAGAGAACGTTAAAAAGTGAGAGAATCTGAGGCTGTAACCAAAGGACTGAGCAAAAAATGAAGTTGGAGTGGCTGGCGATGCCATGGAAATAAGGGCAGGATGACCAGTTTAGAGTTAAACGTGTTGAGTTCATGGTGCCTGGGGCCATCCCCATCTACCTTTCTTTTCCTCCCTGGAGTAACCCCCCTCTTAGAACTCTGTAATAGCACCCTGTATACAGGGCCAAGTCCAAACTCTGTAGAAGACATTCAAGGTCCTGCAGCTGTGTCTCCGGTGTTAACTTTCCACCCTAATCTTACAACACCCCTGATCTCTCTATTCTCAAATACATCAGGAACTCTCAAATTCTGAGTCTTTGCTTCACAAGTCTGTATTTAGCTTTACTCTACCTGGTAAAGTCTGACTCATTCTGCAAGGTCCATTTAAATGTGCCTTGTAGCTAAAGCATTCTGGGACCCTTCCTGACCTCTAAGTCAAAATGAACATCTGTCTCTTCTATGCCACAATGATACTCTAATCTTACCTCCATTAAATGAGCCCATATAACATTTGACTAATAATAGCGAATTTGACTAATAAATAGCTATACACACCACTTGCTATGTTTAAGGCATTTCTTTAACTATATTTAATTCTCATAACCGACATATAAGGTACATACTATTGTTACTCCATTTTACAAATGTGCAAACTTAAGCAAAGAGAGTTTAAGTGACCCGTCCAAGTCCACACAGCTAATAAGTGGTAGAGCCAGGATTCAACCCAACCAGCTCCAGTGTCCATACTCTTAGCCACTGTCCTATAATAAATTCCTGAAAACTAAAGACAGGGGTTTACTCATCCTGTCTCCCCAGGATCTCTAGTGCTGGGAATACTTCATGACCATCTATTACATAATTATTTATGTTAATATTTTTAAATGTAAGAGGGTAAGTTTTAATAACTTCCTGTGATACTATGTTCTGATCATGAAGTTCTTCCTAATATTCACCTTAAATCTCCTTTAATATAGTGAAATGCATGCCCTTTGGTTCAGTTCTCAATGGATACCAAAAAGCCCTCTGGCCTTTCATTTTTCTTTTCTACCAGATCATTCCAATCACCATACAAATGTATCTCCACTTCTCCCATCAAAAAAAATTTTTAAACAAACATACAAAAAAATCTCTTGATCCCACTTCTCCTTGAGCTACCTCATTTCCCTTTTCATCCTCTATAGCACAACTCTTGGCAAGAGGTCCATACTCAAATTTGCCATTTCATCTTATCCTATTCTCTCTTAAACCCATTGTAATCAGGCTTCCACTCCCATTATTTCTCAGAAATTGGATCCAACTGATGGTCAGTTATCATCGTTCATATACTGTGACCTATCAGCCTCATTCAATACAGTTGATCATCTTCTCTTTGGTACACCTTCCTCACTTGAGTTCCAGGATACCACACTCTCTTTTCTTCTCCTCTTCCTATTCACCACTTCACAGATTTCTTTTATTGGCTCTGCTTCTTCTCCTTCAGCTCTCATTGTTGGAATTCCACAAGACTCAGTCCTTGGTTCTTTTCTCCTTTCTTGCTACACTCCATTGATTACATCGTCTTGTCTCATGGCCTTAAAAACCATGCAGATGCCAATGACTACCAAATTTATATCTACAGCCCAAACCTCTTTCCCGAACTCCAAATGTATTTCTCCAAATGCTTATTCAACAGCTCTTCTTAATATCCAGCAGACATCTCAAACTTAACATCTTCAAACTGCTTCCCTCTTTGGCCCCTTCACTCTGCCCCAAACCTACTATAGCCATAGTTTGTCCCCATCACAGTAAATTGCAACTCCACACTTCAAGTCATTTGGACCCAAAATTTTGATATCTTTTACTCCTCTCTTTCTTTCATGCCCCATATCCAACCTGTGTACAAATCCCTACTCTACTTTCAAAATTTATCCAGGACAACTTCCTTCCACTTCCACTGCTACAATACTAATACTGGCAACCAAGATCTTTTACCTGGGTTACTGTAATAGCCTTCTAGCTGGTATGACTGTTGCTCTTCTCCCTCTCTAAAGTCTATTTTCCACATTACAATGAGAGGAGTCCTTTGAAAATGGAAGTCAAATCGCATCAATGCTCTCTTTAAAACCCTGCAGTATACAGTATTATTAAGTACAGTCACCAAGCTGTACATTACGTCCCCAGGACTTTTATAACTGGAAGCTTGTACTTTTTGACACCCTTCACTCATTTCGGAGCTACTATTTTTTACTTTGTATACGTTTTATTGTTTGAATTTTTGTAATAAAAGCTAAAAAAAGATATTTACAAAAAAAAATCCTGCAGTATTTTTTCATATAACAGAGTAAAAGGTAAATTCCTTATGATGCCTTTAAGATGGCCCTACATCATCTGTCCCACTCATTATCTCCTCCCCTTCAACTCTATGTAAGGTATTTCTGCTTTAAGATATTTGCCTTGCATATTTCCTCCACCTGAGATGTTCATCCTCCTGAAATCTGCATGGATAACTCCCTTTCCACCTTGAATGATGTGCTCAAAAATCATGTGCTCAGTAAGCTTATCCTGATCACCTGTGTAACTGTGGCAAATCCCCACAGCACTTAACACTTAAAATTTCTCTTCCCCTGGTCTAATTTTTCCACAGCACTTAACACTTTCTTATGTGCCACATAATTTACTTATTATTTTGTTATACTTATCTTCTCCACCCACAAGACTGGAAGCTCCGATAACTCAGGGATTTTTTTGGACTATTTATTTATTTACTCCTGTATCCCAAATGCCTAAAATAGTGCCTAGCAGATGGTAGGAAATGACAACTGTTTGCTGAATGAATAGACATGAAAATAACTACCCTTCCTCAAGCTCTAGCTTTCTAGACTGAATAAATACAGTTCATTATATTAAGCCTACTTTCCAACATGAATAATTTTTTATGATTCTCCTCCAGATTTTCTCCATATTCCTAGAAGCTTACATGTTATGTATCCAAATGAAACTCAGCACTTCAATAAAGTCTGTACAGTCTGAGAGTAGAAGAATAGTCACAATGAAATTCTCCAAGTACTCTTCCATATTTATCATGGAATTGCTACTTGATTTCTGATATTATTCCAAGAACTAGAAACAAATATTTCCTAGAAGAAGAAACAATAAACCTGAGCTCTTTATTCAATGACAAATATACCTGGCCTCTGATAACCATATGATTTTAATGGTAGATTATTTGTTCACTAGTATAATCTCTCCCTGACCTCCTTATCGATTATTTCTACTGTACTATGAAACCCTATGTTTCTATATACAATAAAACCTAGAGTAGTTATCTACCAGCTTCATATACCATTCCATAGTAGTGCCATTTGTGCTTCAAAAGGACATGTGACCCTTTCCTGTGGCCTTTTCTTGTCGCCAAAAAGAAACAGCTAGATTATTCTGGAAGATATACAAGGATCTTATTTGCTACTTGAGTGTAACTATGATCCAGTTGTGTCAAAGAACTGAATATGTCCAAATTTCAGAGCTAATAAGAACTAAGAAAATGCAACCTTGAATCTAGCATGATTTTTACCTTGATGCCACATTAATATCATTATCTATCAAAGTGGCAGGGTGGTAGAGTTTTGATATTTTTGGTCTATTCATGTATTGTAGAGTATGATGCCTTGGCAGCAGGATTTGATGATAAATTTCTGTTTACTTGACTAAAGGTACATACTAGTTTTCCCTGTTAAGATTTTACAAGAGATCTTCTCAGAGACAGCAGCTGGAGCCCAACTTCTTTTGCCCCATAGTCAGTTATCTCTCTTCACGCTAGAGCCTGAGAGTCAATAGGGCATCCTGGAATCAACAAGGGCTTTATAGCCGCTTGGAATTTGGCTTGAATACCAGCTGCGTCACTTCAGCAAACATGTATTGAGTATCCATTTTATGCCAATTCTGGTTTGGATGCTGCGTATAAAATAGTTCAAAAAGAACACAAGTTTCCTGTTGTCATGGAGCTTAAATCCTGCAATTTAAATCTCTTTGGTTAAACCTAGTGGTGTTACTCAGAGTTCAACTGAGATAACTTACCAAAATAACTTATGTCAAGTGCTTGCATGATATATGTCACATTCTCGGGAGAATGGTATCCTCATACCTTACATAGTGATGTCTAATGACTGTTCGAAACATTGCCAGTCTAGTGTTCACTCTTTGGGAATGTTATGAAAGACCATGTTGACAGAATAAAGTATTGATCTTTATGACATCAGCTTCAAAGCTTAGCGGCTTACAGACAGAGGTGGTTTGCCTGAAAAAAAGAAACCTCATTATTAAATTGTTATTAATGTATTTGTTTAAGCATTTTTTTAACAAGTTAAGTGTCTAGCCACACGTCATCTCCTGGGGGTAACTTTCTTCTGAATCGTTCTTTTGTATAATGTGTAGAGCACTTGAAAGAGAGGAAGCCTGGTATTCTCTCAAATTTTAGGGAGAAAATGAGTCAGTTATTTCACTTCTCTGGGTCTGCTTCTTCTAGAAGATGAGAGAGTAGGACTTGATCTAATGACATCAAAGGTCCTTACATTTGCAAGATTTCCTGGCTTTACTTTAATTGTCCAAAATTTATGCTTTTTATTTTATTTTTTTAACATCTTTATTGGAGTATATTGCTTTACAATGTTGTGTTAGTTTCTGCTGTATAACAAAGTGAATCAGCTATACATATACATATATCCCCATATCCCCTCCCTCTTGCATCTCCCTCCCACACTCCCTATCCCACCCCTCTAGGTGGTCACAAAGCACCAAGCTGATCTCCCTGTGCTTTGCAGCTGCTTCCCACTAGCTATCTATTTTATATTTGGTAGTGTATATATGTCCATGCCACTCTCTCACTTCGTCCCAGCTTACCCTTCCCCCCTCCCTGTGTCCTCAAGTCCATTCTCTACGTCTGCGTCTTTATTCCTGTCCTGCCCCTAGGTTCTTCAGAACCTTTTTTTTTTTTTTTTAGATTCCATATATATGTGTTAGCATACGGTATTTGTTTTTCTCTTTCTGACTTACTTCACTCTGTATGACAGATTCGAGGTCCATCCTAGGTGACCTATTTCTTTAAAGTAAACATGGCATTTTGGATATTATATTACTTTCCTCCAACTTAGTCAACCCCTTCTCTTCAGACCCTGCTCTTATGAGTTAACAGTCTAGTATGGAAGCAGACAGATTAACAGGAAATTACATAGCAGAATGTGATAGGTACAGGCATGCCGCATTTTATTGCACTTCACTATTATACTACGCAGATACCGCATTTTCTACACAGTTGCAGTTTTTGGCAACCCCGAGTCAAACAAGCATATGGGCGCCATTTTTCCAACAGCATTTTCTCACTCCATGTCTCTGTGTCACATTTGGTGATTTTCACAATATTTCAAACTTTTTCATTACTATTATGATATTTGTTACGGTGATCTGTGTTGAGTGATCTTTGATGTTACTATTGTAATTGTTTTGGGGCACCATGAACCACGCCCATATAGGATGACGAACTTAATTGATAAAAGTTGTGTGTGGTTTGACTGCTCCACCAACTGCCGTTTTCTGTTTCTGTCCCTCTCCTTAGGCCTCCCTATTCCCTGAGACACAACAATATTGAAATTAGACGAATTAATAACCCTACAATGGCCCCTAACTCTTCAAGTTAAAGGAAGAGTCTCATGTCTCTCACTTTAAATCAAAAGCTAGAAATAAGCTTGGTGAGGAAGGCATGTCAAATCAAAAGCTGAGACAGGCCAAAAGCTAAGGCTTCTTGCACCAAACAGTTAGCCAAGCTGTGAATGCAAAGGAAAAGTTCTTGAAGGAAATTAAAAGTGCCAGTCCAGTGAACACACAAGTGATAGGAAAGTGAAACAGCCTTGTCGCTAATATGAAGAAAATTTAAGTGGTCTGGCTAGAAGATTGAACCAGTCATAACATTCCCTTAAGGCAAAGCCTGATCCAGGGCAAGGCCCTAGCTCTCCTCAGTTCTATGAAGGCTGAGAAAGGTGAGGAAGCTGCAGGAGAAGAATATGAAGCTAACAGAAGTTGGTTCTTGAAGTTTAAGGAAAGAAACCTTCTCCATAACACCGAAGTACAAGGTGAAGAAGCAAGTGCTGATGTAGAACCTGCAGCAAGTTATCCAGAAGATCTAGCTAAGATAATGAATGAAGGTGGCTACATTAAACAACAGATTTTTAATGTAGATGAAACAGCCTTACATTGGAAGAAGATGCCATTTAGGACTTTCAAAGCTAGAGAGGAGATGACAATGCCTGGCTTCCAAGCTTCAAAGGACAGGATGACTGTCTTGTTAGGAGCTAAAGCAGCTGGTGACTTGAAGTTGAAGCCAATGCTCATTTACCATTCTGAAAATCTTAGGGCCTTTAAAAATTATGCTAAATTCTCTGTCTGTGCTCTATAATGCAACAACAAAGCCTGAATGACAGCATATATGTTTACAACACTTTACTGAATATAAGCCCACTGTTGAGAACTACTGCTCAGAAAAAAGGATTCCTTTCAACATATTACTGCTCATTGACGATGCACCTGATCACTTAAGAGCTCAGACGGAGATGTGACATGAGATTAATGTTGTTCTCATGCCTACTAAAACAACATTCATTCAACAGCCCATGGATAAAGGAGCAATTTCGACTTTCAAGTCTTATTATTGAAGAAATACATTTCATAAGGCTGCCATAGATAGTGGTTCCTCTAATGGATCTGGACAAAGTCAATGGAAAACATTCTGAAAAGGATTCATTATTCTAGATGTCATTAAGAACATTCATGATTCATGGGAAGAGGTCAAAATATCAGCATTAACAGGAGATTGGAAGAAGTTGATTCCAACTCTCATGAATGGCTTTGAGAGGTTCAAGACTTCACTTCAGGAAGTAACTGCAGATGTGGTGAGAATTAGAAGTGGAGCCTGAAGGTGTGGCTGAATTGCTTTAATCTCATGACAAAACTTTAATGGATGAAAAGTTGCTTTTTATGGATGAGAAAAGAAATTGGTACCCTGAAATGGAATCTACTCCTTGTGAAGATGCTGTGAAGATTGCTGAAATGCCAACAAAGGATTTAGAATATTCCATAAACTTAGTTGTTAAAGCAGTGGCAGGGTTTGAGAAGATTGACTGCAATTTTGAAAGAAGTTCTACTGTAGGCAAAATGCCTTCAAATAGCATTGCATGCTACAGAGAAATCGTTCGTGAAAGGAAGAGTCAGTCGATGAGGCAAACTTCATTTGTTCTCTTATTTTAAGAAATTGCCACCCCAACCTTCAGCAACTACCACCCTGAGCAATCACCCTGAGCATCAACACTGAGGCAAGACCCTCCACCAGAAAAAAGATTCTGACTCAGTGAAGGCTCAGATGACAGTTAGTAAATTTTAGTATTTTTTCATTAAGATAGGTACATTGCTTTTTCAGACATAATGCTATTGCACACTTAATAGACTACAGTATCACTATAGTGATAACTCTTTTATGCACCAAGAAACCAAAAAATTCCTTGAAGTGCTTTATTGTATTTGCTTTATTGCGGTAGTCTGTAACCGAACCCCGAGATACACCTGTATTATAATAGAAATGATATTAGAACACACTAGTTCTTCCCAGGGAGTCAAGGAAGGTTGCAAAGACGAGAAGCCATTTGAGATGCATTTTAAAAACTAAGAAATAATTTGTCAGACTGAGAAATGAGGCGAGGGCTGGGGGAAAGACATCCCAACAGGATGAAACTACATGAGCACTGTCATAGAGGAATGAAAGGGTTTAGCATTTGGAGAAAGGATATGTAGTTCAGTGGAGAACATGCTGGAAGCTGGAAGTGATGAGGGAAGAGAGGAAGATTTGGGTCAGATATGAAGACCTGAGATACCAAGTAAAGAATAATACTCTTCTAGCCAGTGACCTGCCCTGCTCACTGGTTTATAGAAATGCAACCTCGTGGAAGCACACTTACAGGGGCTGTCTAGGCAGCTCATTGGGTATTATACTAATGGTTAAGATCCCCAGTTGTCACTCTCAACTCATTTTCCTCAGGATGGGACTGCGGACAACCCAGAAGAATTTTGGTGCAGTTTCCAGCACTAGCTCTGTTACATCGGGACCCTATGACGGTTTGCATAAAGAGCTGTCTTTCTCAGACAACGTATGTATTCTTCCTTATAGGAGATGTATGTGTTGGTATTTATTGACCTACAGAAGCTATTTGAACCCCATTCAACTAATTTACCCCTTTAAATGACTGATCTAACAGGCTAAAGGACCTGAATACCCGTACAGAATGTACCTTTGCTCCACCTGCTTTGTTGGTTCTTGTTTCCAGCTGTTATGAGAGGACCTCCTTTCCCTACAAAATCTATCCTGTGCCCCAGCTATGTCTAGAACACCCAGAATTCCCAAGATGTCTCATGCATGTTCATGAACGTGTCCACCCGAACATTCCATGACATCTACCATTTTCTTCCTCTCCTCGCTGGCCCCTTCCAGTGACATTTGCTCCAGGGGGCTACAGCACTCAGAGATAAGCCACTTTTACATTATTATCATCACCTTCTGTGATACATCATAGTCTCCTCCTGGAATCCTCAAAATGTAGAAGCTACAATGGGTTCTGCAAAGAAGAGTTATTAGACTTTTCTTTCCTATTGGGAGCCATGTTTTAGTGTTGCCAGTAATTAGTGTTTATAGGTTTTACTGAAGATATCATTTCAGTTTTACATTCAAACCCTCCTTTTCCAATGGAATCAGGTACGCACTGAGGTCAAGAGACAGACTGATACATGAACAACATGGTGTATTCATGATTGTTTCTACTTCTCAAACAACCGATGATTTGTTTCCTAGACCAAACTTGTCTTCCTGTCTCTCTTCACAGGTGAGAGTCTCTCCCAGGTAGCTCATCAGTCCCTCATGCATGCCTAAATTTCTGATGAGCCCATCCACACATAATGAACCCAGAGGCACACAACTGGGTGGCAGGAAGGGAGCTTTCCTTGTACTTCAGTTCATGTCTCCCACATGTCAGCAGCCCTTGCCTTTGAGGAAGGGGAGAACACATTTAATGTAGTTATATATTTATTCATTGAAATTACCAAATTCTAAAGGAGCTTTCTATGAAAAAATGCTTTAAAAGCTCTAAAATGAAAAAAACATATCATTTTATTTATCTCCCTTTAGCATCCTTTGAAACGTTTAAAAAATAACCAAGTGGAGTCATTTACAAAAGATACAGTGATAATCAACATGAGGTCAGGAGGAGAGACAGAGACTTCATGTACTGGAAGCAGACAAGCATAGCATGGCCCAGGAGCAAAGCCTTGTCCTGGAAGAGTGAAGCACACTTGAGAACAGCACAGTATGTGTCACTCAGAGTTCTTCCTGCCCTGCCCATGCCTGAGATTTAGGGAGACAGCGGTACAGAAACTTTCACCTTTGAAAGATGCTACAACGCATTATTAATTTGATGTCCTTCCATAATAAAAGAGGGCGACATTCTCTTTTCCTCTCCCCAGACCATTGCATCATGGGATCCAATTCTTTTCAGTGGGAGAGGAGGCACTGTCTGGGCAAGGGCAGTGGTGCACTTGGCATCACTAGATCTGCTCATGAACACTTTGATGAAATCCTCCAAGAAATCTCGGAAATGCTTGGGGGTTCGGAGGGTGGTCTATTTGCGATCGAAGGGCATGTATTAGCAGATAGGGGCCCTGTCTGACAAAAGATCAATTACAATGAAAAGAACCAGAACTACTTATCCACCCCTTTTCCCCACAGTCTGTTCTTTATTGCCTCTCTACCATTCGTTTATCAGTTTTAGTATAACTATAACCTTTGGCATGTTTCTTGGGTGGTTCACTATCTCCTCAGAAAAGTCCCTGAACAGATTGTACTGTAAAGCACATCATTGCCATTTGTGCTTCTTCAATTCACTACGAACGTTACAACTGGACAGAGTTCCTCATCAGCTACAGAAACCCAGTTTTGGACTTTATGAATGCAGCAACAGCTTTTTGTTCTTATATACTGCCTCCGGTCCAAGTTCGTTCAATTAGCTCTTAATTGGCTTACAAGCAGTGCCTAAAACACACCATCTTGAGTCATAAGGATTCTAGCGTGTCAGGATTGTTAACTCGACTGACTCCAACCTTTCTGTATCTCTTCCCTCAACTCCTTTCACCACTTCACCCCTCCCACATCTATCCCTCTGTCATTTCCCAGAAAGTGTGCAAGAGTGCTAGCCCCCTCAGAACCACATCTCACGCCATGCAAGCGTTAGCTTACATAAACGTTTTTTTTTCCCTTCTCTCAACCTGCCTCCTTTCAAGAACCGAACATGTTTAATCTCAGCAGAGCCTCTCCACCCCTCCTACAGCCCAACCCAGAGTCTGAGCACAGGTTTTTGCATGCTCTGGGCTTCTCCTCCTCCACCCAGCTATACCTCTCCACCCACTGCCTCTGTCCCCCGCCCAGTCTACGCCTGGATGCGATCCCTGCTCTCCCAAGCTACTTACACCAGTATCTTCACCACTCCCCATCCCAAGAGCCAATTTTACTGCTCATTTGTTCACTAGATGGGGAAAAAAAAC
Organism: Balaenoptera musculus; assembly: GCF_009873245.2. Taxonomy (NCBI): domain Eukaryota; kingdom Metazoa; phylum Chordata; class Mammalia; order Artiodactyla; family Balaenopteridae; genus Balaenoptera; species Balaenoptera musculus. The sequence continues at coordinate 47,084,029 of NC_045798.1, forward strand.
TTAGCACCCAAGTAAATTTCAGCAGTTGAGGAGGAATTCAGATGCTCTAGACAGCCACTTTCAATCCTTCAAGCATACCCCATCACAAAAAATATTTTATATACTGATCCAGTACATACACATATATACTGAAGAATATATAAATTAATACAATACACCAGAGGAAATAACAGGGTATACCAAGTCTATCATCATGCACAGAATTAACTTACATCAATTCAATCACACATTTTTAAAAAACTGGAAACTTACATGGCGGGTGTGTACTCTTTATTATATTCTGTACATATCTGTGTTATAATGATGATAACTGACACTTATTCAGTACTTACTCTGTGCTTGGCATGTATATTAAATCATGAAATTCTTCTAACACTATGAGGTAGACACTGGTGTTAGCCCTACTTTACCAATAAGGAAACTGAGACACAGGGAAGTAAACTAACTTTCCCAGGGTCACAGGGATTGGAAATGATCAGACTAAGATTTGAAACCAGGATGCCATACCCTGGGACAAGTGCCCTGCCCTCCTACATTAGACATGTGTAACTTTAAGTCACTACGTAGGGTTATGTTCACAAAACAAAGTGTATTGTTGTTGATGGATAATTTAAAGGTTTTTATAGGTTAACATCAATGTTATTCTGGTTCCATCCACTTACTTTACAATAATCTTACTCCCTGCAGGGTGAAGTTCATAATGCAATAAATTGATGTTAATAAATAATATGATGTTTCTAGTTAAATATAAAGCACTTTTAATAAATTCCATTTCTAGATCTCGGGACTGATTGATATTATGAATAGAATGCAAAAGACTTTAAACAGTAATTTACTAGTGCGTCTTTCTATTATTCTTTTAAACAAAAAGGGGAAAGCATTTACATTAATGCCATCATTCTCAATTGAAAAACAAATTTAAAAACCCACCTTTACAAAACCATAACTATGTGCTAGTGTCCAGGCATCTTAAAATTATAAGCCTTGGAAAACTTAACAAAGACCAACTTCTTTCACTTAACAGAAAAAACCAATAACAAAGTTTTATTGTTATTTTATCAATAACAATTTTTATCAATTATTAGCTAAAATTTTCATTCTATTTATAATTGTGAAGATAATATAACTCTTTTGGTTCCTTTAGTTCTAGGAATGCCTGAGTAGTATCTTTATCCATCATCCTGATTGTCATGATAGGTTGTAATAATTTCAATCTTATATCTCAGTGGTATTTTTTTCTGTCTTAATAAAAATGGCTAAATTTATGAAAACTTACATTGAGAGTCTACGCCAGTGCAGAAAGAAAAGCACTAAAGGCGTCAAAGACATGAGCTGACCTTGGACAAGTCTGTTTTGCCATCTCAGGCCCTCGCGTGTCTTTTGTGAACTGAAGGGGTAGACCAGGCAATAATCATGGTTGTTTGCAAAAATTTGATTATTCCAAAAATATATTGAGTTCATATTGTATGCTAAGCACTCGGGTATAGAAAAGTAATAATTTATAATCACATAAGATAGAAAAGTTTACCACACAAAAAATCATCAGAGAATTATGCATTATGATGAGAATTAACCTTGCAGCTTCACCTAATGCAATTCCAAAGTTCCCTTTCTCTTAAATTTACAACAAAATGTAATTATAAAAATATTTATTTCCTAGAATCACAAACTGTTAGAACTAGAAGGAGCCTCATTTCGTTTAATGTAACATAACATTTCCACTTCGTGGAAAAGAACTCTGCCACCCAGAAATATGTCAACCTTGCTCAAGGTATGACTTACTTAAAAATGAGCGGTAGAGAGCTTCCCTGGTGGCGCAGTGGTTGAGAATCTTCCTGCCAATGCAGGGGACACGGGTTCGAGCCCTGGTCTGGGAAGATCCCACATGCCGCGGAGCAACTAGGCCCGTGAGCCACAATTAACTGAGCCTGCGCGTCTGGAGCCTGTGCTCTGCAACAAGAGAGGCCGCGATAGTGAGAGGCCCGCGCACCGCGATGAAGAGTGGCCCCCGCTTGCCGCAACTGGAGAAAGCCCTCGCACAGAAACGAAGACCCAACACAGCCAAAAATAAATAATAAATAAATTTAAAAAAAAAAAAAAGTTGTGCTCTAAGATTTAAAAAAAAAAAAAATGAGTGGTAGGAGGGCTTAAAAAATAACCACAATTTTCCTCGAATATTGCCAAGGAAAACTCATGTTTAATATCATAAAATTTTAAATAAGACTTTTAAAATTCGGTTTGTCTTCTGTATGTTTCCATGCCTTTGAAGTATTTGAAATACTTTGTCTTCAAAACTAAGTTCTATGTGAGTAATTTAAGTTGGTACCGAGAATAACGAGTATGTCTGTGAAGTGATACTAATTGGTCACACCCACCAGAAAAAAAAGTTTAACAGGTTCTTGCTGAGAACATAAATTTATTAGACTTATTAATTTAGCAAAATAATATTAATACAAAGCACCTGTGGCAGGTGGTAAGCTAAAAGACAGCAGTGGACATGGGATAATGGTCAAATCCACAAGTGTGATTCCAGTTCAACATGTGCATCTACACGGGCTGAGTGTGAGATCACATTTACGGTTATGGTCAGAGCTGGGAGGTAGCTCTGAAGGGACAAATATGGAGTTAAGCAGTAAAAGAAAGTCCATTCAGGTTCTAGTAGTGTCTCTAATTTCAAAATTATTTTGAAATCAAAGTACTATTTAAATCAAATATTCACCCCAACTTAGAGAATTCGATGACCTTACATCACCACTTTGTCCCGATACTACTTTCAGGCGGGGGTCTGGGAAACTCTAGTGTGTATCAACCTCACAATTTATCAACTGTCAAAGTTCAGGAAGGTCATTACCTGGCTAGATTCTGCAAATACCGTCTTGATGTATTAATAGCCCCTAGTAAGCAACAAGCTCTTAATTCAGTATCTATGCAGTTAAGTTGAAAAGATGGATAAACTGTCACAATCTACTCATTTGTTCATTGCTATCAAGTATTGGCTGGTTCTAGACATAACCCAGACTACTGAAGCATCCACTTATCTTTCAGCAAGTTTTGATAATCTTTAATTTTAAGTGCCACAACATCCTGAAATTCAAAGACAATTAAATAAACTAAAACAAAAAACAAAAAAAATCTTGTATACAGCTATTCATAGAAGCATTATTCATAATAGTCAAAAAAGTTGAAGCAACCCACTGTTCATCAACTGCTGAATAGATAAACACAATGTGGTATACCATATAATGGAATATTATTCAGCAATAAAAAGGAATGATGGATGTTAATTAAACTTATTGTGGTGATCACTTCTTGATATATACAAATATTGAATCATGTTGTACACCTGAAACCAACATAATATTATATGTCAATTATATCTCAATAAAAAATAGATAAATAATGAAGCATAAATAAATAAAATAAAATAAAACACAAAGACAGTTAAATAAACTATATATAAGATCCCTAAAAAGAAAGATGTCTTAAAAGATGGTGAACGATTCATTTCATAATGCGTGCAAAAGTAGTGAATGTTTCATTTAAAATACACTTTAAATTTAAGAGTTAAGGAGGTTTTCAAGTACTTTCATTAACTTTGAAAGTCTTTTGGTTTGCTACCTCTATTGCAGTAAAATGCATATGGCAGATAATCACACTACCAGAATTTATTTTATATTCAGTTTTTATTTTCAGTGCTTATATTCTATTACTAATTGTAAATATAAAACAATATATTTTTTTTCTCTTGGCTGCATTGGGTCTTCGTTGCTGCACATGGGCTTTCTCTGGTTGTGGTGAGCGGGGCTACTCTTCCTTGCAGTGCACGGCCTTCTCATTGTTGTGGCTTCTCTTGTTGCGGAGCACGGGCTCTAGGCACACGGGCTAAGTAGTTGCGGCTTGCGGGCTCAGTAGTTGTGGTGCGTGGGCTTAGTTGTTCCTCGGCATGTGGGATCTTCCTGGACCAGGGCTTGAACCCATGTCCCCTGCATTGGCAGGAGGATTCTTAACCACTGCACCACCAGGGAAGTCCTAAAACAATATTACTAGTGATTATTTCAATAAATTTATTAATTTTTGAACTTTGGAAAGTTTAAAACTATTTAACATTTTTGCATCAAACATGTGGTTTAAGAGGGTAATTCAAGTATCAGGTCAAAAAGCAACTTCGAGGAAATCTAAGCATCTTTCCAGTTTTATAATAAAGAAAAAATTTTTGCTGCATCCATTTTTTCCTGCATTCATTCTTGAAGACCATATTATTTATCAGGGTCAATAACATTTTATTTGAAACATTAACAACTTTATGTAAATTAATGAGAAAAGTAAATTCATTGCAAAAAAGTAATTTATCAGTATAGCTTCCTAAATGGTTAATCTCCCCAATATTTGTCAGGGTTTTATGCAATATTCTGTGCTAGATACAACATTGAGTACTGGATTGTAGGCACTCAATAAATACTAGTGGAATAAATGAAAGAATAATATTAAATTCTCAAAGACTCTTGGAAAATTCCTTGCAGGTGAAAAGAAGAATATTAAGGAATTACTCATTATTTGTTTTAAAATAAACATGGCTTAGGCTCATTCATGTTAACAGTTTAGGGGTCAGTGGTTCTTAGCGGTTTCTGTTTTTAAGGTATACAGCTCTCCTTTTAAATATTTATATAGTTTGCATTTATATAAAAGCTTTTTACTGGATAGTAATACCATTAATTAATATCTGTCAAGAAAATACTCAATTACTATAGTTACAGTTAATTAATTTTATTTGTATTTTATTAATTTTACAAATAGGATAATTTTCATAAATATGTGAACTATTTGATAAATATTTGAAAATTCAAACTAATTTTTGGAATTATCACTGTTTAAATAATAAACGGATAATATATAAATTTGGGTCTATCTATTTTGTCTACAGACGATGATGGGAAACTGTAAGATATCAGAGGATCCTGGCAATAATTTCAGCCTGCCAAGTTCCTGGCTTACAGATTAGGCTACACTGACCTAAGGATAATAGATAATATAAATAAATTAATAAAACAATGCCGTCATTTTCTCCACAAGGGCATCATGCTCTTTGAACTGTGACCTTCTTAAGGATATGCTGGATCTCCAACACCTAGCATAGCATCTGATACATAATCAAAACACAATCCCAGCTTACTGCATGAATAAATAAATTATTGAATTTCATTAATTGGTAAGTGTCTATAAATTCATTATCCATCACTTTCCTAAAATATTCCACTGACAGAAATTTTTTTTGTTTTAATAACTGATGGGTGTTCTTATACCAAGTTTTTTTTTTTTTAACTTATTTATTTATTTATTTATATTTGGCTGTGTTGGGTCTTCGTTTCTGTGCAAGGGCTTTCTCTAGTTGCGGCAAGCGGGGGTCACTCTTCATCGCGGTGCATGGGCCTCTCACTATCGCAGCCTCTCTTGTTGGGAGCACAGGCTCCAGACGCACAGGCTCAGTAGTTGTGGCTCACGGGCCTAGTTGCTCCACGGCATGTGGGATCTTCCCGGACCAGGGCTCGAACCCGTGTCCCCTGCATTGGCAGGCAGATTCTCAACCACTGAACCACCAGGGAAGCCCTATACCAAGTATTAGTTAGGACCTGAGCATAGGTGGAAGAGGGGCATTTTGAGGAGCAGGTGGAATGCCTGCTGGCTCATGGACCACACCATGCTGGGGATGTGGTCCTATTTGTACCCCCTGCCTCACAAAAAAGAAGGCCTCTGAGAAATGGTCTCTTTAAAGAAGAACTAACTGCTGAAGTCAAACTGCTTTTTCTGAAACATCCTGTCATGCAGGAACCCTGGCCTTAGCAGGCTTTATAAGTAAGGTCATATTCAGTGCCCAAAAGCCCCTGTTTCTAGAATTAGGAAGAAAAGCCTGTGGAGATTTCACAGTGGAATATCTAGCCCCATGAGACTTTTTCTAAGTCTAAAAGTCTTGACAATAAACAAAAGACAATGAGAGAAGGAGAATCTTTAGTACAGTGTGAGGAGTTTACAGCAAAGACATACACACCAACACACACATACACACACAAACAGAGGCTGAGATCATCCATCCTCCAGAAGGAAGATGCAAAACAGATAAACAACAGTAATAAATTGTTAAACAAATATTTGGAGAGGAATATCCAGCATTTAAGAGAGTTGTTTTGGATTCTGGTTGTATAAATAAAATGGGCATGAAACTTTCCCATCCAGAGTCTCATCCTCAACTTGTGTTGAGGAGAAGCACCTTATCACAGGGCATCTTAAGATGCTTCACAGATTAGTAACTTAAACCAACTGTTGAACAAACACCAGAAAAGTAGTGCTTGGCCTTCAGAAAAATAATTCTGATGTGGGCTGACGTGAACAGGTGAGTGATGGTTGCAAAGACACCTGCCACGGTGTGTCCCGATGAGGCAATGGTTGAGGGAAGGCCATGCCTGTGGGGACCTTTGCAACCCACTCTATAGCAGAAAAAGGAAGTTCACCCTTGTCTCCTCTTGGAGTAAAACAAAGCACAGCCAGTTACAGTAGAGCTAACCCAAAGACCAATTACTTGCCAAATTCTGTCTCTTTCAACTCTCCAGGCTTTGGCTCATTGTGACTTTGGCATAATCTGTTCCCTCTAGGATGCTGCACTTCCCCCAACCCCACATCCCTCTCCAGGTACAGACATCCTCCACATCCCATCAGGATTCATCTCAAACGCTGACTCCTTTATTAAGACCCCTCTCACTCTTTAAAGCAGATTAGTGTTTTCTCTTTACTCTTCTCCTAGAGAATTTTGTACAAACCTCTATTATAGAAGTTGTCATGTGACACTGTAATTCATTATTACCTGCATATATTCTCCCAATAGACTGTGTTAGTTAACAGCACACGGACCTCTCTTATCTTCGTATCCTCAGATCCTTGCCCAATGTGTGCTCAGTGAATACTGGCTGATGCTTCGGTGCCAGTGATTATAACTCTCCCTGATCCCTGGCACCCTCCTCTGAGACTGCTCAAGTTATCACTGGCAACCCCTCCTGCTGGCGGCAAGGTTAGCACTACCTCTTTTCCCTCCTGTGCTCTCAAGGATTCTTGAAGCCGTGTCCTTATCACCTTCTTCAGATTTTTAGATAGTGAGGCTTGGGTTAAACGGGGCCGAGATTATTCAAGGAGAGGGAAGAACTACCTGGGTATCATTAACAAAATAAAGACCAGGAAGCAACGTGCTGGAATTTGGAAAACTATCCATCATCAGGCTCAAATGACTTCTTACAAGACCATTCATCCCCTGGCTCCTGCTTATATTTCTGGTTTTATCCCTCACCAAGTCCCTTCACAGGCTTTGTTTCACCTCTATGGAACTGCCTAATTCACCATGATTTCTCATGCTCTCATTTAATTCCCATAAACTCTTGCCTATTATACAGACATCATTATCTCCATTTTTCAAATGAGAAAACTGAGACTCTTGGAAAGTGATTGATTTGGCCAAAGTCACGCAGTGGAAGATCCAGGATTTGATCTCAATTTGTCTGACTCCAAAGTTTGTCTTCTTTGCCTCGATGTCAAGCAATTTCTCCTCATTAACAGAAACACTCAGATTGTTCTCCATTGCTGGAAATGTCAGAAACTGGCAATAACAACTTAAATTATAGAATACCCCCAGGATCATTGTGTCTGTACTCATTTGTGTAACAATTGTGATATATGCACCAAGACAGTTTAGGAATAAAATCTTGTTAGCTAAACTTCTGTGTCAGAGGTTCTTGAACTTTAAGGTACATCCAATCCACTTTGGACACTAACTAAAAATATAATTGTCTGGCTCCCACTCTCTAGAAATATGGATTTAGTAAATATAAGGCCTGAGAATCAACATTTTAAGAACATTTTGAGACACAGTTTTCCTTTTTTTAAAAAATTAATTAATTAATTAATTAATTTTTGGCTGTGTTGGGTCTTCGTTTCTGTGCGAGGGCTTTCTCTAGTTGTGGCGAGCGGGGGCCACTCTTCATCGCGGTGCGCGGGCCTCTCACTATCGCGGCCTCTCTTGTTGCGGAGCACAGGCTCCAGACGCGCAGGCTCAGTAGTTGTGGCTCACGGGCCCAGTTGCTCCGCGGCATGTGGGATCTTCCCAGACCAGGACCCGAACCCGCGTCCCCTGCATTAGCAGGCAGATTCTCAACCACTGCGCCACCAGGGAAGCCCCCAAGACACAGTTTTCTATATACTCTTTATTTAATTTTCAATGAATCAAACTTAACACCTCTGAATGGAAGTAAATATGTTTGATGGTAAAAACTTTCATAAGATCTTGTAGTTACTCCTTGATGTGATTAGTCCAAGATAAAAGTTGGTGATATAATATTGACACATGATTTCTGATAGAACTGGGCATTTCTCTTATTCTTAGCTCACAATCAATGCAGATTTTCCTGGGTGTTCTTCTCACGGACTCTAAGTCCACAGTTCTGTGACTCATACTAGTTTGGCTGCTTGGATGTGCAGTTCCAGGCGTTAGTCATCAGCATTTCATAGTGACTAGTTGATTATATCATGGAATTTTGATGATGTTTGCAGTTGCTTGAGTTGAAAAACCCTCCCAAGAACCAGACACATGTTTTAAAAACCTGTTCCCAGGTTTCTTGTTGTTAATTTTGTCATAATTGCCAAAAAATATGCACTGCTCACTGACTGGCAACAGCAAATTTATTCTGGAACTCCCCAATGGCATGAAAATGAAAAAAAAAAAAATCACTGCTTGAGATCAAGTGATGAGAAAATGGATACAACAGATACTAATTTCTTTTCAAGATGTTGTGATGGAAGTAACTGTGGGATGAGTTTAGAAAAATGCTGTAAGAAGTAGGGTGGCAGAATTGCTTTAAAATAGGGCTTTAATTCAATTTAACTTCAAATGTTTATTGGGTATTTATGGGACCCCAGGCAACACTAGGGAAGCAGAGGGAAGAAGATATGCTCCCCAACTTTAAGGAGATTTTAATTTCTTAAGAAGCATGTACATAGTATCTAGAGTACAATTCATATCATCATAAACACCAGTTCTTACGCATGCCACACCCTAAGCCTTGTGAAATTGTTCCACTTCTAACATTTAAATTCTAGGAAAGTTTTAGGACCACAACTTATTCTTCTTCCATAAATCTCATTCATTTGCTCCCAATACATATGTCTTTGATCTCATGAGACCTCCATACCCTTATACCCTGCATTTCTCCAAAATTAATCACTCATGTGATCTGTTCCTCATTCCCTTCTTCCCTTTCCAGAACATACTCCATAGTCTTTTTGGATTCTCTTGTCAATACCTACCTTCACCTCTGGAATTCACCAATAATCATCTATTTTCAAATTTGCTGGCTGCTTTTTAGAATTTACCATTATCCTCGTAGATCTTTCAACAAAGTGTGAAACACACATTCTTTCTTCTTGAAAGTACCTTTTGCTTTCATTCATGTATTTATTAATTCAAAAATATTTATTGAGTACTTTTATGTGCTAGGTTCCAGGAATACAATTTTGACCAAAAAAAAAAGGTTCCTATTCTCATGGATATAACAGTCTAGTGGTGAGGACAGAGAGTAACAATCACAAAAATACATGTAAACTTGCACCTATGAGACCTGTAAGGGAGAAGATGTATAAGAGCCCTGCAAACTCCTTACGAATAGAATGTGGTAAAAGGTGAAACTGAAAAGTGGACAAGTGTCAGATAATCCAGGACCTTCTAGCCTAAACTAAAAATTTTTGTTCCCTTTTATGCTAAAAGCCATTGAATGGTTTAAAAACATATTTATAGGCGTGGGTTTTTGCTCTTGAAAATGCCTTTTCCAGCACTCATGTATCAGTAGTAAACAGATTGGAGGCTGGCCGGAATGGATGCAGATCTGTTAGGAAGTAACAACAATGATAATCCAGGTGAGGAACCATAATAACTTGCCTGAGAAAGACAGTGATGGTCAAGATGGAGAGAAGGGAATGAATTTGAGAGATGCTTTAGATGTAAAATCAAAAGAATTTGGTGACAGACTGGAAATGGAAGGTTAAAAAGAAAAAGGTATCAATAACATCTCTTGGGCTTCAGTCTTGAACAACTAGATAGAGATAGATGGTGGTCTTATTGCCAGGGAAGTGGACACTGGTCAATGTGAGAAAGAGAACATGAGTTTTCAATACAATGAGCTTGAGCTGCATTTGAAATTTCCAAGAGGAGACGTCAAGTAGGCTTTTGGATGTATAGGTCTGGAGTTCAGAGTAAAACAGGCCTGGACTCTGTAGATCTACCTGTAGGTTTTTATTGCATGAGACCAATCTAGAGACTCCAGATAGGGAAAAGGAACGTAGGACCAAGCCTCACAAAATAATGCATTGAATAGGCTGAATTCAGAGAATAGAAATTGTTGCATCAAAGGGCATGTATATTTAAATTTTTGTTAGCTATGGTCAAATCACCTTCCCAAAACGTTTTACCAGCTGGAACTTCCACTTTCAGTCAAGGAGATGATTTCCCATTTTCCTACTTCCTCCCCAGCAACGGGTATTATCAATGTTTTTGTTATCAAATGTTTAATCTGATTGGTGACATATTTTTACTTGTTTTTTTTTTTGTTGTTGCTGTTGTTGCTATTATTTATATATCTAATAATGACTAAGATTGAGCAACTTCTGCCTATGAATCATTTTATGTCCTTTTAAGTGAAAGATCTACTTATGTCCTTTGTTGGTTTTTCTTTTGGGTTGTCAACTTTTTCTTACAGATTTGCAAGAGCTCACTACTTATTATGGGAACTGAACTTTGTTACACATGTAAACAAATTTTTTCTAGCTTATCTGTCTTTTTTCTTTGCTTATCTGCTATATTCATGTTTTAATTTTTATGTTGCTAAAATTCATCAATCCTTAACTCTATGGGATTTAGATCAATATCCCCTACTTCAAGGTATTTAAATTTTTACTCAGTTCTTTTCTTCTATGACTGGCTTCCTTTACATTTAAATCTTTTCTCCACCTGGAATTTTTTCTGGTATAAGGAGTAGGTTAATTTTGTTCTAAGTGGCTGGCCACCTGCCTCAATACCATCTTTTGAATTATGTACATTTTCTTAGTGGTCTGAGACGCCATCTGTATTTCAGACCAGAGACCTTTCTTTAATTATACGTTAAATCTATACCTGAAATTCTTAATCTATTTCATTGATCTTTTTCTTCATTTTCCAGTTCCAAAATGTGTTAATTACTGTAGTGTCATATTTAATATCTTGTAAGGCTTGACTTCTCTCATTACTATACTTTTCATATACTAGAATTTAAATTTCTATTCTTAATTATTTGTTACTTGATATGAATATGAAATCATTTTGTCAAATTCCACAAAAAAGAATTTTGGGGGGTCTTTTTGTCATATTGCTTTTCTGCACAGAAACAAGTACGTCTTTCTGTTGGTTCATGTCTTCTCTATGTCCCTCAGGAAAACTTTAACGTTTTCATCATGCAGATTCTACACATTTCTTCTCTGCTTCATTATGAGGTAGTGCATTTATAGTTGCTACTATAAACTAGTATATTTCTAAATAATTGTCTAGATTATTGAATTTTGTTATTAATTAGGGACTCAGCCACCTTAATAAATTTTCATATTGTTTGCATTAATTTTTAATTGATTCTCTTGGAATTCCCATGTAGAAAAATGTATGTTTTATGAATAATCATAATTTTAACGCCCTTTCAATATTTGTATTTGGCTATCACTTCCAGAAAATATTATATAATAGTGGGATCATTTTCCTGATTTAAAAATATGTGTTTACCATTTAACATTAAGCATAATGGCAGATTTTTGTATGATACATCATTTTTATAAAGTTAAAGATCATTCCATTTCTTTATATTTCATTCTTTCATTTTAAAACAGCTGATGAATTACATCAAGCTTTTTTAAGCACCTATGGAAGTTATTTTTTTGAGTTGTTACGATGGTTAAATATTGTAATAGATGCTTCTAACTTTGAACCACCTTACTGTACTAGGTAGAATTTCAATTGGTCGTGACTTATTCTTTTAATGTGCTCCCCAAATTCATATGTCAATATATTATTTCAAACTTCAGCAACTTTATCAGTGAATAATATTGTTCCATTTGGTTTTGTTGTTGGGTTGCTTTTTGTTTTTGCTGTCTTTGTCTAACTTATTTTCAGAATCATATTTTTATAATCTGTAAATGACTAAAGATATAAATTAAAATCTCTTAGTTCTATCTCTTTCCTTTGCATTTTTTCCTTTGAGCATGTTATGCTATTTTACTTGATGCAAAAATATTCATGATAATGACATCTTCACCATACTTAATTATTGTCTCCTTTAAAAATGTCTTTATTTAAATTTTATCAATAATATATAATGCTACTCCTGCTTTCTGCCTTGTGTATATTGGTGCTAAAAATATTTAGAAAACTGGACAGTAAAAACATGATATTTTCTAGAGTTTAAAATGTCACAACTCAAATTTTTTTCATTGGTCTCATAAATGCCCTTTATTGCTATTCTTCATTGTCATTGGATGTTCTATGATCCAATTAAGAATCGAATACTGTGTGGAGTTTTTTTTTTTTTTTAAAGTATTTTTTTTTTTAATTTTATTTATTTATTTTTGGCTGTGTTGGGTTTTTTCGTTTCTGTGCGAGGGCTTTCTCCAGTTGCGGCAAGCGGGGGCCACTCTTCATCGCGGTGCGCAGGCCTCTCACCGTCGCGGCCTCTCCCGTTGCGGAGCACAGGCTCCAGACGCACAGGTTCAGCAGGTGTGGCTCACGGGCTCAGCTGCTCCGCGGCATGTGGGATCCTCCCGGTCCAGGGCTCGAACCCGTGTCCCCTGCATTGGCAGGCAGACTCTCAACCACTGCGCCACCAGGGAAACCCCTGTGTGGAGTTTTGATGTCCCTTTAGTCTCCTTTAATCTAGCACAATCCCCCACTATATTTTGTATATCATAACATTGACATTTTTGAAAAATTCAGGTCATTTTATTGTAGAACATTCCAAAATTGAGATTTTTTTCTGATTGTTTTCTCATTTGAAGATTCAGGTTAAGCACTTTGGGCAAGAATATTACATGGGTGACATTATATAATTTTGATTGCATCATGCAAGGAGGTGCATGTTTTCAGCTTGTCCCATTTTGGGCAATGCTTAGTTTTACCCATTGGTGAGATGATGTGATATATGGAGACCATGTAAATACCTGGTTTCCCAACAAAGCTTCACTCAATAATATTAACACCCATTGATGATCTTTACCTGAATCACTTATTACATTGCTGGGTGCAACATTAAAATTTTCTAATCTACGATTTTTTCTATATTTATTAGCTGACAGCCTTCTCTAAAGAAGAGCTTACTTTTCATCACCACCATTCCTTCTGAGGAACACTGTGAACTCACGTATTCTTTTTTATTCAATGTGTCATAGCTCATTAACATCATTATTCTTTTTGATGCTTTTTGCATCATTATTCTTTTTGATACTTTTTGCATCAAGGACACTGAAACTGATTATACAGCAGAAGTCTTTGTTATTAGGAGTTATATACTGTAGAAATGAAGTGTCATGATATATGCAACTTTAAAAATATTGAAAATATTCAAATACACAAATTATACAAAATATACCAAAAAAGTGTATTTGTACATAAAGAGAGAGTTAATGTGGCAAAATATTAACAAATTTTAAGTCTGGATAAAGGTTTGAATCTTTTTAAGCAGAAAAGGAAAAAAAACAGAACACAAACAAAATGTTAAAAACTGATCAGTTCTTACACTAAACCTCAGGTAGATTCCTTTTTCTTCCATTGCACCCAATTTCAAAAGGAGGGAAGTGTTCCCCTCCAGTGCCCAAACCTTATTCGTCCACCTCCATTAAGTCTATCATTCGGTACTGTCCATTTTACCTCCATCATACATCTATCTCTTTTTCCCTTCCCACTGAAACCACACTATTTCAGGTTCATTACCTAAACCATTATGGTGACCTCCAAGTTTATCGTTCTGTCTCTAGTGTCTCTTCTCTATCCATTAACCACAAAGTTTCCAAGACAAATTCCTTAAGCACAGCTTTGACTAGGTAAATACCTGTTCAAAAGCCCACAGTGGTTCTTTGTCTGCCATATAATACCATGCAGATTCCTCAGCAGGGCATTCAAAGTCCTCCGCATTCTGTCAACTCATCAGCCCTGCTACCTTCAACAACATAAATAATATACTTAGGTCCAACTGACTCCTTTTTGGCCTGAAAAATACATATCCCTTTCTGCCTTCTTTCCCATCTACATGTCCATTTGTTGAGAATGTAGTCATCCTAAAAATTTCAAAATCTACCTCTTCCATGAAGTGTTTTCCAATTCCCTTAATGCGGAAATTATTTCCCTTTTGCAGGACTCAGAACACTCACTATATGCATTTCCTATCGCACATACATCAATGTGCCTTGTAATAGAGACAAAACTCATCACCCCTTTGAGAGCCAGTCAAGATTATAGCCTTCTTAAAGACAGGAACCTCTTTTTTTTTCTTTTTCAGTATTTCAGCTTTGTTTTATTTATTTTTTTAAATTGGGGTATAGTTGTTTTACAATGTTGTGTTAGTTTCTACTGTATAGCGAAGTGGAGTTTCCTGTGCTATATAGCAGGTTCTCATTAGTTATCTATTTTATACATATTAGTGTATATATGTCAATCCCAATCTCCCAATGTATCCCACTCCCCTTCCCCTGCTTGGTGTCCATACGTTTGTTCTCTATGTCTGTGTCTCTATTTCTGCCTTGCAAACCAGTTCATCAGGACAGAAACTTCTATTACCCATTTTTACCTCTCCTAAAAACTAGTACAGTCCCTAGTAGGGCTCAAGGATGTTGGTGGAACTGAATTTTTTAAACTGCAGTCAAATAACAGTTTCTGAAAATAATGAAGTAAACTTTTTACCATCTCATAGGCTATATGGTCACCCCTAAATGGCAAATATTCTAGACAGCCATCAATGAATTTATTACCCTGAAACATATCAGTATCATCATCATCATCATCAAAAGCAGAGTCTTCAAAAATGAAAGGCAATGGTGGAAAATCTTGAAACGATAGAGGGTGATTGCATTTTGTTTGCACCAGATACAGTAAATAAGTTGGAGACATAAATTTGCCTCTGAGAGGTTGCAATATTAAGATGTTTTGATTTGGGAGGAAATATGATTACTGTAGTTACCCAAGAAGAGGCATGACGTAAGGAAAGCAATGTTTCAGAAACAATATTCTGGAAGAGGAATACAAAACTAAAGGGAAGAACGCAGCGGCGCAGTTAGAGGTGTGGCCTGGCAATGTCAGGTGAAGAGAGCCAGGAGGGGATCTATGACAGCAAAAATGAAGACAGAAAGGCACAGATACAAATTTAAAGTATATCAAGAGTTGATTTAGGTAAGCTACAAAGAAAAGAAGAAATCAAGCATTTTAGGGATTAATTCTATTGTATCATAAATGTGTAGGATTCCCAAAGCACCTTGTGCATGTTTCTACTTAGCAAGTTGGGGAAAAGTGTGTTTTCTTTCTCATCCCAGCTAGCTTGGAGCCACTTAAGGGCAAGGACCATGTTGCGTCCATCTTTGTAACTCCCGTGCCTAGTCTAGGCACAGAGAAGGCCACTGAAAAAAATATTGTAGAACTGAATTGATGACAATTTATTATAGGTAAAAGGGAGGACTGAACTTGCACGTGAAATTCAAAGAGTACCCTGGGGTGGTAGCTGATACACATATGTGTGTGAGTCGGACAGTCTTCCAGAAAGGAGTAGTAATACTTTTGTTTCACGATGTTTGCAACTATGGTGTAACCTTTTTAAGAATAGGGTTCAAAATTATTTTGAACATTACATAGCACCAAGCATAGTACTGAGCATGCAGTGGATGTTCAATTAGAAATATTTTTAAATATTGTTTTAAAAACTGACAATAAAAACAAATCTCTTTCACCATCTTCATTTTATCATAAGATATTTAAGTAAAGTCCAGTGTTCTCAAAATCACATGAGATTTTCCCCTGCTAATGAATATTCTTTCTACATAGAGAAAAACACATAAAGATGTGATGATGTTGGACTCTCATTCCAGAGCTGACTAGAGAAAAATGAAAAAGTTTTCCTTATATCCGATTTAAAGAAAAGGAAGAAGAGTTAGACTATAGATTATTCTAGTCAATTAAATAAAGTCGTTCTGAAAATATAAAACTAAAAATATAATTTGATTATCAAGATGTCTCTTTTCTTCAATAATTAACTGCTTCCTGATTTCTGTGCACACTCTCCAGATCAATCTTCTGAATTCTCCTAAAATCAACTAATGTACTAATGAATCATATTTTGTATTACAAACTATTCATCTGATGCAGAAGTTAGCAAACTTTTTCTGTAAAGGGCAAGATAAGTAATTATTTTAGGCTTGGCAGGCTACTTGGTCTCTGTCATAACTACTCAGCTCTGCTGTTGTAAAGGGAAAGTAGCCATAGACAACACATAAGCCAATGAGTATGGTTGTGTTCCAATAAAATAGCAAAGAAGGCAGTGAGCCAGATTTGGCCCATGGCTATAATTCGCCAACGCCTACTTTAGTCCACTATTTTTAATTTTATTATGAAAATTCTCAAATATAAAGAAAACAAAGAGAAAACCATATGCTATCATTTAGCTTTAACAGTTAACGTTTTGCCATATTTACTTCAGCTATTTTATTGCTGAATTACCATTACAAAAATTTCTGTCATCATGAGATTTTGTGCCTACATAATTTAGCATGTATCTTTAAAAATAAAGACATATCAATAAATATATTAATAAATAGAATTATAATTAGCCAATCATAATCAATTGTATAATTTTATATAATTATAATAAATAAATATCATCATAAATCTAAATTAATTGATACAATAAATGATATTAATAAATTATTAATAAATAAATAGGACATAGTTCTAATAAAATTTATAATAATTCCCCAACAGTCTATATTTAAATGTTCCCAAATACCCCCAAAGTTATTTCTATAGGTGTTTTGTTCAAGTCAGGTTAGTACTAATAAAAGTTATAATAATTCCCCAACAGTCTATATTTAAATGTTCCCAAATACCCCCAAAGTTATTTCTTTCTCTTTTTTTTTAACATCTTTATTGGAGTATAATTGCTTTACAATGGTGTGTTAGTTTCTGCTTTATAACAAAGTGAATCAGCTATACATATACATATACATATATCCCCATATCTCTTCCCTCTTGTGTCTCCCTCCCTCCCACCCTCCCTATCCCACCCCTCTAGGTGGTCACAAAGCACCGAGCTGATCTCCCTGTGCTATGCGGCTGCTTCCCACTAGCTATCTATCTTACATTTGGTAGTGTATATATGTACATGCCACTCTCTCACTTCACTCCAGCTTACCCTTGCCCCTCTCCATGTCCTCAAGTCCATTCTCTACATTTGCATCTTTATTCCTATCCTGCCCCTCGGTTCTTCAGATCCTTTTTTTTTTTTTAGATTCTATATATGTGTGTTAGCATACAGTATTTGTTTTTCTCTTTCTGACTTACTTCACTCTGTGTGACAGACTCTAGGTCCATCCACCTCGCTACAAATAATTCAATTTCGTTTCTTTTTATGGCTGAGTAATACTCCATTGTATATATGTGCCACATCTTCTTTATCCATTCATCTGTCGATGGACACTTAGGTTGCTTCCCTGTCCTGGCGAGTGTAAATAGTGCTGCAATGAACATTGTGGTACATGTCTCTTTTTGAATTATGGTTTTCTCAGGGTATATGCCCAGTAGTGGGATTGCTGGGTCATATGGTAGCTCTATTTTTAGTTCCCAAAGTTATTTCTGTAGCGGTTTTGTTCAAATCAGGAATCCCATTAAGTATCAGACATTGCATTTGATTGTTATACACGAAGTCTCATTTAATCTAAAGCAGCCTCCATCCCCCAGACTTTTTTATGTGACTCATTGAGGAATAGTCTGACTTTAAACAATGTGAGCAAGACCTAGAATCAAGGGACTTCCCTGGTGGCACAGTGGTTAAGAATCCACCTGCCAATGCAGGGAACACGGGTTCGAGCCCTGGTCCAGGAAGATCCCACATGCTGTGGAGCAACTAAGCCCATGCATCACAACTACTGATCCTGTGCTCTAGAGCCCGCGAGCCACAACAACTGAGCCCGCATGCCACAACTACTGAAGCCCGCAAGCCTACAGCCCGCGCTCAGCAAGAAGAGAAGCCACCGCAATGAAGAGTAGCCCCTGCTCGCCGCAACTAGAGAAAGCCCACGTGCAGCAATGAAGACCCAACACAGCCAAAAATAAAAATAAACAAAATAAATAAATTTATAAAAAAAAAGACCTGGAATCAATACATCTCATAGGAACATTAATATAGAGGGAAATACAAAAGTTTCTGTTCCTATTATCCTTAACATTTATCTCAATTCTCCACTTTTAAGATTTTTAAAAAATCTTTCACCTATTTTTTAAACAATTTCTAGAGCTGATTAAGGTAGTTTAGATACATATACGACACCAGAGGCTCACATATAACATAAAAACATATTCCAAAGTTTTTCTCTGGAATATATGAGTCCATGCTATGGGTGCTGTGTAAATGAAGGGAGATAGAATAGTCACTTTAATAAGGGTTAAGAAATTCTAGATCAGTAGAATCCATCACCTCTTGTGAAAGATGCTGATTATTCTGTCTTTCAAGAGGGTATTACAGTATCCCAAGCTGTGAAAAAATATAGAAATGTAGACACTTGGGATGACATTCTAGGGTGTGCAGTGCCTTATGAGAGAGCAAAATTATTTCCCAGGGGAATTTTGATCCTTGTGAGAAAATCTGTCAGCTTACCAGAAAACACCAGAAAAAAAAAAAAAAAAACAACAGAAAACTCACCCCAAATTTCATAAAATTCCCATGAAGTGAGAACTGTTGGTATGTAAGTGGAGGTGCACATAATGAACATTGTTCATAGTAGAAATAGGGTACAGTGAGACCAGAGAGAAGGAGCAACCTTATACAGCACTTATGCCACAGTGGGGTGTGAGGTTACAGATAAAGGGCCTGGAAGAAATACCTGAGAAAACATGACCATAGAAATGAGAGAGGTGTGTGCTGTTGCCTACCTATGTTTTAAAGTTTCTCAATTCATTGGCATTAAGAAATAGGATCAGCAAGTAGTCAAAAATAAGGGACTTGGCAACTGAGATGATAGAAATGCATAAAGGAAAAGGAATCACGTGTGCTGACTGGAAAAGCAGAAAGCTAGAGTTCCCTCAACTGAGAAAAAGAATAGGGTAGATTTAATTAGAAGGAGCTGAATTTATAAAGAACAGGAATTAAGGCTTAGAATAAGATAGAAGATAATAAAAGCAATGTTGCTCTAACCTCTCTGCACTGGGCAATATGGTAACCACTGGCCACATGTGGCTATTTAAATTTAACTTAAAGTTAAAAATTCAGTTCCTTAGTCCTATTAGTTACATTTCAAATGCTCAATAGCCACATATGGTTAGTGGCTACCATACTGGATGCACAGATAGAGAACATTTCCACATTTCAGGAAGTTGTCTATTGGACGATACTGTTCTAAGGACATTAAGATGAGTAGGAACGAAAAACGCAGAGAAAGAGATGAAGGAGGAGGGATGGTGATTCATAAACTCCCTTCCCCACTTCTTGCTTAATGTCACTAGTTCTCATGTGACAATTAACATAGCCACTGTTCTGCAGCATCGGAGTTCTGCCACCCCTCCTCCCCAGAAAGCTGCTGGAGACTTTGCTGCCTTAGGATGCTTTAGTTGGTTGGTACTGTGGAACAAGGCCTTGAGTTAGGGGTGGAGTCAGAACTGGGTGTGGGGAAGAGTCATTCCATGCATGAAGAGGCCCTGTGTACATCTTAGCAACATGCCCAGAATTCAGGGTGGATAAAACATTCACTGGCCCCTGGAAAGCTTGCAGGAGCAAGTCCTCTCACCTCCAGCGCCCAGTGAGTCTTTAGTCATTCATGGTCAGACAGGCCTACTACTAATACATTGCTCAGACTAAGTCATCGGTCGATACTTATGTTCTATCTTACTTGATGAATAAGAAATTTGGCCTGATCATCTCCTTTTATTTTATTTATTCACATCAACCAATTCCTATCATAAGCATTCTTATGCACAGCAAGTCAATACAGGGAGCCTATCTCCTTCCCTCTAAACTCCATGATGAATAGTATGAAATTTCAAGTCAGTGTGGAGTAACCTTCTTTGCCACATACCTACAGTGAAATGACAGCATTCTAGAGAACCTCTGACCCTCAGAGATATCCTTCCTTTCTGGGACAATTTTTAACACCTTTTGACCATAATCAACATCTTATCAGATAGATCTCTTTTTCCAGACTGCCATTTCGATCTCCATAGACTTCCTGCCACTCACAATGTTTATACGAGACATTGCCAGGTGAAGAGGAGGTTACCCCAGAACACTTCCGAAGGCTTCCCTGTGAGAGTCATTATTTATTTTCACAGACTTCAGGGCTGCATTCAGTTTCCCGTTTGCATGTGTGGGCAACCTTTTCTCCAGTGTATTCCCTGTGCTCTAATTGGCTCACTATATAGATTCTTGGCTCTGGGCTCGGGAATCCTCATTGACTTTTAACCCACTTCACCTGAAGAACAGATTTCTGTGTTTCCATTAGTATTTCAGGCTCTGATCCTCATTTTTAAAATTATCAACGGGACTTTTTTTTTTTTTTAATTAATTTATTTATTTATTTATTTTTGGCTATGTTGGGTCTTCGTTTCTGTGCGAGGGCTTTTTCTAGTTGCGGCGAGCGGGGGCCACTCTTCATCGTGGTGCGCGGGCCTCTCACTATCGCGGCCTCTCTTGTTGCGGAGCACAGGCTCCAGAGGCGCAGGCTCAGTAGTTGTGGCTCACGGGCCTAGTTGCTCCGCGGCATGTGGGATCTTCCCAGACCAGGGCTCGAACCCGTGCCCCCTGCATTAGCAGGCAGATTCTCAACCACTGCGCCACTAGGGAAGCCTATCAACAGGACTTTAATTGGTGGTTTTGATTGTTTACTTTTAAGCTGGCTTAGTGATATTTTAAATTTTGTTTTACTGCATTTGAAGAGGACAGAAACTTAAAGAGAGAAAAATAATTGGGGAAAGAAGACATTCATTTAGAGAGAAAACAGAGACTTCCATAGACTTAGGCTGGTCACTTAAAAGGAATTGTGATTTATGCAAGGAACATTATAAGTATCACAGTTTTGCTTGTATGAACTAATGCTTTAAAAAAAAATCCTCACTTTTACATTAGCAAATTTTCTGTCTCTTAAAAAATAGCTTAGAAAATGACTGACTGTTTCCTAACGACCACTGAAATGGAAAGTTTATAATTTTCTACTGTGACCTGAAGATCTGGCAAGGAGCATGGGCCAGATAATCCTCTTTGAATAATATAAACTTCCAGACTCCACTTGCCTTTTTAACATGGGAAGAAGCTAAACAACCTGTAAATAAAGCATAGGGTGAAAAGCCCCTTTCAGTTGTACAACTCTCCACACTTCTGATCATTTTAAATGCCTGCCACTGGAAACCTTCAATAAAGGAATGAATCTTCCATGCCTCACAAAGAGCTGCCTTTCGGCTAGAAGAGGGTGTGTCCCCAAGCTTTTACCTGCGAGCAATGATGATCTTGTTAAGCACTGCAACGAGACCAGCCCAAGTTTTTAGGGTGGGGATCTAGACAGGTTATCCGCACCTTCAGACCTGCTCCCAGAGAAGAAAGAAACACCTCAAAGCCTGCACATAAGAACATCTACTGAGAAATTATTTTAAGCAGACACCAGCTGAGTGGGGGGAGGAAAAAGAACAGAGAAGAACAAACAAAACTCCCTTGGTCTTGGTTGTAAGAGAACCCAGCAGCAATGAACTGGCCCTTCTTCAGAACAGCTGCAGTGCTGTTCATTTTCCTGGTAAGTGGATCCTGTTAAAAACTTTCCACCATCATTTCATTGTAAACAAGTGAGGACTTTTAAGACAATGTTTTTTTATGTTACTTCCAACCTAAACCCGTTAAAGGTTTATGTTAATGATAAGGTGATTTTATAAACTAGATTTTTAAATAGTGTTTCTCTCCTTAATTGAAGACTCAAGATCATATTAATGCATCACATTAACTCATCATATCACATCTCTGACATCGAAGTCATTGCTAAGTCATGCCAGGAAAACACTGAATTTGGGAAAGTCATATCACTACTTAATAGCATTTTGTTGTTCAAATTCTCTTTTGCAGGTGGGCTTTGAAAACTAATCTCACAGGTGTATCTTGATTTTTAACCTAGACATTTTCCCATACTTTTTATATCTTTGCTAGTAGATTCACTCTAATTTTTAAAACATAAAATTAGGATCCATACAAATTAAAATCATAGCTGTTTGTGCCTGGCTTCACCATCCAAACAATCTCAGCAGTTCCATATGTGGTTGGGGGTCCATATCACTAATATCAGAAGCCCCACACTGCTAAACTGTAACTTCATTTAAAACAACATTTTTTAATTTCAAAAAGAATGGCAGTACAGGAGATTTATAAATGACATAGTAGGTGAAGGAATGGCTATAATTAAGGAGTAAGTATAATTATTATGATACTGGTTCTTACTACTGGAAAGTCAGTAATGACTGTGACATAAAAGTTGTACATTTGATGATCAGAGAAATGTAACAGAATGCTTTATCATTGCCCCCCTACATGTTACTCGTCTTCTCTTTAGAGATAATTCTAAGGGCAACACCAGTGTGTTGCCTCAATTTCACTTATGTTGAAAAATTGAAAATCGTAGTCTCTCTCACAATAAGGTTAATATAATCCAAAGAGGCGAGTGTCAGGTAAATTGTCCTCCAGTTTGGCAAGATGTAGTGCTGTGGTGCATATGTGTCTCTACTTGCTTAATTTTTGAACTGGATTGTTGTGTTTCTATAACAAGGTAGATCTTTGATTCAACATATGCTGGTTAGCTTGAATTCACTTTTAATTGAGAGGCCATAACCAGTGAATTTAGTTATAAATGAGCATCAGTAAGCTGTAGCTGTAGTTCCAAACTGCCCTTCAAACATTAGCCTTATTCCATGGACGTGATCCTGAGGATCAGACGATATCATAATTTGGGACACAGCAGGGATTAATGAGCACCACAGAGTACGTCATTTGAACATAGGAGGGCTTGTTAATTATGCAATAATAAAATACTTTTATTTTTAATTTCATATAAATTTGATCCAATTAAGGCCTATTATAGTGTCAGTTGATTAAAGTTTATTCAGATGCTTATGTACTTTCATTGAATCTATACGATGCCTTCTTTTACTATTTTTATGATTATTTCTAACTGATTACATCCTATGGAATTCCTTTAAACAGCCAATTGTAACTAGTCGGTCTTCAGTACAACATATCATTTTATCAAAATCATGTATCCTCGTTGAACTTTCTTTGTAGAGAGATTTCTGGGCACTTGTACTTTATTTTCTGAGTCTGGATAGTTTTTGTTTGTTTATATGTAGATTGTTTGTTTGTTGCCATATTTTGCTTTGGAATCAATCATAAGTTTCTCATACACCTTATGAAAATTATTTCTCAAAGAACTTATTTTATAAAGACTTGAGATGTTTCATTTCATGTTATCGTAACATTTTTTGTAAAACATTTCACTTTCTGAGGTTTAGAAAATCACAATTTATTTTTACTACTGATTTTACCAGATGATTTGGATAAATGTCCTTTGGAGTTATCCAATCTATTTTTGCTTTAAAATACTTTTTTCTGAAAATTAACCATCACTACAGCAAACTCTTCTTACTTTTCTGCTAGCCTTATTCTGAATGTTTGCTTTTACCAATTAAAAAAAAAAAAAGAAATGAATCTATGTAAAGTCTTTATATTCTTCTCTGCTCAAAGTTGGTAAGTGAAAATCTAAATTAGGGAGCATATTTGGACAATTTTGAAGACCTTTAAGACATTTAAGCTGGTAGTATCTTTAATGCAAACCCACTGAGAGCTGGGCAAACATGTATTTACAAGTATGTTGTGTAGTCTGCTCAATGTACCTTTAAGTGTTAGACCTTCTTCAAATTAATGGGTTAGATCAGGGAGAATAAAGCTGAAGAACCTGCTCTTACAGAGACCAAGACTGTCACACAACTATTCCATTATTTAGACAAGTTGGCTGGACAGACGATAGTTTGCAGCTGTTATAACACTGCAAGCCAAATAAATGTTATTGATGCTACATTTATTTTTCTTTCTTTTTTGTTTCCATGAGATTAGTGTGTGTGGCTGGCAGGGGGCTGAGTGGTGGTTAGAATGAATTCTAGACCAGAAAACAATGTTACCTTTGCATCAAATATAAGAAATCTCTGTGAATGGTTGTAACCGTGGTATGAGGTATGGCATGGTGACTGTGGGAAAGCAAAGTAGAACCAGTAGAATTTTTATAGTTCTATTGATTTCTAAAACTTACTTGCGACTTTACCAGGTCCAATCAGTCACCTCAAATCAATACAAATCTCAAGATGTCTATTTCTATAAAAGCCAACTTCTGCAGCTTACACTCAAAGAACAAATAAACCTATCTTTATCTATTACCAGGATTGATCGGTTTTTCAGTTCATCATACCAGCCTAGCTTCTCTTCTTTCCATGGTTAATACTTCCTTTTAAAAAAAACCCTTCTGACCACTTGATAAACTAACTCCACAATTTGAACTTAGCTGAAATTATTAAGGATAAAGCAGGTGTTTTTAGAGTATTTCTCAGGACCAGTGCTAAAGTACACAGAATGTAATATATACTTTATTACATAGTTCATCAACTTAACGTGAACCAGTCATCTTAAATTTCCATAATTGTGTTCACTGATGCCTAAAGCAAGAGAAGGACTAACAAACTAGTACAGACCAAACAGAAGAGAAGCAAAAGAGAGGATTCTTTATGCTTTCTTGTGCACATATTACAGTGAAACATATTATAGACATTAGAACTTCAGTAACATATTTTATAGAAAATGGAAGCAGCATTTCAGTTCACCTGTTAAGTTTATAAATTGTATTTAAGCAAAATGATGATGCTCTTAAAAGCTTTGGAATTTCACAGCAGATTTAAGATCAGCATGTTCTTTCACTTTTATGAAAACAGAGAGTACAAATTTGTCATCATTTAATTGGTTTGAGTTGCCACAGAGTAAAACATTTTGCTGTGTCTGATTTAGGTAATAGAAAAACCTAAAGAACTAGGAAATGCTAACTGGATAAATCTGAAGGCATGGCCCCTAAAGGACAAGATTTACCTACTTAACAAGGCTCATGAATCTAGAAAAATAACACTCTGTCTATAGCCAGAGCACTTAATTTCTGATAACTCTTTTCTCCACTACACATTCTTCAAGGACACTGTTGCTGAGGTTCCCTGTGTCCTAACAGGCATGGCCTAACACAGAAGCAAGATGCATGCTCAGTAATGCAGTTAAACTCACTATGCTTCCCTCAGTGAGGGAACATCCTTACAGAACACTGGGTCATGTCACCCTTGCTGGCTATGCTTGGCATGCCAGGTCCTTTAATGGACTTAGGCAAGTCAAAGTGGTTTGAATGCCACTGGTTGCTGATCCATACTCTCAGTTGGTCCATGAGCACAGGGCACAACCTTGTCTAAGGAAAAACCACATCTTCAGAAATGAATGGCTGCCTGCTGCTCATAAAACGACTTGACTGTAAGTTATTGGAGGGCAAGTTCTCTTCTGATTCACATTTGTATCCTTCACAGTGCCTTGCACCAGTGCAAGGTTGCTCCGTAGATGTCTAATTCACAAAGCAGAGGCATCAAAAGGGAATTTTTGGATAGTTTTGTCTTTTTTTTTTTAAAATAAATTTATTTATTATTTTTATTTATTTATTTTTGGCTGTGTTGGGTCTTCGTTGTTGAGCGTGGGCTTTCTCTAGTTGCGGTGAGCAGGGGCTACTCTTCGTTGCGGTGCGCGGGCTTCTCATTGCAGTGGCTTCTCTCGTTGTGGAGCACGGGCTCTAGGCACGTGGGCTTCAGTAGTTACAGCACGTGGGCTCAGTAGTTGTGGCACACGGGCTTAGTTGCTCCGTGGCATGTGGGATCTTCCCGGACCAGGGATCGAACCCTTGTCCGCTGCATTGGCAGGCGAATTCTCAACCACTGAGCCACCAGGGAAGCCCGGATAGCTTGTCTTTTTCTCCCCCTACACACGCCAAAAAAATCATCAGGGTATTAAACATGAAAATAATCACACTGAATTTCCCTAACATGTATTTTTATGATGCACTATTACATTTACATTTAATCTAAGGCTTACCGTAATAGTTTTAGGGCTTAAGCCCTTTGAAAGCCTTTTTTTATTTTTTATTATTTATTTATTTATTTATTTATTTTGGCTGTGCTGGGTCTTCGTTTCTGTGCGAGGGCTTTCTCTAGTTGTGGCAAGCGGGGGCCACTCTTCATTGCGGTGCGCGGGCCTCTCACTATCGCGGCCTCTCTTGTTGCGGAGCACAGGCTCCAGACGCTCAGGCTCAGTGGTTGTGGCTCACGGTCCCAGTTGCTCCACAGCATGTGGGATCTTCCCAGACCAGGGCTCGAACCCGTGTCCCCTGCATTAGCAGGCAGATTCTCAACCACTGCGCCACCAGGGAAGCCCCCTTTGAAAGTCTTAATCCAGCCTTGGGTCCACACCCAAGTATGGATATACATTTGATATGTATTTGTCAAATAAATAAATAAACCAATGAACAAATATGAGGAATGAGCTATCAAGGTGTTGTCAACTCCAGACTGATAGCTATTGTCCAAGTAATACAAAGGAAAGACAAAACAAGAGGTTTTTTAAAAGAAGCAAATTATTATATTTTAGCTTTATCTCAGGTTCATCCTTGTGATGTATAAAACAGCTAAACAGTAGAATTTGATGCTTAAAAAACTGTCAAGAGACTGTGGAAGACTACCTTACAATTATTAAATGCGAGAGGTTTTCCTTATAAAAATCACTTACTACTTTCAAGACCATTTTTATTACATGCAAAGAAATGTAAACCTCAAAATCAAAAGAAATAACTAAAAATGAGTATAATTAGAGAGACATTGAAATTAGCATGCAATTTTGTGTCTTGTGGCTTTTTAAAAAAATATGTGGATTGGCTCCTAAAATAATGATTCAGGGAAGACCCATTGAGGATGCGCTTTAAGTGAATTATGCACTGCTTTCTTAGAATGTCTTAATTGGAAAGGGCTTTAGTCTCATATACAGATGAGGAAACTGAGGCACAGAATGGCTAAGTGACTCACTGCAACACCCACAGGCAGAGGTCAAGAGAGTTGAAATGTAGTCAGCTTGACAACACTGTCTTCATCTCTAAGTGATTCTCTGTCACAATCTCTACAGACCATATTCCCAACTCATTTCAGAATCCAAACTAGTCCCCTAATTGCCCCCAAATAACCTTATCTTTATTCTAGGGACAAGGTCTAGATCTTGTCTAGAAGGATAGTGTCCTTCAACTTCCCTCTCCAATCAAGTGATTTTCATCTCCATCCTCTCTTCCCTACTCTCTGTCTTCAAAGTCTTTTCTTTCTGCCTATTCCCTCCCATTCTCCCCATCACGACATCTCCATCAAGGACTTTCATTCTGAACCTCTCTACTTTCAAATCAAAATTTCTTACTCTCCTCTTTCTCCTCCTTTAAAAACCCGTCTCCCTCTCCCAAAATATTTCCTTGGACACTACGTCTAATTCTACCATCACATATTTCTGTTTTTTATTTTTTTTTAATCACCAAACTTCTTAGAAAAGTGACTATCTTTATGCCCTCTTGGGAATTCCCTGACTGTCCAGTGGTTAGGACTCCATGCTTCCACTGCAGGGGCACGGGTTCGATCCCTAGTCAGGGAACTAAGATCCCACATGCCTCGCAGCATGGGCAAAAGAAAATAAAATGGTTTATGTCCTTTTCCCCTCCATCTTATTCCCCAGTTTCTTTCAGTCAGAAAGGGCCTGTTCCATCCAACTGAAAGCATCCTGTTCAAGGTCACAGAAAATGTCAGATTTCCTCAGGATTCACTCCGCTCAACTATTTCATATCTGATACAGTTCACACCCATCTGTCTTTCACTTTTCCCTTCCTTTGACATCCTTGACATCCAATGATATTTTCTTCCTATTTTTTTCAGCCACTTCTTCTTTTTTCTCTTTTTGTTTCTCGTTTCTTGTCATTGTTCCCAGTTATATAAATGTAGGGATTCCCCTAGTTTCATTCTCACCCACAGGCTGTTTCTTTGCTGTATTCTTGAGGGATTTCAAATTCTCCCATGATTTCAACTAACCTACCTGCAAAGATATTCCTCCATATATCAGTCTTGGACCACCATTGTTCACGGTGTTAAGTCGTATTTCAAACTGCTAAGCATCTTTGCCCAGGCCTTTTTCTAGCGTCTCAAACTTGATGTGTTCTAACCAGCTAAATTCTGCTATGGCCTTGCTCCTGATCTGCCCATTTAAAACTGCTGCCACCTGAGATTCTTCCCTCTCTTGACTCCCACATCCCATTGGTTCTCAAGCCCTGTCAATTTCAACCATGCAGTATCTCTCCCTTGATCTTGTCCCCTTCTGTTCCCATGGCCACTGCTCCTGTTCAGATCCTCACCTCTGGCCTGATTTCATGCAAAACACTCAGCTGCTGGTGGCCTGTAATCACTGACTCTTCCCACCACTCTCACCAATTGTTGGCAGAGTAATCTTTTAAACCCACAATTTTATCATGCCTTTACCGTGATCAAAAAACTTCCATATTTTCCTACTGCACACAGGGACTTGATGTCAGAATTGAAAAGGTAACTGTATAAAATTTAGTCTACCCCCATCATTTCACAAATGAGAAAACTAAAGCTCAGAGAACCGAGGAAGTACACTGAGAGTTTTCTGACTCTACCAAGTCCTCCTTTTATCTCATTGTTTTGCCTTTGAAAGTCCAAGAGTGACTTTGTTTCAGAGTTTTTTCTGGACTCTGAACAAATCACAATAAGGTTATCTCAACAAAACACATTTTAAAGCAGACTCGGCAGTTTTTTAATTACTAATCCAGTTGAGAGCCTGACACTGTGGTGAAACCTGCTTGGTCTTCTGCCTAAGTTGCTACTCATGGGAAAAAGAATGACCCAGCTCCATAAAGTTGCAAGGTTTCTTAGTCATCTGGCATAGTTCTCCAAAACAAACAGCAGGCACTGACACTTCAGTGTGGAAAGGGAAGTACAAGACAGGTAACAGATGCATACACAACTCTGTAGCTATGAAGAAATGGCTTCCAAACGGACAAATTAGATACACCCACACCCCAGTCCCACTCTCACAAACAAGAGGAAAAAGTGTTCATGAGTTCACAGGTAGCAAGAAATACACATTTGCATTAACATCATTTCAATTCTGTGCCCAAGAAGGACTCTACAATAACATTTCAGTTACTTGTCCAAAGTAACTTGGATGATTTGGGCCATTTATTTTTCTACCCCATCCCCTACCCCATAGTATTACTATTATTGTTGTTGTTATTATTGTATATAAGCCTTCCTAATTCACAAGGATATTATGAGATTAGATTAAAATCAGAATTATTTTGAATTCTCAAAGTTGTAATAATGTCAATTCTTTGTAGTATATTTTACTTAGTAATTTACTTGGAATAGGCTCTTATACTTTATTGTAAAACCCACACCTCAAGAACAAATTTAGACTGAATTGTGTTGGATTGTATTTAGCCCTAAATTAATATCCAAACCTCAATTTCTTCATGTGTAAAATGGAGAGAATTATACTATTGACCATATGTACTAATGAAGATTGAATGCACGTATTTCTCTAAACACATTGCCTAGTACTTAGTTATCATTCAGTGAACTGTAATGGTGATTAATGATAATGATTAACATTAAATAGATACCAGGAGTGTATAATTCCTATAATAAAAACATTATCTCTTTACACACTCATATTAACCATAAGTACATATATTCCTGAATTATCAATTATGGCAATTTTTAAAAATATGTACTTGGAGACTAAAATTTTGTTTTTCTTTAATGGTGAAATTGAAACTAACTGTAAAAAGTAATTTACTATATTTTGAAATTACTATTACTAGTATTTTTTATTTATTTTTTTTTAAATTTTTTTTACTAGTATTTTTTAAAATGCAAACTATAATTTTCTTTTATCAACAGTCCAGATAAAGTCTAATTGTGATAACAGTTTTCGTAATTAACAATTCTGAAAAAAAAACAGATAAAGTTCAAAACTTCTTATTTAGGGAAAAATAAAAACTAAGAATTTACACTATCTTTAATTGATTCTAAATTAAATTTAAAATTTAATAAATGTAAACAAACCCTTCAAATCCACACCTAATTTTTATTTTTATTTTATTTTTTCACACCTAATTTTTAGATAGATATTTTACAATGTCTTAAGCATATTGATATATTAGACTTAATATGTAAGTGTGTGTGTTTTTAGAAATGCCTTTGTTTTTAGAGAAAAATAATTTAAATTATATGTATGATTTTCACTAGAAATCATATGTAAAGATCAAGGCCAGAGCTGAACCTAGGCTGAGCTCTGTTTGACTAGCTCACTTGTTTGACAGGGAAATTGTTTAATGCAGGAGAAAAGACTAATGAAAGTTGCTTACACAGCAATTTCTCCCTACAGTCTTGTAATTTATTTTCATTGCTATGGGGGGATGCATTTATATCATCTGTTTTGTTTAGTGCCAACAATAAAATATCAAATATGAACTCATTTTTACATAAAGAAAATTGTTTTTATTTTAGAACTTTTTATTCTCATATTTCAAAGCAAATTAAAGATTTATAATCTTAAGATTTTCAAGAATACTAGAAAATCTTCCATCTAGAATTGGACAGTGAAAAAGCAAATATTCCAAAGCTTTCCTGATATTTTCTGCTTTATATCCTTTCTTTACTCCAAAATTTTTTTTCTGTTTCCATCTGTGGCTAGTCAGATCCCAAAACTATCATCAAATATTTTAGTATCATAACATGCTGTTGAATCACTAAATAGCATCCGAGTATCTCCAGCTTTTCAGGCACAAGATTTACTAAGAGGTCCTGAGTTCCCAACCCTCATTCTCCCTGGGTTCTAGCTTCAAATGTCCTAGCTCATATGATTACAAGTATCTGCATAGGCTAAGAATGAAAAAGAGGTTAACAATAAAAGTAATGAAAAGAAGAGCAAAATTGAAAGGTAAAAACCAAACATAAAGGAATCCTTAGCATTGTCATCAGAACTGGAGAGATAAACCAAATTCACCTGCTAATAACCCACAAGACTATTGCTTAATTTTTTTTTAAGCAGTGAGATAGCATGAATTACAAAGCATTCAATTAAAAATTAATTATGGTTATCTTATTTTTTATAGGTGGTGCTGGAAGTTAACAGTGAATTTCAAATCCAGGTAACATATAGCAAATTAATTTTTTCCAAATTAAAAATAAGAAAAATGGTTTGGGAGAAGCAACATATTTTCCAAAGAAAATTCATCCTTATAAGTAAAGTTAATGTTATGCTAAAATTAATAGATTACCAAAATTAACAATTTTCCCAATGAAACATCCTCTCTTTCTGACATTATAATTACCCCATCCTCCAAAAGCTCCAGTGGAATGTGAATTATGAATAAAAGTTAATAGATATTATTACTTTATCCTGCCCACCCAAGGTCAGAGATTATAACACTAAAAATGGCACCATCAAGTGGCATTCCGTCAGGAGGCAAAAACGTGAGTGGATCAAGTTCGCTGCAGCCTGCCGTGAAGGTGAGGACAACTCAAAGAGGAACCCAATCGCCAAAGTAAGTATCAACCCCAAAGCATAAAATCAAAAATCAGAATGGATAGAGCTAAATTTTCAAAAGAACCTGTCTTTTAAATATTTTATGAACACATCTCACTGAGAAGTTATTATACAGAACAAAACTATAGCCATTCAGATTATGAAAATTGAAGCCATTAAAAGTATAAATTAAGAAATTTAGGCACTTGGGTAAACAGTTAAACATTGACTCACCACACCGGTGAAATTAATATACATGATCATATGTCACCCCAAACTCTAGATGAAAACAATATAGTGATTTATACAATGAATTTAATGCTCAGCACATTCACAGGAACTATTTCAATGCGTGCTACTTCTGCCTCCTAATTTCTTAGAATTGAATTCCTACTTTTGGCTTTGTTATGAACATTCACCATGTACCCTGTTTCATACTCTCTTTTCCTTTTATTTTCCCTTTTCTTCCTTTTGCACACATGGGCTCACACACGTGTGCACGCACACACACGGAAACATATCCCCACACACAGATTCACACATACAAACATATATACACAAATTTACACAGAGATTTCCCCATAAGATTGCTTAACAGTCATACAATTTTTTCAAAGAGAGCCCTGGTTTCTCTAACCTTTCATTTGGGGTGGTCTTCTTACTTTTCTGCTAATACATCCTCCTCATTTTCAAAATTAAAATCTTCTACACAGAGTCAGATAACTCTTGTCACCTACATAAATCTACTTTAAACTTTCTTCTAAAACTTTACATTAAAAAAAATTTTTAATCAAAAGATAAAAGTTATGTAATAATATTGGTAAACTCCTTAAGACTGCAAGGAGTTCTCTACTCTAGCCCCAATGTTAGCACAGAGACTAAAAATAATACAATCCATTGTAAATGTTGAATGAATGAATGCATGAAAGATGACTGCATAGATTTAGATTTATTTGAGTGATATTTTACTTTTTTCTAATTTGGTAGAAACAGAAATTGAATTTCTTTTATTACATTGTCATTTACCATTGAAAATATAGAGCTGTTATTATTCCTCTTATCTAGGAAAATAATTCTCTATTTCCAGCATTTCTCAAAAGATAACAGATACTCACATTCAACAATTCTCAAGAAAGATAGCTGTCTTATATCAAACATAGCACTCTTGATTTGCACCCTGTAATGTTTTCACCTGTGCTCTTTCTGCAGATTCACTCAGATTGTGCTGCAAACCAGCAAGTTACATACCGCATCTCTGGAGTAGGAATTGATCAACCACCTTACGGAATCTTTGTTATTAATCAAAAAACTGGTGAAATTAATATAACATCCATAGTTGATCGAGAGGTCACCCCTTTTTTCATTGTAAGTGGGTGAATATGTATGTTCAGGCCTATATTATTTTTGGACTATCTTAAGCTCAGATCATACTTGATTTGATTTCAAGAGTCTCAATATTAGGCATTTTTGGTTGTCCCTTATTCCATGAGCATCTTATGACCCAAAACAAACAAAAGATTAAGAGAGAAAGGAGTGTTTGCTTAACTGCCTTAGCAAAAATGCTAACCTCTGGTCAGTCCCCAGTGTCAAGCTAAAGTGTTTGTTTGGAAGAGCAAGCACCTAACTTCTTTTACTTTAATTCAGTTGAGAATATCGGTTCCTCTTAACTCCAATGCCAAATGATGATTCTGGAGCTCCTGATGGAGCCTTTCCTGAGTGAACATACTTTATGATAAAATCGCATTGCTCAAGCTCACCTGAGCTCAGAATGTGCCTTGGAGATAATTTAATTCACCCTTAACGAATCTCACTCTATTCTTTACAGTTACTGTGACAAAACTTCAAACCCTCCACCTCATTTCCACTTTATGAAGCTGACCTGTGACCAACTTCATTAAAAAGTCTGAGGCCCTTCATCACAAACTCCCACAATTAATTCTCTCTCCTCCAGTTCAGAAATGTTCTGAATTAAATCCAAACACGGGATCGATTTTCTTCTTTTTCTCAACAGCTTATCCCAAGAGCTATCTATTTTCCCATAATTACCTGTCCAAGAACCTTAATCAATCAACTTTGTTTTTTCATCTTTCTTCTGCTTGCTCCATTGGCTGTTAATCCATTTGCATCTATCATTAGGGTCAACACTTGTTAATACTTGAAAAATAAAAATACAGACATTTTTAAAACTTTCTTTGATCTTTTAACCTCTTCTATTCAAACCCCATAATTTTCCAAAATGCCTTCAAATAGTAATCTACGCTTGCAGGCTTTCACTCATACTGCTTTTCCGTCTGCCTCAAACTACTTTAATTCCTTAGTCTTCTGTTCCAAGTCTGTATTCCTGCCTTGTCTCCCACAATGTTTCCCTGAAAACTCTAAATCAACATGCCAGCCTATTAGCTTTTCTTGATGCACAATGCACTTTTATATGAAAAATATCACATAGGCAAAATAGTATACATTACACTTACATACACCAAATAATAATATAAACACCCACATAGCCACACCTATCCCATGAATGCTATATTTCTCTGAAGCCCCCGTGTGATTCTCCTTTGTCACATTCTCAAGCCCCATAACCCCTATTCCTAATTCCAAACAACGAGGTTTCACCACTCCATTTCCTTCCTCACGTGAATCCCTTTGCTTGAAACACCCTGCCAATTCCCTGCTCCACCTGTTGAAATTTTCTTTGAAGATCTCTCAATCATTACATCCTCCTATGAAGTCACAGTAATTTTGTTCTTCCTTCGTGTAACTTATCATGTTACCTTTTCTCAAATGGGATTTTGAGTTAGTGTTTGCTTCCCCTTACTGATTATAAGTACTACTTGTGTCTACCTTCAAGTAGGAAATAATATGTCTTACTGTTCTTTTAGTGTCCCACAATGCCTAGCATAGTGTTCAAAGAAAGCAAGAACTTAATAAATATGTGTTGCACCAAGTAATTATTCCTCTTTTCTCTCCTAGATCTATTGTCGGGCTGTGAATTCACTGGGCCAAGATTTAGAGAGAGTTCTTGAGCTCAGAGTCAGGGTTTTGGATATAAATGACAACCCTCCGGTATTTTCTATGTCTACTTTTCTAGGACAAATAGAAGAAAATTCTAATGCCAGTAAGTCATCTACTTTATTAAGTAAACAAGACTATTTTGGCTTCCAGATCATTCTTAACAGCCAGACAACTACAGGCTAAACTCTGTCAAGGTACTATATCACGAATGTAAAAGATAAGGTTGGAAAAGCATGTAGAACAGGAAGGCATGAGGAAATCTCCATAATGGCTTTCCCTTCAACTGTGGAAGCAGCTCCAACTGTCATACACAAGGAGCAACTCTAAAGTAATAGGAAACATTTTCTCACACACCAGCTCTGTAGTAGATTCCTAAGGAAAAAATCCAAAAGTACTTTGCACAGTGGTGACAGAGGCACTGGGAGAATTTAGCCTCCCAACCTGACTACTTTGAAGGGGAATCTCATCCATTTCTATTCATACTGCCTTTTTTTTTTTTTTTTTTAAATTTTAACGACTCTAAAGTCACTCATAGAAATCACTCCCAGACAAGCTATTTGGTAGCCATAATCTTCAAGAGCTTTTCTTTGACAACAAATAAATGCAAAACAAACATTGTTTCCCCTTCCTATATATGATTTAGTAAATATGGGTTTTGTTTGTTTTTACTCAAGTCACTGATATTATGTATTTGAAATGGATTACAAACCTACTCCTCTTTGGTCCTCCATGTACAATATATTTAAAGATGACCATCTCAAGGAATGACAGTGGAGGGGCACCAGAAAATCTAGAAACTAGACCCAGTATTTACACAAGGGCTTTAAAAATCTAAATGCGCTATTTCTTCCTTATGGATTACTGTAAAAGGCAATATTTTAACTGCCAAATATTCAGTCACTTGGGCGGGATAGTATATTAACTGCTTAGTGTACCATTGAAGATTGTCCTAGGTATATTTTTAAAAAGCAGAGATAATGTCTTATTTGAATTCAAAACTTCAACTTACCATAGTTACTTTTAACTGTTAAGTGGTGTAATTTCTTGTAAGTTCAAATAATTCTTACATTTTAATTCTATTCGTTAAAATACTATACCTACAGTTTAAACTTTTAAAAATGCTGCTATAAGAATGATAAACCATTAGCCAGACTCATCAAGAAAAAAAGGGGGAAGACTCAAATCATCAGAATTAGGAATGAAAAGGGAGAAGTAACAACTGACACTGCAGAAATACAAAGGATCATGAGAGATTACTACAAGCAACTATAGGCCAATAAAATGGACAACCTGGAAGAAATGGACAAATTCTTCGAAAAGCACAACCTTCCGACACTGAATCAGGAAGAAATAGAAAATATGAACAGACCAATCACAAGCACTGAAATTGAAACTGTGATTAAAAATCTTCCAACAAACAAAAGCCCAGGACCAGATGGCTTCACAGGCGAATTCTATCAAACATTTAGAGAAGAGTTAAGACCTATCCTTCTCAAACTCTTCCAAAATATAGCAGAGAGAGGAACACTCCCAAACTCATTTTACAAGTCCACCAGCACCCTGATACCAAAACCAGACAAAGATGTCACAAAGAAAGAAAACTACAGGCCAATATCACTGATGAACATAGATGCAAAAATCCTCTACAAAATACTAGCAAACAGAATCCAACAGCACGTTAGAAGGATCATACACCATAATCAAGTGTGATTTATCCCAGGAATGCAAGGATTCTTCAATATATGCAAATCAGTCAATGTGATACACCATATTAACAAATTGAAGGAGAAAAACCATATGATCATCTCAATCGATGCAGAGAAAGCTTTTGACAAAATTCAACACCCATTTATGATAAAAACTCTCCAGAAAGTAGACATAGAGGGAACTTACCTCAACATAATTAAGGCCATATATGACAAACCCACAGCCAACATCGTTCTCATTGGTGAAAAACTGAAACCATTTCCTCTAAGATCAGGAACAAGACAAGGTTGCCCACTCTCACCACTATTATTCAACATGGTTTTGGAAGTTTTAGCCACAGCAACCAGAGAAGAAAAAGAAATAAAAGGAATCCAAATCGGAAAAGAAGAAGTAAAACTGTCAGTGTTTGCAGATGACACGATGCTCTACCTAGAGAATCCTAAAGATGCTACCAGAAAACTACTAGAGCTAATCAACGAATTTTGTAGAGTAGCAGGATACAAAATTAATGCACAGAAATCTCTTGCATTCCTATACACTAACAATGAAAGATCAGAAAGAGAAATTAAGGAAACAATCCCATTTACCATTGCAACAAAAAGAATAAAATACCTAGGAATAAACTTACCTAAGGAGGCAAAAGACCTGTATTCAGAAAACTATAAAACACTGATGAAAGAAATCGAAGATAACATAAACAGATGGAGCGATATACCATGCTTCTGGATTGGAAGAATCACTATTGTGAAAATGACTATACTACCCAAAGCAATCTACAGACTCAATGCAATCCCTATCAAACTACCAATGACATTTTTCACAGAACTAGAGCAAAAAATTTCACAATTTGTATGGAAACACAAAAGACCCCGAATAGCCAAAACGGTCTTGAGAAAGAAAAATGGAGCTGGAGGAATCAGGCTCCTGGACTTCAGACTATACTACAAAGCTACAGTAATCAAGACAGTATGGTACTGGCACAAAAACAGAAATATAGATCAATGGAACAGTATAGAAAGCCCAGAGATAAACCCACACACATATGATCACCTTATCTTTGATAAAGGAGGCAAGAATATGCAATGGAGCAAAGACAGCCTCTTCAATAAATGGTGCTGGGAAAACTGGACAGCTATGTGGAAAAGAATGAAATTAGAACACTCCATTACACCATACACAATAATAAACTCAAAATGGATTAAAGACCTAAATGTAAATCCAGACACTATAATACTCTTAGAGGAAAACATAGGCAGAACACTCTATGACATAAATTATCGCAAGATCCTTTTTGACCCACGTCCTAGAGAAATGGAAATTAAAACAAAAATAAACAAATGGGACCTAATGAAACTTAAAAGCTTTTGCACAGCAAAGGAAACCATAAACAAGACAAAAAGACAACCCTCAGAATGGGAGAAAATATTTGCTAACAAAGCAACTGACAAAGGATTAATCTCCAAAATATACAAGTAGGTCATGCAGCTCTGTATCAAAAAAATAAGCAACCCAATCCAAAAATGGGCAGAAGACCTAAACAGACATTTCTCCAAAGAAGATATACAGATTGCCAACAAACACATGAAAAGATATTCAACATCACTAATCTTTAGAGAAATGCAAATCAAAACTACAATGAGGTATCACCTCACACCAGTCAGAATGGCCATAATAAAAAATCTACAAATAATAAATGCTGAGAGGGTGTGGAGAAAAGGGAACCCTCTTGCATTGTCGGTGGGAATGTGAACTGATACAGCCACTATGGAGAACAGTATGGAGGTTCCTTAAAAAACTAAAAATAGAACTACCATATGACCCAGCAATCCCACTACTGGGCTTATACCCTGAGAAAACCATAATTCAAAAAGAGACATGTACCACAATGTTCATTGCAGCACTATTTACAATAGCCAGGACATGGAAGCAACCTAAGTGTTCATCAACAGATGAATGGATAAAGAAGATGTGGCACATGTATACAATGGAATATTACTCAACCATAAAAAGAAACAAAACTGAGTTATTTGTAGTGAGGTGGATGGACCTAGAGTCTGTCATACAGAGTGAAGTAAGAAAGAGAAAATCAAATACTGTATGCT
Organism: Balaenoptera musculus; assembly: GCF_009873245.2. Lineage (NCBI taxonomy): Eukaryota > Metazoa > Chordata > Mammalia > Artiodactyla > Balaenopteridae > Balaenoptera > Balaenoptera musculus. Next base: position 47,122,865 of record NC_045798.1, read on the forward strand.
AACACATATATACAGAATCTAAAAAAAAAAAAAAATTGTTCTGATGAACCTAGGGGCAGGGCAGGAATAAAGACAGATGTAGAGAATGGACTTGAGGACACGGGCAGGGGAAGGGTATGCTGGGACGAAGTGAGAGAGCAGCATTGACATATATACACTACCAAATGTAAAATAGATAGCTAGTAGGAAGCAGCTGCATGGCACAGGGAGATCAGCTCGGTGCTTTGCAACCACCTAGAGGGGTGAGATAAGGAGAATGGGAGAGAGACACAAGAGGGAGGGGATATGGGGATATACATATGCATATAGCTGATTCACTTTGTTATACAGCAGAAACTAACACAACACTGTAAAGCAATTATACCCCAATAAAGATGTTAAAAAAAAAAGAATGTTTGTTGTAAAAATTCACAAAATATGAGTAAAAACAGAATAAAAATGCATACTTTGCTCTCCCTAGCACCGTTTTTCAAGGGCAAGTACCATCACTAGTTACTTAGGTACATACTTTCTATAATCATGTAAATATATATAAACATTTCCAAAGAAGAAACAAATGTGACCATATTTTACATACTTATCCACAATGTGAGTTTTTACTGAAATATATTTTGAACACATTTCCATATTAGGAAATACATGTTTCTTCATTCCTTTTAACAATTTCATGAGATTTCGTTGTATGAACGCACCATAATTAATGAATTAATTTCCTCTGAAAACATTTTAAAAATGATGCTGAAATGAATACACACACAAAGATTGAGAGAGAGAGAGAGATGGGAGCTGGTAGTTGGTGTCTACAGACAGGCCAATTGTGCTTGGAACAGAGTTGATTGTAGAGAAGTCTAGTTTATGAATGCTGGCAGCTTTTCACATTCTCCAGTGTTCTTCATCAAAACTGCTAATAAGATTACTGGAAGAAGTGAGGGATAGGACAAAGTATGTAATTAAACAAGCATCTTTTTAAACCTAGCATTTTACTAGAGACCACGCAAAATACAACAGTAATATATATTTATTGAATGTGCATTATTCAATAGGAACTTCACATAATTTTCTTCATATAGATGTTTAATTCTTTCATGAACTCAATGAGGACGGTACTATTATCATCCCTGTTTATAGATGTGGAAACTGAGGCCAAGATCACATAGCTAGAAAGTGCTATAGTTGGGAATGAATTGGTCTGGCCTTATATCATTTTGTTTCACCATAGCAGCCTTTTAAAAAATGAATTATACTAGAATAAGAAATGGAAAGGCAGAAGAAAATATTTCTTTGTTTTCTAGCTATCAGTAACGTCTAAGGTCCCTGGTAAAATGTGATCTTTTCATCAAGACAAAGGTATAGAAAGGAGCTAAGATACTGGTATGTCGAAGCAGTAGAAAGGGAAAATGGTAGAGTGCCCATTATATGGACCAACTAACCCTAACACCTTGTTGGAAAAACAATATATATTATACTACAACAAAAATGCAAACTGTCCATTTGCAATCAATTTCTCTTGATTTCTAGATACACTGGTGATGATACTCAATGCTACTGATGCAGATGAACCAAATAATTTGAACTCCAAAATAGCCTTCAAGATCGTAAGACAAGAACCTCCTGATGCACCAATGTTTATTATCAACAGATACACTGCAGAAATTCGAACAATGAATAATTTTCTGGACAGAGAGGTAATTTTTTTTCTTTGAGTGAGTTGTAGTCTCAAAGGAACTGATTCTAAAAGCAAGAGTTCTAAGAAAAGAAAAAGAAAAAGAGAACAATACTTTAAAATTTTAATTACATAACGTTTCCACATAATGGTAATGACATAAATATCTGTGAGGTGAAAAAAATAGGAATCCCTCAAATAGATTTTATACTCATTTTTCATTTAATCTTACTTAGCATTTGTCTCAATTTAAGAAAACTACATTCTGAGAGTACATAAAAATACACACAAGGTAGAAGCAAAAGCTGTATTTTTTTTTTTAAAGTATGTCCTATAATGAAATAAATTTAAGAAACAATTGCTATTATGTCTCCCATCTTGGTGAGTTACAATGCGTGTGAACACGGTAGAAGCTCCGAGAATTTTTACAGGCTAAGAAACTTGTTTATCTTTCTTTTTTGTTTTGTTTATTTGTTTGTTTATCTTTCTTTAATCCAGCATATCCTAAGCGTATTTAAGAGAACTCTTTTTTTTTTTTCTCTTCCTATATCTCACCTACTGACAGCCCACTGAGTACTTTGGGAAATGAATCACAGAATCAGAATGATGGATAAGGATTAAGTAACATCTAGACCAGTCTTTTCATTTACAAATAAAAAAAAAATTACTGATTGTTACCAAATTAGAACCAGCATTGCATGGTTTCTATAATGCCATGTGGTCCCTTGATTTAATTTTAAAATATCAACTTTTTCCATTATGTTTTTTAATGTGGATAGAATATAACTGATGTGCATATATTTTAGGGTTATAAATGAGGAAGTTTTATTTTCTATTTGATATTTAATTAAATTACATTTTAAGTATTATAGTTATTTTAAAATGACATCTCCCTGCTAATGATTCCTAGATTTAAGATAAATCAGATTATTTTAACACTCTTTATTGATCCAAATGCCATCAGTTTCTAGGTTACCATTATGTCCTTTTTTACTTGTTTGAAAATTACCATAAGAAGAAATTGACTATTTAGATATTTCTCTCTCAAATTTTCCTAAAGAGCCCAGTGGGTTTCCTTTAACATGAAAAGAGTTGTAATGGTGAAGAGCTCTAAAAAGTAAAGGAACTCTGCAATCACTGGCAAGCCACCAGAGCAGATATTTTATTCTTTCTAATTTTTATTTTTTATTGGATTATAGTTGATTAACAATGTTGTGTTAATTTCAGGTGTGCAGCAAAGTGATTCAGTTATACGTATAAATGTATCTATTCTTTTTCAAATTCTTTTCCCATTTAGGTTATTACAGAATATTGAGCAGTGTTTCCTGTGCTATACAGTATGTTCTTGTTGGTTATCTATTTTATTTTTTTATTATTTTTTTAACTATTTATTTTTTATTGGAGTATAGTTATTAACAGTGTTGTGATAGCTTCAGGTATATAGCAAGGTGATTCAGTTATACATATACATGTATCTATTCTTTTTCAAATTCTTTTCCCATTTAGGTTGTTACATAATATTGAGCAGAGTTCCCTGTACTATACATTAGGTCCTTGTTGGTTATCTATTTTCAACATAGCAGTGTGTACATGTCAATCCCAAGCTAACAGTCTATCCGTCCCCCCACCCTTCCCCACTGGTAACCATAAATTCATTCTCTAAGTCTGTGAGTCTGTTTCCACTTTGTAAATAAGTCCATTTGTATCATTTTTTTTTTTAAGATTCTGCATATAAGTGATATTATATGATATTGTCTTTCTCTGTCTGACTTACTTCATTTAGTATAATAATCTCCAGGTCCATCCATGTTGCTGCAACTGGCAGTATTTCATTCTTTTTAATGACTAATATCCATTGTATGTATGTACCACATCTTCTTTATCCATTCATCTGTCGATGGACATTTAGGTTGCTTTCATCTATTGTAAACAGCACTGCAATGAACATTGGGGTGCATGTATGCTTTCGAACCATGTTTTTCTCCAGATATATGCACAGAAGTGGGATTGATGATCATATGGTAGCTCTATTTTTAGTTTCTGAAGGAAACTCCATACTTTTCTCCATAGTGGCTGTACCAATTTACATTCCCACCAACAGTGTAGGAAGGTTCCCTTTACTCCACACCCACTCCAGCATTTACTGTTTGTAGATTTTTCATGATGGCCATTCTGGCTGGTGTGAGGTGATATCTCACTGTAGTTTTGATTTGCCTTTCTCTAATAATTAACGATGTTGAGCATCTTTTCATGTGCCTTTTGGCAATCTGTATATCTTCTTTGGAGAAATGTCTATTCAGGTCTTCTGCCCATTTTTGGATTGGATTGTTTGTTTTTTTGATATTGAGCTGCATGAGTTGCTTGTATGTTTTGGAGATTAATCCTTTGTCAGTTGCTTCATTTGCAAATATTTTCTCCCATTCTGCGGGTTGTCTTTTCGTCTTGTTTATGGTTTCCTTTGCTGTGCAAAAGCTTTTAAGTTTCATTAGATCCCATTTGTTTATTTTTGTTTTTATTTCCATTTCTCTAGGACGTGGGTCAAAAAGGATTTTGCTGTGATTTATGTCATAGAGTGTCCTGCCTATGTTTTCCTCTAAGAGTTTGATGGTGTCTGGCCTTACATTTAGGTCTTCAATCCATTTTGAGTTTATTTTTCTGTATGATGTTAGGGAGTGTTCTAATTTCATTCTTTTACATGTAGGTGACCAGTTTTCCTGGCACCACTTACTGAAGAGGCTGTCTTTTCTCCACTGTATATTCTTGCCTCCTTTATCAAAGATAAGGTGACCATATGTGCGTGAGTTTATCTCTGGGCTTTCTATACTGTTCCATTGATCTATATTTCTGTTTTTGTGCCAGTACCATACTGTCTTGATTACTGTAGCTTTGTAGTATAGGCTGAAGTCAGGGAGCCTGATTCCTCCAGCTCCGTTTTTCTTTCTCAAGATTGCTTTGGCTATTCGGGGTCTTTTGTGTTTCCATACAAATTGTGAAATTTTTTGTTCTAGTTCTGTGAAAAATGTCATTGGTAGTTTGATAAGGATTGCATTGAATCTGTAGATTGCTTTGGGTAGTATAGTCATTTTCACAGTGTTGATTCTTCCAATCCAAGAACATGGTATATCTCTCCATCTGTTTGTATCATCTTTAATTTCTTTCATCAGTGTCTTATAGTTATCTGCATACAAGTCTTTTGTCTCCCTAGGTAGGTTTATTCCTAGGTATTTTATTCTTTTTGTTGCAATGGTAAATGGGAGTGTTTTCTTAATTTCACTTTCAGACTTTTCATCATTAGTGTATAGGAATACAAGAGATTTCTGTGCATTAATTTTGTATCCTGCTACTTTACCAAATTCATTGATTGGCTCTAGTAGTTTTCTGGTAGCATTTTTAGGATTCTCTATGTATAGTATCATGTCACCTGCAAACAGTGACAGCTTTACTTCTTCTTTTCCAATTTGTATTCCTTTTATTTCTTTTTCTTCTCTGATTGCTGTGGCTAAAACTTCCAAAACTATGTTGAATAATAGTGGTGAGAGTGGGCAACCTTGTCTTGTTCCTGATCTTAGTTGAAATGGTTGCAGTTTTTCACCATTGAGGACGATGTTGGCTGTGGGTTTGTCATATATGGCCTTTATTATGTTGAGGTAGGTTCCCTCTATGCTCACATTCTGGGGAGTTTTTATCATAAATGGATGTTGAATTTTGCCAAAAGCTTTTTCTGCATCTATTAAGATGATTATATGGTTTTTATTCTTCAATTTTTGATGTGGTGTATCACACTGATTGATTTCAGATATTGAAAAATCCTTGCATCCCTGGGACAAATCCCACTTGATCACGGTGTATGATCCTTTTAATGTATTGTTGGATTCTGTTTGCTAGTATTTTGTTGAGGATTTTTGCATCTATGTTCATCAGTGATAGCGGCCTGTAGTTTTCTTTTTTTGTGGTATCTTTGTCTGATTTTGGTATCAGGGTGATGGTGGCCTCATAGAATGAATTTGGGAGTATTCCTTCCTCTGCAGTTTTTTGGAATAGTTTCAGAAGAAGAAATCCGTGTTAACTCTTCTCTAAATGTTTGATAGAATTTGCCTGCGAAGCCATCTGGTCCTAGACTTTTGTTCGTTGGGAGTTTTTTAGTCACAGTTTCAATTTTAGTACTTGTGATTGGTCTGTTCATATTTTCTATTTCTTCCTGGTTCAGTCTTGGTAGATTGTACCTTTCTAAGAATTTGTCCATTTCTTCCAGGTTGTCCATTTTATTGGCATACAGTTGCTTGTAGTAGTCTCTAATGATCCTTTGTATTTCTGTGGTGTCCTTTATAGCGTCTCCTTTTCCATTTCCAATCTTACTGATTTGAGCCCTCTCCCTTTTTTTCAGAGCAGATATTCTTAACCTGGCATTTGTGGAGAGCCCTCAGGACGTCTCTAACTATGAATTCTCTAAAATTATATCCACAACTTTGAGTGAGGATGCATATATGCATGTGTCTGGGAAAGACTTCATGGCCTTTACCAGCTTCTAAAAATTTAAGCACCTTTGTGTAGATTCAAGAAAACAGATCATCAATAACTGCACTGCCACCCCCCAAAAATGCAAACCATTTGCTATCTCTTTATTCTTCAGGGGTTGATAATTTGGGGTACAGAATTTTAATTCCATAAATTCTTGGTAAACCTTAATCTCTCCCCTCCTGATCATTTTGTTCTGCTTCACCCTTTACAAACTTTTGCAACATATATTAAGGAATGATGTCTTTTAAAATTTTTGCTTCTTTTATATGATGCTGGATAAGAATTTTTGGGAATCGAAGTGGCAACTTCATATTGATTCATGTGAGATTTGTGAATTTTCAGTATTCTGTGTTACCTCTATCTTCATCATAGATTTATGTAAACGTTGATACAACATTTTAAAAGATCTTTGTATGAGACAAAATAAAAACTGTCTACATCAACTGTGGTATTGTTTGTTGTGCATATTTTTAGCAATATGGCCAGTACTCTCTATTTGTAAGAGGCTCAGACCGAGATGGTAGGGCAGATGGAATGGCAGCAGAGTGTGAATGCAGCGTTAAAATCCTCGATGTCAATGATAACATCCCATACATGGAACAGTCATCAGTAAGTATTAGTCCTTGAATTTAACAACAACTTTAGGTTCATTACCTTCTCAAATTTGTTCAAACAATTCTATTTGTATATGTACATGTTATCTTTAGTCACACACAACCCAAATGTACACAAATATTTCATCTCATGTTTGTTTATATAATACATATGAAAAAACCCCTATTTGAACAATGAAAAGTGAGACCACATAGATCTCTTTTCTATATCATGAATAACTATAAACATTCTATATAAAACTAATATAGTTCTATTTCTCACATAGTTTGTGCTAAAATTTTTTTACTTCTTGTTTCAGTATTCCATAAGTATTGAAGAAAATGCTCTAAATTCAAATTTGCTCCAGATTAGAATAATTGATTTGGATGAGGAGTTCTCAGCTAACTGGATGGCAGTCATTTTCTTTATCTCTGGAAATGAGGGAAATTGGTTTGATATAGAAATGAATGAAAGAACAAATGTGGGAACTTTAAAGGTTATTAAGGTATGGAATAATTATCCTAAATATTTTGTTTTCTTGGTTTTTTTCAAAGTGTTAATCTTAAAATGATGTCAACATTTCACAAACTTGAGTGGGTGAAAGAATAAAAATTAATGTGTTTTAGAATTATACATGATATAGAGCTTTTTTATAGAGAGTTTTTCTGCTTATATAATTTCGTAAAGACAGGCATTGAACTTTTTACTTGAAACTCTTTTCTATCAATACAATATTCCCTCACAGATCATACATTTTTAAACACAAATCTTATTTTATGCTTACAACAAAGTACGATTAATCCTTTAGGTTTGTTTTACACATTTGAAGAATATTTTTTGAAGCAGATTAATCATTGCCTAAAAAAAAGGTGTCCCTGTCAACACTGTACATCAATTATTATTCATTAATAACATTCATAACATAAACTAAAAGTTGTTAGTTCATCCAGTGTGTTTCCACAGAATTAAAATTAAATAACTGTAATTGTAGGATTATCACATTCTCATCTCACTTCTGCAGCTGACCCAGGCTTATTACAGACATAAGTATACTAGAGACTTGTTCCAAGTCATAGAGATTTGGTCCAAGTCAACACAGTTCTCCTGTGTCCCCTCTACATTACCGATCCACCACATTTACCTGCAGTAGAATTTTCTCTGAGATTCGAGGGGGAAAAATGTCTGACTCCTAGGGAGCTGATAGTGAAGATTTCACCCTGGGCTACAAGACTTGTCAGTCTATTTTTTAAAATCTGCAATAGCTGTGCATGTATTGTACGTGATGCATGCAATACGTATTCTTCATGGTAAAATGTAATCCCTTTTTAACTGTTTTCTTCCTTCAGAATTGCTCTGGGAAATAAACTCCTAAGGAATTCTGTCCCTATAGGAATGTGTGATCATTTGTCTCATATGTCTTCATAAAGTGTCACCATGCCTACAGCTTCCATTCACTGAGGCAGTGTGCGGATGATTTAGTTTATTCTCTACAGCATCCCTGTAAAATAGGTTATATGCCCACATTACAAATAAATACATTGAGGTTCAGAGAGAGTTTGTAACCTGCTCAGTTCTCATCACTAGTAAGTGGGACAGCTGACATTCAAACCTAGGCTTCTCTAGCTATTAAGTTCACATTCTTTCCACTACACTATCTAGGTTTCCCTGCTGGGGAAACTGAGTCCTAATCTATTTCACCCCAAACTATGATATTACTTTAGAAAATTAATTCATCTATCTGGCCTCAACATCTCTGTCTGTAAAATGGGAATTATGTTGATTTTTCTCCCAGACATGACATCATATATTAATTCTTTTGTTAGGATTATATATATATGTAATACGTGTGTGTGATGTATATGTATACATAATTTTATAGCCATTCTTGGAGTTGCAAATAAAGCTAATATTAGAGCAAAGACTGAAAATTTTAGCTAAGTAGAGAGCTCAGTGTGTGAATCGATGGTCATCTAAACTACTGTTATGTGAAAATTTTAAAAAATATGGTTGGTATTTATAGGCAAAATGCATAGTTGTGGATTTTATGAGTAGTGGATTTTGACACTGTCTTTCATAATGAAAATGACTACTTGATAATTTTATAATATAAAGTGAATTTTTCCAGGATATGTTGAATAAAATATGGATTTCTTTTTATTATTTATATACTACATTCTATTATTTGATTTATTGAAAGAAGTCACATATACATAGTAAAATTTCTTGTAAATAGTTCTTTATGGATAAAATCAGTCAAATGATTGAACCTACGATATACTTGGCCCATTCTTCCTAATAAATAGAGCTATTTTCTGAGAAACCTGAAATGATAGCATCTAACATAAGCTCTCTTTGCACTACAAAATGCATGGATTTGACCACCTGTATTATTTTAAGTTTTTTAATTTGGTGGACAATTGGAACTCATACATTTTCAACTTTTTCAACAAAAGATCGAAGACAATTGGACTTTTTCTTACTGTATTTTCATGTGTTTGTATTGAATTGAATATAAAGTAAGAATAGAGTGTGTATTTATATGTATTTATATTTAATTAAAGAAAAAGATGTAAGAATTTTTTTGCCTATTATCAAAGAATTTCTCTTTCCTCTAGAATGTTTTTTCCCCTTAGAGTAAAACTATTTCACTCTGTATTTTCTAGCCCCTAGATTATGAAGCTATGAAGAATCTGCAACTTAGTCTTGGTGTTAGAAATAAAGCTGAATTTCATCAATCAATTATGTCTCGATATAAACTCACAGCAACTGCAGTCTCTGTGACTGTGTTAAATGTAGTTGAAGGCTCAGTGTTCCGTCCAGGTTCAAAGACATTCAAAGTAACTAGTGAGATGGGACAAAACTATCAATTGGGAGACTTTACAGCTACTGATCTGGACACAGGTCTACTTTCAACCACTGTTAGGTAAGACTGACATTTTCCAACTAATTTTCATCACATATTGAACTTAAGTAAATATGTTCTTTTTAGAAATTTGAAGTACCTGAATTAAAATATTTGTCACTATTTTTGAAATTCAATCATAAAACGTACTAATTGGGAAATTGTTACCTAATTTAGACTGTTTAACTTAAGAAAATATATAATTTGTGCAAAATGTAAGATGGAAAAATGTGAAGGTTTAAAATGTGAAAATATTGTATCTGGAAAGTTTGACGCTCCTGTGTTTATATATTTTATTGACCAGTTAGCTGATTACTACATATCATGGTTATTCCCCTTGGAAGATTTGATGGATTGATTTTCCCATTGCAAATTTGCCCAGATTGAAATCAATTAGATTTAGTTAATGCATTTCAGTTACTTTCTCTCTTTAATCAGCACGTAATATTGGTCAACAATCACCTTGATATGAAAAATTGGTTACATTAAGGAAAAATTAAGCTGTGTAGTTTTTTTTTTAACTCTACGTATCCGAGTGTTTCTACTTGATCATGAAAAATCTGTGTGTATATGTGCACAGGTATTTTGCAAATGTGCTTGTGATCAGGAATAATGGTGGAGTGGAAAGACCTCACAAATGAGTTTTAAAAGTTCTTTCTCTGTGTTCCTCTCACTCCATGTGAGTATTTCAGTTATAGCTCTTATCACACTGCACCGCCATTACTGATAAGCTCTCTTGTACTCCACAGATGTGAGTTCACTGAGGGAAGACCACACCCCTATCTGACTCCTTATCAAGTTCTATTTCCTGAGTTTAGCACAATGCCTGACACAGAGAGTTATCTAACCAATGTTTGTCTAACGAACATGTAAATGAGAAGGAAAACTTCGAAGTCAAAGATGAGAAGAGAAAGAGAATAGAGAATAGGATAGAGGCACAAGACAAGGACAGAGTTTGGAATCCACAAGAAGTCCTGTATATTCACTGAGTATATGAGATGGGGAGTGGAAATAGGGAAGGGATGAAAGCCAAGCTGCTGAAGAAGTAACTTCTTTGGTAAAAGAATAGTTTAGAATTAGCAGCAGCCCAGGAAGTCCCAGCATCTGGGCTGTCCAGGACAGTTCTGATGCTACCAAAATCAAATGAAAATGAGACTGCAGGTATCAGAGGATTATTCGTACATCTAAGTGGGCTAGGTGTAATAGACATTCCATTACAAGTGGCTGCTCAGTAATTCTTTTTTCTTATATTTAAATCTTCATCCATTTCTGAATGTCCTCAAACAACTGGAACTGCCCCCCCCCAAAATAAAGTCTCCAATAATTGAAAATTATATCCAGGAGTTACAACTACTGGCTGGAAACATGGTTTAAAATCAAAATCTCTCCTTCTCTCCCCCCTGCCTTTAGATAGCTAACATTAATTTGTACCATTGTCTTTCAAATACAGATATGTAATGGGAATTAATCCAGCTGGCCTAATCACTATTGACTCAAAAACAGGCACAATTATTTTGAGAAATAAAGTTACTGTTCAACAATACGAAAAACTTAAGGGAAAATACCAAGGAACAATTCTATCTATAGATGGTAAGAAATCAATTTAATTTTTTCCCGTCTACTGGAAGTTATATATACATTCAGAAACTAAAATTTTAATTACTGTCTTTTGAAGTAACCCTTTTTCCAACAAAAGTTATCATACTGGGTATTATACAATCAAATCCTGAATGATACAAGAGACATTATAATTTAGGGTTTAGACCGTGAGCTCTAGAATTAGACTGGATTGGTATCTCGTAACATCACTTACTAGCTCCAAGATTTTAGAGAAGTTATTTAACCCATTTATCCCTCAGTTTTCTCTTCCATAAAATAGGCCAATGACATTATGGATTTAGAAGTACTTAAGGAGTTACTACATGTAAAGCACTAGACGAGTGCTGACATTCAATAAATGTTAGTTCGTATTAATGTCAGTAATTGAAAATTTTTAATTGTACTGTAAAATTATTTTCAAACAGACCTAAAGCCAAGCTAACTTAACTTTACGTGATCCTTGGAAAGTTGATGTACAATTTCGTGTAAACAATTCGGAATTAGCATGCTTATATTACTTTTCAAAACCAACAAACTTAAATTAGGCTAATCACTAGGAGGGAAGTTCCTCGAGGCTAATTCTAAGCAATATTTGCTGCTTCACTTTCTCTTCCTCCCTTCTTCCTCCTTCTCTCCCTTTCTTCCTCTTTTTCTTTCAATTGTCCTAAAAAGGGATTGACAATTTCCACTTGCTTCACAAGTTTAAAAGAAAGAAAACAGCATTTCTTTAAAGTCATTCAACAACTCAGAATTTTTACCAAATTATGCTGGTCTTTTCCACAATCAGTCAAAATAAATGTAGTTTTAAAAATGTTTATCACAAATCGAAATGTTTATTCCATCTACATATAAAGTTTATTTCAGTGCTGAAATTGTCTTAAGCAGTTGCTAGTTTACTCCTTTTCTTACATCCAACATCAAGCTTAATTGGACACATGAAAGAGAAATTGGAACTTTAATTTACTAAACTGTAGGCTGATGGCAAATAGGGAGCATTCCCTTTGTCATTAAAAAATACCACCTTCTGGGGGTAAACATTAGATCCGATGATAATAATAAAAATAACAAAAACAGTAACAGTACAATAGAATTGTTGTATTCCAACAAAACAGTAACAATAGAATCAGCATAGCTGGGCTGAAAGGGCATGGGCTTTGATATCAGATAGACTGTATGTAAACCTATCTCTGTTATGTACTTCCAGGGATATCTTTATTCATTTATCCAGAAACTAAGTATCGAATTCTAACCAAACGTCAGCCATTGTGCCAGATTCTAGAGTGACATCGATGGACAAAGTCTGACAATGGCGCTTACATCTATATAATAGAAATAATAATAACAATAATAGTAACTTGCTGAAGCCAACAGCAAGTGTGGAACCGTTAAGTTGAAACAAATCACAAATGTCTCTCCTCCTGTGTTTAGTCAACAAACACAATAATTTACTGAAACTTTGAAGGATAAGAAAAAAGCAAATTTGGAATATCTGCTTGTGAAACAAAAGTGCTTCATTTTATTGATATGAAGATTCCCCTCCCCCAATAGTGCCAAATTCCCTCTCCTATGAGTTGTTTGAACTGTTGGTTGTGAGTTTGAGGATATGCTACTTTATCAGTAGGAGATTTTTATACAAATGACTGACCAATCTGCCCAAAGTCTGTTGGTTTTGTCAGCCCATAAAAGGAAAAAAGACAAGAACTGAAGATGAAAGACAGTAAAACAGCAAACAAAATCTAGTCTAATGCATGGAGAAGTGTGCAACACATGGTCTAGAAATGTCTCCACAGTGGCTTATGACACACTGCTGACCAATACATAATGTGGTGTTTACTGTGTATGTTTCTCAACACATAGGACAGTTTTTCTCAAGCACTAATATTTATTCATAATGGTTTGATTTAAAAACTGAGTCACAGACAAGAGACAATATGCAGAGTTACTGAATTGGTGGGAATAAAGACATTGAAATAAGTACTGATGCAAAGAGAAAATAATTTTGTATTGTCCAACAATTATTACGCTAAATGTATAAAATATTTCTTTCATTTTAAACCTTGTTACAGATACTCTTCAAAGAACTTCTACTGGTACAATTATTATTAAACTTGAAGGTAGTTCCTGGAACGGTGATGAACCTTCTAATAACAATACCAGTACTAGCACAAATGGCCTTAGTTCCTCAGATGTTACCACTAATGCCTACAAAAACGGTGGCATGGTTGGCACTAATACTTTTGATGTAGGTCACTCCACTACTTTTAAGCTAAAAGACAATGATAATGTACATTTTGGTGCTGCTGGCATTGGACTACTCATCATGGGATTCTTGGTCCTAGGATGTAAGTACTTTAACAGTCCCGTTTTTATGTGTCCCCTAAAAAATTGTGGAGAGGAAATAAGTTTTCTGATCATTTGATGAAATATATTTTACAAATTCTTATTTTGTGCAATTATCAAGAAATTTCTATGTTTGGTGTTGGGTTTATGACACGAAAAAAAAAATCAAACAACTTGACCCCTTAGAGTGCAGTGGAGGATAAAAACTTTTTTGCTTTGAATCTCAATGTAATAGGAAAGTACCATAACAGACAGGTTCAAATTGCTATTTGAGTGAAGAAGACAGTCAGAAACAACTGACTGAAACAATCAGAAAAGGCTACATAGAGAAAGTAAACTCTGGGTTGGGTTTTAACAGATGAATAGGAGCTAGCCTAGTGGACAAGAAAAAGGGAACACAATACAAGAAGAAAAAAAAATCCATGTGCAAAATCCCAAAAGAATGAGAGTGCAAGTAACTGAAATAAAGGACTCCAGCATAGAAGAAATAAAGGATGTGCTTGATAGCATGGTGAGAGTTGAGACTAGAAAGATAGGCAAGGGCTAGACCTTGAAGGGATTTCATGCTGTGCTAAAGCTGCGCAGCCTAAGGAAAGGAGAGCCAAATAGATGAAGAATTAAACTCCAGCTGCTAAATTCAATTGTCTGAGTCCTTCAAAGGTTACCCAAGTTTTCTGAGCCTTGCCTTTGCCATCCGTGAAATAATAAAACTTACTTCACAACAATACTTAGATAATGAAAAGGAAGTACCACGCATGGAAGCATTTAGAGATAGACCACATTGTATGGTCACTAGAGTGGACCTAGTCAAGGATCTAGACATGAGGGTATAATATCCAATGGATTCTTCAGGTGGTCTTTAACATTGCCTTGGATGATGATAGAAATTAGAGTGGCGATGAGCCAGATGCTACAGTCTCTGAGGAACATTTTTCTTTTAATATTTTCCTAAGTAATGACAGGGAAAAGACTCATCTGTTTTAACAGTATATGATCTGTAATTTGAATACTATATAACAAGTAAAAATTGATTGCAGTCTGAGGCTCACATTGATTTTGGTATCTCACTATTATTCAGCTTGTTTTCTGAAACTTTCATAGTAATGTTAGAATCAAATAAAGTTATATTAGGCATTCAAATTTAATCATAAAAGCAGGTTGTTTTGTTTTAATCTGGTCCCACTGCTAATTGCAATATTCCTATCTTTTCACCATCAGTGGTCCCACTTTTGTTGATGTTTTGTGACTGTGGAGGTGTCCCTGGTATCGGGGCCAGATTTAAGCCTGTTCCCGAATGTATGGATGGAGCAATTCATTCGTGGGCTGTGGAAGGAGCGCAGCCCAAACTTGCGGTAAGTGCTCACTAACAGTCTAGGTTGTTCTTTGTTCTGGGATAGCCGATGGGGAAAACGAAGAGAAAGGTACATCAAAATTAGATGACAGTAACCAGGGAAGCCTTTCTAAATGAGATTCAGATTACTTTCAGTATCCTTTTAGAAAATCTGAGGTAATTTGAGAACAAACCCAGTGTATAATTATTGGAAGAAAAGAATCATTACAAATAGGAAAATGTTTCCTGTCCTCTAGGATTTGACCAATATCTCTGCACCACGAATACCACCCAATAATGCAGATATTATTGAGTGCCTTGACAACTCAGGTAAGAAAATTTATTTTTTAAGTTTTCATAGTTCAAATGACTAACAAGGAACTCTATTCTCTGTCTTTGCATACCTTACCATTTCTCAATTGTCTTATCTTTACAATTGTTCCCATCATTCTTTTTTAAATGACTAATTTGCAAATTAAATGATAAAGAAAAACCTAGAATACTTATTATTCTTTTAGGTTGTATTTTTTTTAATCTTCTTCAATCATCAGAGAGTACACAGGAGATGACCTGATTAGGATTTCTATAAATAGGAGAGAAGTACTGAATTGTAACCGGAAGTCAATTTTGGCTGAGATTTTTTTGTCTAATAGAACAATTGTTATTTATTAAAAACCACTAATTTGAATTAAAGTACAGCCCTATTAAATAGATGTATGCTCATTTATTGAGGCTAGCATCTGCCTCCACAATTCACAAAGGTCAGTCTAAGAAAGAGAGGAATAAATTTTAAAAACTCATATCTTTGGAAATAATTGTACCGTCTTGCCTTGTTTCAAGGTAAATAAATATTATTGATTCTCTTATTTTTCATTCAGTCTTTTTCAAACTTGTGATCATGACTTTTCCACTTTGAACTCTTCAAAATGTAAAAGACATAGGAATGTTTATGACTTATAGAACTGGACCACATTCAGAAGACTGGAGATGCTAGTCTGTAAACTCATTTCTCCCCCTGAGGTGTCCATTTTTGTTAATGACCCCAGCACCCTCCACCTTAAAAGCAGAAGCTCATTTTTGACTCTCTTATCTCCCTATTCATTGACACTCAGTCAGTTCTCAAGACTTGTCAAATCCTCAGATCCACCAGGATTTATTTATGCATTTATTCTCTCATTAAGTCTACAAACCTTGAACAAAGCACAGTGAGAGGCACCAGAGTAAGAAGTATGAAACACTGTACCTAAACTCAAGATCTTCAAAATATGAAAGCCATAGGACACCTGCTCCATGGTCCACACTTTCTCTGTCCGTGGCGCATCCATAGTCTGGGCCATCCTCTTATCTCACCTGCCTGGAATTTTGTAACAGACTTCTACTCACCCCTCACAATCAAGTGCAAATCCCAGAGTCTCCATGCAAACCTATCCCTCACCATAGCCATGGCCTCTTCTCTGAATGCCCTGGAGGCCCTGTGCTTCTAATAATACATTGAGTATTCTTACATTGTTTTTTTTTTTACGTTTTAGAATTTGGGTATTTTTCCCCAATTTGAAATCAAACTCTCTAAGGCATAGATAGGGATTTTTTTTGTTTTAATTTTTATTTATTTATTTTTATTTTTGGCTGTGTTGGGTCTTCATTTCTGTGTGCGGGATTTAGCTGTGGCGAGCAGGGGCTACTCTTTGTTGCGGTGCCTGGGCTTCTCATTTTGGTGGCTTCTCTTGTTGTGGAGCACAGGCTCTAGGCGTGTGGGCTTCAGTAGTTGTGGCATGCGGGCTCAGTAGTTGTGGCGCACCGGCTTAGTTGCTCCTTCCTGGACCAGGGATCGAATCTGTGTCCCCTGCATTGGCAGGCAGATTCCTAACCACTGTGCCACCAGGGAAGTCCCATATTACCTTCATTTTATTTCTTTGCTCACTCACAACTGCGTACTTAAATGGAGAAACTATACATTACAGTAAGTTACTAATTTTTAGTTTACAATACACTAGAGAAAAAACAGTTTACAGGAGAAAGTAAAATTTAATTTGATCAACACTTTTAGGGGTTTACACAAATGAGTATCGTGGCAGAAAAACGCAAGATCTGGGAGGAGGAGAAAAAACGACAGCATTGGAACTAGTGGATGGAGTTAAAACATCAGGAGCACCTAAGATATGTCAAGAATATTCTGGAACATTAAGAAGAAGTTCTATGAGGGAATGTAGAGAAGGAGGGCTGAATATGAACTTCATAGAAAGTTACTTCTGCCAGGTAAGCTCTCTATCCCCATGCCTTCCTTTCCATCCTGCACCCATATCTCTACCCCAGGCTCCTGCTATTTCCCAACAGGGCTTTGGTGGGCGTTTCCTAACTAGGTTCCCAGCCTCTGGTCTTTACGCCTGACAATCTATATTCCTGCTGAATAGTATTTCTCAAACTCTGACTTGAGCACTTTACTCCCCCACTTTAAAACAACCAGTGGCTCCCAGCTCTGTTTTGTCTGTGGCGTGAAGTCCAAACTCCTTTACACAGCAATTAACCCATTGACCTCTTCCCTCACACCCTCACACCTCCAATTACTCCTTACCAGCCACCCCACTTGCCAAGCCCCTTTGCCTTATTCACACTGGTCTACTGCCCTCCATGTCTTTGCTTATGATGTGCTTGTCCTGGAATGCTTTTACCTGATCTTCTCTCTCACAAACCCACACTCATCTTTCTATCCAGTTCAAACACCCCTGCCTTTCTGAAGTTTTTACTGTGACTCCTCTCATCCAAAATAGCGTTGATGTTTCTTTATGTGTATCTCTGTAGTACTTTGTTTGTACATTTTATAGAACATACCATTGCTAAAATCTGTTGGTTACATGTCCACCACTGTTTCTAGTGCCTCGTCTGCATGGGCTCTACATTATGTTGCCAGTACCTGGCTCGGTTCCAAGCACAGAGTAAACACGCAATAAGGGTGGGTCCAAGAGCCATAGTACACTTCCAGGACATTCTAAGAACCAGAGAGAATTAATTTTGCCATCTTCAGGTGGAGACAGAATTGCCCATGGTTGTACCCCATATGATACTTAAACCTTCAGATATTTCCTACCTCTGATACTGTCTCTGATACATTTATGTCCTTCTACACACTGGCCTAAAATACAGTCATTAACTCTCCTAATCAGAGGGTGGCTGATATTTTGAACTGAAATACTAGTAAAAGCCTTCCAAATAGCAGCAAATAATAAGGGGACTGTTGCTGAAATCCATAGGTATACTTTCTATCCATGTCCCTACAAATGAATATCATTTTCATGAAAAGTTCCATTTCTGCCTCACAACTTTTGCAATTGTATCTCCTTCTGCCCAGAACACTCTCTCTGCTATACTGTCCCCGTGACTTTAGTCTCTGAACAACCATCACTTTATGAGATTCTGCCCCTGACCGCTCTGTCTGAAAGAGCAACGCTATCCCTCTCTATTCCTTTACTCTGCACCTCTTAACAAATACGTTTATGTCTTGTCTGACTCATCCTACTGAAATGTAAGCCCTGTGAGAGAGGGACGTTATCTGGTTCTGTTCATTACTTTATTGCCAACTTCCTAAGAGAGTGTCTGCCAAATAGTAAGGACTCAAAAACTATTTTTGAACTGAAATGGCACAATGAGTTGGTTTGCTAATAAAGGTATTTCTGCTTAACCTGAAAGTTTGCAATCCAATATTACAAACAAGAGAGATGAAATAAAAGTACACGTGTCTGTGAGCTTTCACTTTGAATTGGAGGAGATTCTATTTTTAATAACTGTCTTTGGTCACCTTCAATTCTGAATCCAAAAGTGGCATAGACCCAGAGTCAAATTTTCCTGTTATTTTGCTTAAAAAGCCACACTGAAATAAATCTTCATGGAACCACCATATTCACTTCATCTGGAGGAAGAAAAGCACAATCCTGAATGAACCCAAATCAACTATGAGCTACCTAATTTGAACAAATCCAAAAAAATACACAATTTTGGTATACTTTAAGTTCAGTGTTTTTAAGTATACCTCCTTCTAACTTGGTTGCAAAATCATTCATGTGATTCTTTTTGTGCTTTTGTGTCCCAAGTGCACTAAGATGAAGAAGTCCATCTAAATAAATATCAAAATGTATTATCCAAATTACAGGTAAAATAATTCCTAACCAAATTCTTTCAAGTAATTATATAATAACTTCTAAACAGTCTCTAGAAGATGTTAGAATTTTGTTTTATATATTTTTTTTGGTAAAGCTCTGGGAAAAAATAACGATAAAGACCTCTATTACTGTTAAAAATGTATTCATCCTTTCATTTTCTCTTTCTTCTACAAATTCAGAAAGCATATGCTTATGCAGATGAAGACGAAGCACGCCCATCCAATGACTGTTTGCTCATATATGATATTGAAGGTGTAGGTTCCCCTGCGGGCTCTGTGGGTTGTTGTAGCTTCATTGGAGAAGACTTGGATGACAGCTTTTTGGATACACTGGGGCCTAAATTTAAGAAGTTGGCAGATATCAGCCTGGGAAAAGGAGTTGAACCATATCCAGACCCTGATCCCTCTTGGCCACCTGACAGCACTGAACCAATCTGCCCTCTTCAGGGAACAGAGCCCATTGGTAGTGGACACCCACACATCTCCCCACATTTCGGCACCACCACCATCATTTCTGAGAGTACCTACCCCTCGGGACCTGGGGTACAGCATCCTATTCCTGATCCTCTGGGCTATGGTAATGTCACTTTAACTGAGTCTTACACCACCTTGGGCACTCTGAAGCCCTCTGTCCACGTTCACGATAACCAACATGCATCAAACGTGGTGGTGACAGAGAGGGTGGTCGGCCCAATCTCTGGTGCCAATCTGCATGGGATGTTAGAGATGCCTGACTTGAGAGATGGGTCGAATGTTATAGTGACAGAAAGGGTAATAACACCCGGTTCAAGCCTGCCCTCCACTTTGACCATCCCTGATCCTAGAGAGTCTTCAAATGTAGTAGTGACAGAAAGAGTAGTCCGGCCAAATTCCGGCCTAGTGGGCAATCTGAGTGTGCACTCCGATTTCTCAAACACCCACAATGTGATTGTGACAGAGAAGGTAGTTTCAGGCTCCAGCATAACTGGCATTAGTGGCCCAGCTGGGCTAGGTGGAGGCAGTGGCATAGGCAGCAGTGGCCTGGTGGGCAATGGTGGTGGCATTGGGCTGAGCAGCCTGGGAGGGGGCGGGGGCCTGAGTAGCAGCATCGGGGGCACATCCACCATTGGCCACTTGAGGGGCTCCTCTGAACATCACTTTAGCAATACCCTAGGATCTGCCTCCCCTATCACAGCCCAAAGTCGAATCACAAAGTACGGTACAGGACAATATGCCAAGTAGCCAGGACCCCAGCACGCTTTTTTCTCAGTAATTGTGACTTAGGTTTAATTCCCACCACCCAAAAACTAACAATGTGATTTATGATGCACAACCAGGTGCTAAGAAAGTTGTGGAACAAGGTGAGACACCTCAGTGAGAAAAATAGATGGAAATAGTGCTGTTGGGCAAGAGCTCTCCTGAGCATTTGTAAACTTTTTTCTTCTAGTCATACTAACAGAACCATGACCGTGAACTAAAACTTGAGACAGGGTCTTCTTTGTGCCTGGATGGCCTGTAGTGTCTTCTTGGCTTTTGTGTGGCCTGTAGTGTATCTCCAGCACATGGAATAAATAAAACCTGGTCATATAAAAACACTGGCCTTAAGATGGCAATTGGCATCATTCTCCTTGCTCTGTTTTGAATTGCCATGTAGCTCAGGCAATATTTAAATAAAACTAAACGTGCAATATGCGCTCAAGTATGTGGGAAGAATTTGAAATATGCCCCAAATGCCTTGTCAGTTTTGCAGATAATATAAATAAAAATCCAATCACATATTTAGACCAGGGTTAACCATTAAAGAAAAATAAATGGCTACCCAGCCAAGTCCACAAGCCACCAGGCACTCCCACCTTAATAACTGCACTAGATGAAACAAACTTCAAATTAGGAAATGTTTCCTGGGAGGGAAATTCCATAAGAGGGTGAACATAGTGAGATTGATTGGGAGTGAACTGGCATCGTCTGAGTCTAGATCTTGAGATGGGGCTTCAGCTATAATTCCTATGGAGTCAAGGACTTCTCTGATTCTAGTTTGTGTTTAGTGGTAGATGCAATATTGACGTATACTGCATACTGGTGAAGTTGCAGGATATCACACGCATTTTTCCCTTTACCAGTGTGACTCTGACTTAATGAAGGAAAACCTGCCAAATATACTTCTCAGGCTGAAGCAAGTAACACCTGACATGGTGAATTACCTTCCAAAGAAGTAGATGGGAATCGCATTGTATTTTCAGATTGTGTTTTTAGTAAGTGTTATTCATTTATATCCAGCTCTTTATTACACATCTCCTAAGATAAAATAATTGACTTAGACTGAGCTGTGAAAAAAAGCCTGCAGTATAGTTACGCTTTGGGGAAATATTTTAAGGGGATATAAAAAAAAGTTTTTAGCACACGTAAAATATTTAATGGGGGAAGTTAGAATTGTTCAGTAAATAATACCGTACTATTAGTTTTAATTGAGTTTAGTACTTTTTAAAATAACCCTCTGCTGCTATTTTGAAGAGATCAACTAGGAACTTTTAACAGAGTTTATGACATTGTGTTAATGGGAATGAAATTGTACTAGACAATCCAATTTCCTTACTCTCTCCCACCTCCTAACCGAATTTTCTCACTAGCCTAAATTTTACATTCCTGATTTGATTTGTCAATAAACTCTTGGATTATATATGCTCCAATTTATAGATAGTTTCTAAATTATATAGTATACTTTTCTAACTTCAAAATTTAATAATGTCCTATTTATGATGTCATTTCTGTGAATTTGCTACATACTGTTACCTGGTTAAAATCTCTAAATAGAATCAAAGCATTCTTAGAGGTAAATTTACTATTGTATGGTAGAGGAATTTTTTTCTCTTTTCTAAATTCAATGTTAATATTTGCTCACTAATGTGAAACTGGATATGGCAAAAATATCTTAAGGATTAGTCCCCCCAGTTACTCAAATTTCCCAGAGTGTTACAAGATCAAAGAATAGTGATTGGACTTCCAACACTTGTCAAAGGGGGATGGCGAGTGAATTATTTTACCCAGAGCTATTTCACTCTGTGTTATAGCAGATGATGTCAATATTTTCAAAGCCACAACACACATCTTATTTTAACTCTGTAGACTATGTAAAATTTTGATAGTCTGTAGCATGCCAAAATGCAGAGGTGTAAATAGAGTCATTCACAAGGAGTCTTTCTTTTATTTCTTTCTCCCATTTGGAGGTTCCATTAATAATGGGTAATCTTTCCAGAAATAAAGTCAAAAGCTACTTATTGAAATATACTTGAGTATGCCTGGGTCCAGGAGTTTGAAGAAATAAAACTAATTATTAATTAATTTGTTAGTATTTGTCACTTTGATATGACATATCATCAGAAGTGTTTTCTTAAGACTCCTGATATCTTCCAGAAATGTTTTTTTAGATTGTCTGACAAATGCCAGAGCAACCATCCTTAATAACTATTGTTATTAAGATCCATTAGTTACATAAAACCATGGGAGATACAAGAAAAAAAAATGGCAGTATTAGTCATCAATCTTTCTAGGAAGATACTTTCAAATCAGACTCCTTTTTTCATGTTTACACATTGATGTTCTAACTCATTATCCCTAAATTTTAAAATTACCTTTTTAAGACAGCAACCATTCTAACAGTCATTTAAAGGCATGTAATTTTTTTTTAATGAACAGCCTTTAGGAAGAATTTAATCCTTCTCTTTAGATGCTTTACTCTAACTCACATACTTTATGTCATTCCATAGATGTAAAGATATGAAAATTATTTTATAAGTGAACAGTTATAATTCAAACCCAGAATGCAAGCTGAGTCTCAGATCAACTTGCTCCTAACAAAAGAGAAGGAAAAAAGAGTGATTTAATGGTTATGTGTATATAGTTTGAAAACAAAGCATTTAATATTTATAAAACATCTCACTTTCCAAAGAGGTAGTCCTTAGAGGCAAAAATTAGTGTATTATAAATACTTTATTGTTTAATATCAACCAAAATACCATCTTGAGCTAATTTTGACATTGAATTCCAAATACATCTGCTACATATTATTAGCCTCTCTGTACGTTGCCTGATGTAAATGTATTTGCTCTGAAAAATTTACAGAAAAAGTATCTATTTCAGGTTATTTCTAGGGCTTCATCTGGACATCTGTTCTACATTTGTATATAAAGTTTTTAGCCTTATAATGTTCATTCAATGTATAATGTTCTGACAGAATTTTAATTATATAGCTTCAAAGATTACATATTCACTCTGACTGGATGTTTCTAGTTATAGACACAATTCATTTCTGAATTTATACCAACATTTGAATGTCAGCCAGTGTATAACACATATGACAGTCTTTGACTTTAGCAGGAGTTTAAAGGTGTTATAATCTTGGCTAAAATGGCCCTGGCTTTTTCAGAAAGACATTTGAAGCCCAAAACAAACGTTTGAAAGTATTGCCACATTTCCCCATGCCTATTTAATCAATTCCAACCTTTGAGGGGACTTCTGGTGTTTGTAAGACCTATTTCACATTGCACTAGAATACACCGGTCCATATAGATTATTAGTATCCATGAAACAGAATCTGTCTTCCAGTTCCAGATTATTCAATTCATGTTAGGACAAAAGCATAAATGGATCAACCTGTTCTCCATCAAATAATTTTAAAACAATGAATAATCTTTTGTTTAGGTGTCTATATTCCTCCATTTAGTTATATTTGAATTACTAAACACTGTCATCAAGCTGTACTTAGTCTAACCTATTTTTCTTTCGCTATTTTATGAGTATTTTTAGACTTTAATATTCATCTTGGGTGATGTTTGCAACAAGGTGCTTTCCTTCAAGTTTCAGTATAAAAACTCTTGGATTATTTGGGTGCTAGCTCCTTGCTTGGTCATCTGTTGGCTATTTTAAGTCGGTCTGTAATTTCTAAAGAGTTACGTTTACAGCAATAAAATGCTTAATATGCCTTCATTATCTTTTCTGAATTGCAAGGTGGGGATGGGTCTTAGAATATACGGAATAATGAGAGATTATCAAATCTAGTTATTATTTTTAGTCCATAGAAGTCGTTATTTTATTTTCACACTGTTAAGATTTTTCATTTTCTGTTTCCTAAATCGTTTTTTCTCATGTTTACCGGGGAAACTGCTCTCCAGAGTGCTGCTTAGTAATGTCAGAATACAGCCTTAAGCAGCCTCATGCAAATAAGTAAATGATCAATAACGTGCATTTTAAGCTTTTATTTGATACTTTTAGCATCTTTATGCTTTCACATTTTTCTCTTTCATACTCTAATTTTTTTGTTTACACCAGCATTTTATTTCTTTTAAATGGCTTTTCTTCTTATTTGCTTTTAAAATCAAACACTTTCCTCTTTATTGGGGTGCATCTCCTGTTTGCTCTCCAATGTCACCTTCAGAACATTATCATCTTCCTCGTGCACAAAACCTTCCCCTTTTCAGACACATGCGATCTGCTTATATCCCCCTCCCACTCTTCTCCTTGTGCCATTTCCTGACCTCTTAATAATGTCCCCACTTTTACTAAAGACTCTTGTATTCTGGCTCACAGTCTGCTGTGGCTTCTCCAACTCCGTGGACGAGGCACTCAGCATCCCATATTCTCAGCTCTTGCGCCTCCATTCCCCCAGCCACCTCAGTCACTTGCTTCTTCTTCATAACCCAGCATGGCAGGACCTTGGATGCCTCCGTTTCACTTCCTCCTATCCTTCCAGCTCACTTGCTTATGAATGCCGATTGTTGCAATTCCTCCACTTCATCAAAGCTTCCATTCTTTGGACTCGCACCGCTTTCTCAGTATCTGTCAGCTTCACTTCCCTCCTTGTCTAATCAAACTTTATGAGTCCAACTACTGTCACCTCTTGGAGCATACCTTCTACCTCCTTGCCCTGAGCCCCCTTTCATATCCCAAATCTTTTACCCCCGCATTTCTGTCTGCACATCAACAGCTAAACAAATGATTCAAGTGAGTTGACTTTTTTCATTTTAAATAATCGATTTCAGATCTCAGGTTAACATCAAATGCTTCCCTAATCCTAGCTGATTCTGTGAGAGGCTTCTCATCTCATTACACTAGATTACTATTCCATACTGTCTCTGTCCTCAACCCTCCCACACCTCCTCTTCCCTCCTTATTCTCAGTTGATGACCTAACCCTATTGTTCACTGAGAAAATAAAAGTCATCAATCTCGAATCCACTCATCTTCTTCTGCCAAACCTGCACAGCCACCCTTGACACCCATATTATCCCCCCACCGTATTGCAATGGAGTGTCCTACTCATATAAAAAGACAATTCCCCATTTAAGCTCAAGGACTTCGCTCCTTCCTTAACACTCTCTTTCCTATTCTCGTTCTCTCTCTCTCTCTCTCTCTCTCTCTCTCCCTCTCCCTCTGCCTATCTCTCTGTATCTCCCTCTCTTGCTCTCTCCCCCACCCCAGAACACTTCCATCAGCACCCTTCCCTGTGGCTACTGTCTCATTTTTTCTTTGTTTATTTCACCAAATTTCTTAAGACTCATGTACACGTGCTTTCCTTTCTTTACCACGTCCCATGAGACTACAACATTCACCCATCAGCCCATTAGAATGGCCCTGGTCAAATTTGTCTAAGACCTATACAACGTCAAATACAAGGTCTACTTTTCTGTTCTGGCCTTTCTTATTTGTTGTAAAGAATCTGAAAAGAGTAACTGTTCTCTCTTCCTTGAAACATTCTTCTTTCGTGGCTTTTATAACACCATCCTCTAGGGATATTGATTATATTTCATTGGTCACTCT
The DNA here is from genome assembly GCF_009873245.2 of Balaenoptera musculus. NCBI lineage: Eukaryota > Metazoa > Chordata > Mammalia > Artiodactyla > Balaenopteridae > Balaenoptera > Balaenoptera musculus. Next base: position 47,148,755 of record NC_045798.1, read on the forward strand.
CTCTCTTATTATTTCTTGTTTATTCCCCAACTACCCAATCTTTAAATGGTAATATTCCCCTAAAGTTTGTCCCAAGACCTCTCCTGTTAACACTCTACATTATCTCTATGATAACTCATCCAAGCCCCTTTTTAACTGTTCGGGATTAAAGCTTATAATTTATCCTCTAATATCCTTCATCCCAGTAAATATGACTACATTGACCCAGTGCTCAACGCAGAATCTAAGTAGTCCGTTGATTTTTATCCTTTCCCTCACCCCTCACATTTAATCCATTAGTAAGCCCTGTTGATTTTATAACCAGAATATATCTCAAGCTATCAAATAGTTTCCAACCCCATCTGCCACCCTACCAGAACTACCTCTTAAGTAGTCTCTCTACTTCCATACTGGACTCATTTAAACAATTTTCTACAGATGAGCCTATGTGGCCTTCTAACATATAAGTTAGATTAAGTCAATCCCCTATTTTAAGAATTTCAATGGATTTTCATTGCATGTCTTAGAACAGCCTACAGGGACCTGCCTGATCTGGCATAAAGGATGGTGGTGGGTAGACGATGGTGGCTTGGACTATAATAGTTATAATAGAGAACGTGAGAGGAAATGGATTGAGGAAATACTTTGGCCTTTGCAACTGGTATTCACTCTGCATGGAACATTTCCCTCCTCATTTTCATATGGTTGCATCCTTTCATCATTTATGTAGCAATTTAAGTATCATTTCCTCATAAATGATACTTTTCTTTCCTTGTCCAAATTGTTCATTCATTGATTCATTCATTGATTCATTCCACAGATGGTTATTAAATGCCTAATAGTTTTGCCAAGCAGTGATGATATGGTAGTGAACAAAGCTCCTCATGGAGTTTATGTTCAAGATGGGACGGGCGTTCTGACAATGAACAAGTAAGTGTATAGTATGTTAGATGGCAAACATGGTCAAGAGAAAAAGCAGGGCAACTTAGGCTAGGGAGTGCAGGATGGGAGGGATACTCTTTTATATAAGGTAATTGAGGCAGAGTTAGTTATAAGGCAATATTTGAGCAGACACCTGAAGAACATTCAGGAACAAGCCATGTGGCTATCTGGGTACAGGGCACTTCAGGCAGAGAGGACTACAAAACTGCAAAAATTCTGAGGTAGGCATGTGCTTGGGGTATTCAAGGAAGAAGAAGGAGACCTACATGTGGCAGTGAAAGAAGGAAAGCAATAAGAAATGAAGTCCGAGAAGTAACAAGGGATGAGATGGAGTTCGACCTTGCAAGTCACTGTAAGAATTCTGACATTCTCAGTGAAATGGAGAGCCACTGGAAAGCTTGGACAGAGGAGTGCTCTGCTCAGAATTGTATTTTTAAAAGGTCACCGGTTGCTAGCTCTCTTATGAGAGAGACCTATTACCTGGTTTGACCATACAATTTGGTAGCAAAACAAGTGACAAAAATAAACCAAAAGCCCTAGATAGTTTAATAGCAACATGCAAAAAGAAATTGGAAAAAGGGCACTGAGCAATAGATTAAATTAAAATCTTACCATAGGGACTTCCCTGGCGGTCCAGTGGTTAAGACTTCGCCTTCCAATGCAGGGGTCGTGGGTTCGATCCCTGGTCGGGGGAACTAAGATCCCACATGCCACATGCTGGTGGCCAAAAAATAAAACATAAAAGATCTCATTCTTTTTATAATATATAAAAATCTCACTTGAAAGAACTCAAGCATAGTAAATACAAATGGAGAATATTAAATTGACGTTAAAAAGTTTGAAACAGATGCCAGTTTCTGGGCAAGTACTTGGTGATTGTGTTCAAATAAGACAAACTGACTGACAAACTCTCCAGCTGACTCTGGGAGACCTACTTTTCCTAATTTTACAAACAAAGCTTAATTATACCAAACTTGGAATATCCCGGTCTGCTCTGTGCCTGTGTGGTCCCAGCCATCCTGCTTATATAAAACCTAGGGAGGAAAGCCCCTGCCTCAAGAACTTTCCCGCAATTGCTCAAAATATCAGACTCCAATTCTTATCAAAGTTCATATCTGGTTGGACCCAGAATGTAACTGGTCACATTTTTCAAAGGAAAATACTTTGCTGCATTCAAATTAATAGATATCTTTTTCAAAATGTATGCTAGTTTCTGCTTGATAAATGACTGACCCAGGCTTCTCAGTTGGTTTTGATCACATGTTCAGTTGGATTCACCCAGAAATAGACCCTGAGACAGGATGTGAGCGCAATCTGGGGGGAAGGGATGGAGGTGAAGAAACCACTGGTAGTAAATGGGGAGATGAAAGAGGGAAGGGGAAGCAGCCATTAAAAGCCAGTTACCACCATGGACAACTGAAGCTCAGCGCTCCTGGGAAGGGAAAACCCTTCCTAGGAGCTGGTATGGTACTTGCACCATAGAGCTAAATCGTCCCAGAAATGAAGGTGATTCTGTATTCAGACAACGGCTACCATCAATTAGTAATTAAGAACCGCCTCTGGGCACAGAATTCCCTGCTGTGCTTGCTGCACAAGTGGGTAAAGTGACTATGGCACCAACGAAATGAAGAAACACAGGAGCTGGCAGTTAGAAATCGGGCATGTGGACACTGAAGTGATAAGGGCAAAATATGGAGATGGTACCGAAAGGATTTGCTACAACCACTGGTATGCTCTACAGAGCATTCTCTGATGAAATATGTGACATAGAACCTCAGATTTTTCTGATTTGACAGGCCTTTCTTGAACATTCCACTGTAAATAAGAATGGATGGATAGATTGGATAACGAAACCCAATGGTATAAAATAAGAAAGTCTTCAGGTTCCCCTTGTCATTAATTTGTACCTTTATGATATTATATCATTTATGTTAATTAGATGCTTCTCTCTGTAAAGTGTTTAGACATATAATCATTCTCCTATAACACATGACTTAGCTTTACTGTTACACATTTAGGAGTGACCTTGATAGATAATTGGGTTTGATGTCTATTTACTGCCAAAAAACAAGGGCTATGAGTCAAAGTCATTATTTTTTGTATACATAGCCCAAACACTTTAATAGCTTATTTCTAACAACAATACAGTTCACTCTGTTTCTAAGACATATTATTGCAAAAATTGAAAAAGGTACCTCAAAAATTCTATTGTCATTATTTGAATATGGAAGCAATTAAATAAAAAAGTTTGAATTAGTGTATGATGCAGAGAGGTCAACACAGTGACAAGCAGAAATTGAAAAATTATTTGCTGGATACATGAATAAATGCAATCCATTCACGCCTCAGTTCTAAAATCCATTCTTGCCTTGGCATTCTATGTGAGAACTGAGCCCCTAGATTACATCATAGTGCTTCTCAAATTCCCGCCATTCCCAATAGAACTTCTCTTTCGAAGTTATTCTTTGGCATAATGATGCCTCTTTAAAATGAGGGACAATATAATTTAATTTTCTTAGATTGTAAAATGTATCTTTACCAAATGTCTTAAAAAAGACTAGATATATAAAAATTTAGACCTTACTAGTATGTAGTTAGAATTAAATGGTTACCTAAAGAAAAATAGTTTATTTCCAAATATAACTAAATATTTTCCAAGTATTTGAAAAATGAGTCCAAAAATATTGGAATGAGAATGTAGCTTTCTTCAAATGACAACGATCATGGTAGCAATAGAAAAGTGCTTCCAGGACCCTATGAGATTAACAAATCGTATCAACTATCACCTGATAGATGAAATCAAATATATGTAAGTTCAGACCTTTTCACATGCTGTTCTCTGGGAGAGTAAATAAAGATATTCCTTCTCACAGGGGAAGAATATTTTACTAGACACCCTTGCAGCTTAGATGAAGGGCATGTCAAAATATCTATCCATCTTTGCTCTCTATTCATGATCAATAAACAATTTGGGGGTTGGTACCTTGCTGGCTAGGGCAAGTAGAGGGCATCTGGAGAGAAAATATTAACTTTACAGTTATCCCACCATGGAAAAATCCCCCCCACTGCAAACTCATAAATTAATATTCTACTTTATAAATCATCTATAAACATGATTATTGAGCATCAGTCACCAGGAAAACTGATCTGTTTTCAATATAAAGACAAAAATAAATGTGAGCCTAGAAAACTCAGATGTAAACCATGCAACGGGGAGCTCAGGCCAAGTTAAGTAATTAATAGGTCCCATTTGGGTGACTAACTGGCTGGACTTCTCTTTGCAACACTCATCACTAACAACCCAAAAGCTTTCCTTCTAAAACATTCTTATTTGCAAAGTAAGGATAATAAGCCATATTTTTTAAGATATATCATGTATTTTAAAAATTATTAAAACCAAAATGAGGATTAAAAATCAATTAAATAGAATAAAATTTTAAACACAGATACAAAATTGTCAGAAATGAATGTGTTATAAACTAGAGTAGCAAACAATAAGAAAATCATATTTAATGACTAACAGTAAAAACTGAATACTAGTATATAGAAAAAATAACTTATATCTACACCTAATGCCAGAGGTTTTAATAAATGGCAAGTCTGTTAAAAATATATACACTCTATAAATTATGAAAGAAAGAATACTACTCAAAGAGAATGCACTGTGTGCTAGTTTTTTCTATTAAAATGTATCTAATTTAATGTCCCAAAATCTTCCAGGGAAGAAAATAGATAAGGAATTTGCTATTTACAGAGATAAATTAACTCACTCATGGAAACAAACCCAGTTAGTGAAATTCCTGGCATCTGAACCGTATCTAAATCTTTATCCATTTCAATATGCCACACTGGCATAGCACATTGATCTTAACTGTAAATAGATAATTCTACATGCTTGACAAACAAGATGCTCTAATTAGAGATAAGACACCTTAAATAAATAAAATAAAAATATATTTTAACTTCTATACAATAAAAACTAACAAATGTGTTAAAAATGAAGACAATGAAGACTTCCAATTAATGATAGTTGAGTCAAGATATTTTTACTCTACTCAACTTTATGAAATAAAATAACAATAAATAAAATAATAGTTGAACATAACAATCCACCTTCAAAAAGCAAACACACGCACACACACAATGTCTGCTAAGTACACTGAAATGTGGACCAAAACTAGGAAGTTCTAGAGGTAGTTAATATTCCTCCAGATCTCCTGTGGAGTGCAGATTTCTCTAAAAGTAAATGACACAGTCTTTCAAGATTCAGTGATGTAGGCAAGTTATAGAATTATCAGAGAACATTCTTATAGGAAACCCGTTCCATATCACTGGTCAGTAGGTGAGTCAAAGCTGAAAGACAGACTCCTTAAAGATGTCATCTTTACTTCCTGACCCCATAGACATGAGGAAGGAAGAAAGAGAATACTATAGCACATTCAAGGTAACCCAGGGACCAATCCAACTAAACTTCATGAGTAAAAACCAGCAGAAACAACAGAATGAAGAAAAGCACCTTAAAACACTTCATATATTGAAATCATCAGGCATGTACTATCAAATAAAAATCCAATAAAATTCATATACCTAGTATACTATACTAGATCAAAACAAAAGAGAATACACAAATTTAAAATATAAAGAATTCTTTAAAATAGGACTTAACTATAGATTCCACAGATATTAGGAAAATAGTAAGAGGCTATTATAAACAACACGTTGCCAATCAACTAGAAGATTTAAATGAAATGGAGAAATTCATAGTAAAAAGTACAATTTACTCAAACTGTCTTAAGAACCAAACACTCAAGGAGGAAATAATTTCAATCTAATACAACTCTTCTAGATAAGAGAATAAAACATCACAATCCTCAACTCATTTAAGAAGGCTAGCATAACTTTGACCAAAAAATTCAACAAGATTAGCGTAAGACAGGAAAACTATATGCCAATTTCACTCATGAACATAGGTGGAAAATTCCAAAACAGAATCTTCACAAACTGAATCTAGTACTATATCAAAATGATGATGACCAAATCTGGGTTTACAACTGGAAACACAAGGCTGGGTTAACATTAGAAAATTCAATCCATGTAATACACCACAGAAACAAATTAAGTGAGAAAAATTATATAATCTTCCCAATATATAGGACATGTTTAGTAAAACATATGCTCGTAGTAAATTAAGAGTAGAGGAGACTTTCTTAACTTTATGCAGACTATCTATAAAATCCCCCAAATAAATATCATACTTAATGGTACAAACTTTCTCTATGAAATAGAGAAATAAAATAGTGATGTTCACTATCAAAGTTTTGTTTAATATTTTGCTGATGGTACAAAAGTAGGGGGGAAAGGTTATGGGATTGGCAAAAAAGAAACAAAACTATCATTATTGTCAGATTAAATGATTGTGTAGTTAAAAATCCAAAAGACTCTTCAGATATATCATTCAAATTAAAAATAAGGGTTTAGCAAAATTGCTGGATACAAATATCAGAAGGCCAAAATCAATTGTACTTCTATATGTGAGAAAATGTGTTAGAAATTGTAATTAAAGAAAATATATCATTATATTACTATACTACTACCAAGGAATAACCTTTAAAAGGTCTCTGTAAGACCTTAATAATGAAAAAATAAAACTTCATTAAATAAAACCTAAAAATATAAAGAAATCTCCTTGTTTGTATATTCCGATACATGACTCAAAATTGAAATTTTGACAATTCTTTCTAATTTCTGTTAAAATATTATACAATCCTGATCAAAATTGCAGCTTGTTTGTGAAACACTTGGTTCTAAAGTGTACAGGAAATGCTATTGGCCAAGAACAGCCAAAACACTCTTGAATAGAACAAAGCTATGCAATTAAAACAGCTTAGCACTAACATAAGAATAGATGAATAGGCAAAAGGAAAAAGAGGGAGAGACAGAGCTTAAAAACAGATATACACTTTTATGCACACTATTATTTTTCAATATTTTATTTATTTAAATTTTTATTTGTATATTATATATTTTATGTACACTCTTAGATTTATTATAATTGGTACTACAGAAAGCAGTGCAGAAAGCAGGCTCTTTTTAATGAATGTGCCTGGACATTAAGGTACACATATAAAAAATAAAAATGAAATCGATCCCATATCATTTACAAAAATCATCTCCAGATGATTTAGGAACTTAACTTTGAAAGGCAATATCTTATAAGTGTGTGAACAGCTTTCTTAAGACACAAGAGCACTAACCATAAAAGAAAAGACTGATAAACTTGACAATTTCAAAAATAAAAATTTCTATACATTATATCATCTTAAAAAGTAAAAAGCCAAGCCACAGAATGAGTGAAAAATATTTGCAATGCATGTATCCAACACTGACACACAAGATGTGTAATGTAAAGAACAACAAATCAATTTTTTAAGAGGCACAATCTGATTAAAAATGGAGAAAAAAACCTTCAACATGCCTTTAACAAAAGAAAAAATCCAAATGGACAATAAACATACTCAAAGATATTAAACTCAACAACAATCAGAGAAATGCATAGGAGATACAGGTACCCACCCTGAAAATTGGATAAAGTTTAAAAGTCTGACAATGCTTTTGCTTTCTGTATGGGTGAGCAAAGCAAACTCTCCGAAACTGATGATGGGAACTCAGCCCAGGTCAGTATAGCCACTTGGGAAAACAAGTTAAAGAAAATTAACTTATGACCCAGAAATTCTGCTCCTTGTATACGTCCCAGGGAAACTGGGTACATGTACTGATATAAAGGAGATGTGAGAAAAGAGGCAAAGATGATAGGATTGCTGGAAGGGGGCCATGAACCAAAGAACTGAAGGCATCCACTAGAAGCTGGAAAAGGCAAGGAAACAATTCTTCTCCAGAGCGTCTAGAATTGCAGCCCTGCTGACACCTTTATTTTAGCCCCATGAGACTTATTTTGGACTTCTGACCATCAGAGATGTAAGATTATGAATTGGTGTAGTTTTCAGTCACTGTTTGTGATAACTTATTAGAGCAGCAATAGGGTACTAAGAGATAGCAGGATTGTTTATAACAGCCTATTCTATGTAAAAATATAATCATTCTCAATCGCAAAATTAAAAAAAAATCCAAAACAAACTTAAAAGAGAAAAAAATAAATAAAAATAGTTGCAACGCATATGACAGAGGTTAATTTCCCTTACATAAGAAGAGTGTTTATAAATCTATAATTAAGACCTCAGTAACACAATGGGAAAAAGGAAAAAGGAAGCAAGCTTTTCACATAAAAAGAAACACTAATAGCCAGTACCGCTTCCCTCCCATGAAGAGGTGCTAATCTTATCATGTTAGAAAAATGTCCATGTTTACCTGCTGCCGTTTCGGGTTACCCATAGGCCCAGGTTAATTACCATGGCTCAGTAGCTCTTAAACTTCAGCCTGCAACTCCAGAATTACCTAGAAAGCTTGTTAAGAATAAATAATTCTAGTTCCCGCCTCCAGAGATTCTGATTCAATAAATCTGGCGCCGAGAAATCTGCTCTTGTTACGTACTGGACCATACGATTTTGCAAGTGGCCCAAGAAATATATTTCTAAAAACACTGCCTAGCTTTTGACCTTCCTATATCCGGATTTCTTCCAAAACAACCTGAGCCCAGATCCCATTCAGAGTCTGCTAGATGCATAACTACACCAAAAGCAAACTATATATATACTATATATATATATATATGTACATTACAGCTTTGCCAGAGCAGGACACTGCCAGTGTCATCAAAGTAGCCAGAGTGACATCTAAGTAATTACCATATTGTGGAACCGCTGCCACTGCTGTCATGATCAAGAGTCAGGGGTGAACTACAGTGACATTTTGGGGAATGAGTATGTAGTAAGTATGCAGTAAGTACGTAAGTAATGCACCTTAATTAATACAGAGCTAGAAGCCACACTACTCATTCTGCCCTTATTTGGAATACATCCCACACCAAGGGCACGAAGTCACAGAGAACCAACAAGGTGCTTCTGTCTGTGGGTAAATATGATTTTAGGGTGTAAACTAATATCATCCTTATGTCATTAGCATAACTCTTCAGGAAACTGATGTTGAATTCCATGATTTCTAACACCCGCTAAATAACCTGGTTTGCCAGAACCCTTGTTGCCATACATAAACTGGATTTAATGAGGAGACAGGTTGTTTATCTTCAATGCCATTATCTCAAGGTGAACAGACACGTATTCACAGTAACTACTCCAGGTCAAAACCGAGGCAGCTTTGTTTACGTTTTATCCATCCCTCCAGGCCCATGCTAATGAAAACCCTTTTGCTTGAGTCAACTCTAGAACCTCCTTGCCTGTAGCATTTGACATAGTTTGGGACCATAAATATGTTTTAAATTTTCTTTCCTCTAACACCTGTTTTCAAGAGATTAAGCTGCCCTTAGGTACTTAAAGAATATCCACCAGTAACCCTAAACTGTGATAATTTGATGTAAAACTTTGTCCTGACACCATTTTCATAATATCTTTGCCCAAAGCTCACTGGCACCATTGATAGAGGATATATCTCGAAGAGTAAAAATAATTTAATGCTGCTCTGACCTAGCTATAAAAGAAAATTTTTATGGTAGATACAGTTGTCACATTTCAAACCTCTGGACAAAAACTTGTGAAAACAAAGAAGGATGGAAGCTCAGTTGGATATAAACAGTTACAAGGGAATGTTTTAAATGCCTATTTACTCAAGCATAGGTTTCCATAACTCTTGGTTTAAAGACTAATCTAGCATACAATGAAATAGTGGGTTAATATCCACCCCATGAATGTATGTGTATTAGTTCTAGACAATCTGGAGGACCACCTAAAGATGCATTTTAAAACGTGAACCATATACATGATTTATCAGGTCAGCTTATACATTTTTGAATTAGGCAGATATCCCCAAATATATGGTTTGGCTTAGGCAGATATATCCAAATACTGCCTCTTCATAACAATTCATTTTTTCCCCATTGCTTAAGTATAATTTCTTGCTCTCTGTCCCATAAATATCTTTAACATATAATTCATTTCTCTTCATTTTAGAATACTATGCCAGTCCTCCAATTGCCTAGATTCTTTCCCATGCTTGCAAAAATGCTAAACTAAGGTTCTAGAGGAACTAAGTGTTATTTGGAATACATTCCCTGACTAGGGATAGACCTGCCTTGTTTCTGAATTGCAGGGATGGGGTAGTGAAGGCAAGATGTGGTCTCCCTTTAAAATTCTCCAACCAACACCTATTAGCAATTAGAGAACATTTAACTACATTTTCTTTTTTATGTTTGTGAGTGTTGCTGCCAGCCTGAAATTTTTTATTTTTCAGCATGAAATTTTTTCATGAGAAAACTATGCGTATACTAAACCCAGACAAACAAAGGAGAAGAGAAAAATGAAAAAGGGAAAATGATTTTCAGAAATATCCAGATGCTGCTCTGGTCTTTTCCCCTTAAATTCTCAGGTTTCCAATTTCAGCTTCTTCTCAATAAATATATTTATGAAGGTTTAAAGGTGTTCCTCACCCATATTATGTACTTTTTTATCAGTGGAAATGCCATGAGGAGTGAACACACTCTGTATTGTGGTTACCTTAAAACAATTTAGTTAATGTTATACCACACTGGTTTGACTGTATATTGAGGGAAAAAGTTGCTAAAATGTGGAAACAAATATACTAGTGAAATCAGAGTTTCTTTGTCTTAACCTTATTTTTAGAAGATCTTTAAAATTGAAGAATGCAGCTCAACTATAGGACTTCTTAAGGAGGGAAGCAGGAATCACCAGAATTAAGAGATGAGAGTTTCATTATTCCGTCTTTCTCCCTACACCGTACTTAGGCCTGGTGCCTTTTCACAATATCCTCTGCTCAGAGTGTCAAGTCCTTGAAGTTGCTTCTGTAGTGGACATGTGTGTGTGTGTCAGTATATGTAATTTTGCTTTTACAATGTTGGCAGTAAGAAGCCTACTAATTTTATTCAGCATGATGACAGGCCCTAACATTTTAATTATTTTTCATGTCGTGAGTAATTTATTATTCAGTGGGTATCTTCCCTGTAAATCTTGTCCTCACTCTGTAAGATTTTTCTTTGGTGTCCAACAAAGGGTTTCATTGCAATAAGAATCAAGGTCTGTCTATGCTCTGACCCAGAGCCCAAGCAATGCCAGCCTTCCAGACCAGCGCAGGAGCTCGAGGTGGGGAAACAAAGCCATTATAGAACATCTTCGTTCCTCTGCCCAGACAGCAGCAGAGTTATCGCCCAGGCCCCCCTAGAAGGGCATCTCGAAGCACATCTTGCTGAAGAGCCAAATTCGGGACCCAGAGGACCAATACTAAAATCAAATCTCACTGGGGTTCCTGTGCAAGAGAGAACTGGAGGAATGGATTGGCTCCTTTTCAGGAATATTTGCCTTTTGATCATTTTAATGGTAAGTAGAATTTAAAGGCCTGGGAAAGAAATACAAACTTGAAGCCTTGCCTCCTATGTCAGTTGTTGGACTTTCTACAGGGGATTCACTCCATTTTTAAACCCCTTCCAGCAAAGGCAGTTCTATGAGTTCAGCCTCTGGTGACTTCAAAGGACTCTCCATGCTTGAGGGAACAAATGCCATAGAGAAGCAGGGTGTAATCTGGTTGAATTAAATGTAAATGACATCAGAGACATAATCTAATTCAGAAAATATGCTGCAATAATTCTAAGATGCATAATCAGAAATAAAATTATTTTTCTATTTTCTTTTACTTATACTTAAATCAGGCAGATTGCTGTCAAAATTCCCAGTGCAAATGGGTTCTACATTTGTAGGGAAGTAAAGTTGATCAAGCCCATTTCTTTTAAACAGTTATTTCCCTGTGAGTTTGTTTCAAGGTGGAGGAATGTTAGCTATGTCAAGATTACACTGCAACTAATTATAAAATATTTAAATCATAAGAATTTTTTCCGGTAAGAAATGGCTAAAGAAAAATGAAGAAAACCAAGCCATTACGACAAACCCTTTCTGGAATTATCAAGGCATTCCTACAGTCCAGGAAGGGAACATTTAGGTGACCTATTTTTTTTTTGTTTTTTTTTAACATCTTTATTGGAGTATAATTGTTTACATTGTTGTGTTAGTTGCTGCTGTATAACAAAGTGAATCAGCTATACGTATACACATATCCCCATATCCCCTCCCTCTTGCGTCTCCCTCCCACACTCCCTATCCCACCCCTCTAGGTGGTCACAAAGCACCAAGCTGATCTCCCTGTGCTATGCAGCTGCTTCCCACTAGCTATCTATTTTACATTTGGTAGTGTATATATGTCCATGCCGCTCTCTCACTTCTTCCCAGCTTACCCTTCCCCCTCCCTGTGTCCTAAAGTCCATTCTCTACACTGCATCTTTATTCCTGTCCTGCCCCTAGGTTCTTCAGAACCATTTTTTTTTTTTAGATTCCATATATATATGTTAGCATATGGTATTTGTTTTTCTCTTTCTGACTTACTTCACTCTGTATGACAGACTCTAGGTTCATCCTAGGTGACCTATTTCTTTAAAGTAAACACGGCATTTTGGATATTATATTACTTTCCTCCAACTCTTCAGTGCCCAAGGCGTGAAGTTCTTTCCAGATAAGCATCATGCATAGCGAGTGTCCCACCCTTGAAAGAGGTAAGGCAGCTCCTAATGCCAGATCCTTAGAGGAATAAAGATCAGGTTAGTCAATTCACCAAACTACTGCCAATTCAATTAGAAAAGTCTATTTAAAGAATAAAGTAAGATAGGTTAGATTAGACTAGACTTAAATCCATCAATGGTCAAGTGACAGAACAATTCAGTCAAAACAGTTACGAAAAAATAAGTGGAAAGATAGAAGAGGATTGTTAGGAAATTGTACGTATTTTTTTCCAAGCAAATAAAGCCAAATACCTATAGTTGGCTGCACCTCAGTCTCCCAGGAATGTCAGCAGTGGTGCTACAACATAAGCTTGGAAAATGATTTCCGCCCTACTCTCAGGCAGCAGCGTTATACAGGACTCACGTGAACATCAGCTCTAAAGTGCAGAGGGCAGCCAAGCTGGGGAGATAAGGGAGCACATCGTTGTATAGTTGGCCTGGCAGGCGCCCTTCTTCTGGAGTTCACGTTTCTATGAACTTCAAAAGCAGTGCAGGAGCCTGACACTGCCAAAGGGCACACAGCCCAAACCTGGAAGGGAACAGTGGTAGAACATTCCATTCTCTGAGCTTGGGAGACAGAGTACAAGATGACAATTTTTGAAAAATATTTGTAACCGAAAAACTCCAAATAAAATTGCAATGCCCTGTTACAATGATCACTGTTTATTCACACTACTAAAGGAAGAGGGAACACTCTGACTCAAGCTTTAATAGAAATCAAGAATCATCAGTGTAGACCTCTTGTTACACTTCTGTGGGCCACCTGCATATTTTCACTCAGATAAGCCTTTTGCTTCTGTAAGGAAGACTGATTGCATGCATCAAGATTTTAGAGGCAACTTCTGAGCGCTAAATTTCACCTGCTATTCCTCTCTGCACAGGCATGCTTTATGACAATATTATTTAACTGAAGAGTTAATTGTTCTCCTTGATCTTGAAAGAGTATTATATTTCAGATTCTCAAGATCTCTGTTTGGTAGTATTGATTTATTATCCTTAGTAATTTTAGTGTTTTTGATACTAAACTTTTCCCTACTCCCCACTGATACTAAAGTATCCGTGTTTTACATTTCTTTGGTAATTGTGATAGACAAGTTCTTTTTGCATTTCTAATAGATCACTTAAGATAGCAGTTAATAACTTTTGGAATTGGGAAGTAGAAACTTATCAACATTGGAACAAATGCAAGAAATGTTTAAGTAGAATCAATATAATATTATAGATGTTGTGGAAAATAAGCATGCTTGCTTGTCTTTCATTTCCTGAACTTGAACTCTGCCCCTTTTTCATTAACTAAATCAAAAGCTCTCTGCAGCATCATTGCAGCTTACACTAATGGGTGTGACAGCCTCTCAGAGACGGTACTTTGTGTCATCTATCTCCCAACCACAAAGAGTACTTTAAACAAGATTTTGACTGACTTGACCTATAAAAGATACCCCAAAACTCTAAGCTACAAGAAGGCGTTTCATTATACGACGTGAGTCCTGCGGCATCTTCTTCCTAAGGATGTTCATCAGGTACCTCTGCTATAAAACGAATTAAGGTGGGAAGGTGCAGGCAACACTGAACCGAGACTCAGAAGCCGCAGGGCTGAGTCACAGCTTCCCCTCAAAGGGGCTACGTAACTTTGACGAAGGCACCCAACCTCGCAGGGCCTCACCGTGCCCCACGTCTGGACGCACAGACATGATGCCACCAAGTTTCTTCCAGTGCAGAAACTCTGCAATTCTATAATTATCTCAACTGAATAGTTATGTCGTAGAAGTGCAGAACTGGCTCCTGAATATTATTTTCATAACTTTGGCTAGAGAATCTAAAGGTGTAAGTCATGCTATGGATTATGTAAGTTTTACTAGGAAGGAATCACTTAAGGCAGAGCAGTTATTAGCTGTGAGAGGATATATTTTATCAAGCTGATAAGATCATTAAAAACAGCCACATAGCTTTTTATCAGATAAGAATTTTTGTGCACATATGGTGATCATTCATGTTACATATAAGATGTAAACATTACAGTGAAATATTCTGGTTGTTGGAAAGTAAATAAGGTAGGTGGCAAAGCATATAGATATTATCTCACTGTAAGTTGAAAACAGGCATCAAAATTTTAAAATGTATTTAGAACTAACCTATCAATTTAGTTCTCACATAAAACAATGTGATTCTGATACGTGGAACAGAATTTTGTTCTTATTTATTTTATTGTCAGGCCAATGTCTAGAAGTATAGACTAGTGGGAAAAAACCCTTATCTGATTTGGTTTTTTATTTGTATTAAACAGAATACCCTAGACAGCCTTAAATGGTTGGTTTCAGTTCTGCTTGTTATAGAAGCATTAATGTCCTCATCACCCCAAAAGTTACATGGAAGCAAATCTCACCTCTATTATTTTTTTGTTGATATAAATGGCTAAGGAATTATAAATTTTAAACCAGTGGGAAAAATTATATTTTTGCCTTCAAGTTCCTGCAGAGTTCATGGTAAACTAAAAAAATAAATGTTATATTCCAAGATATATCTAGCATTATTACCATAGTCTGACCTACAATTTTAATAGTCTTCTAAATAATATCTCCTTGAAGAGTTGTAGCATAAAAATCCTGCTCTAAAAATATTTCATGGCTCTTGAGATTCTATGATGCTTTTCAAAGATATTTCTCTTTTTCTTGATTCTTGATGGATCCTGAGTACATAGTCTTATGACTGCTTTCTATCCTTAAGTATCCAGGGAGGAGTCCTTGTAAAGCAATGAAACTGTTGTTTGAGCTGCAATGATGTTTCCTTTTCTTTCCCACGTGGGATGGAAGTTGGAATTCACTCACAGAGAGCAGCTCTGTTGACAGGGCTGTTAGAGGAGGGACTGGAGTGAAACTTTCAGATATTATCTGCATGAGAAATGTTTGGCCTTTCCTTCTACACAGAAAATTACATAGCTTCCAAACTAAAATGCCACTACTTAATTAATATACCTTCAATTATAAACCAGAGTGGTATAATTAGGCTTGAACTTGGCATCTCCACCATCTCCCTGTGAGAACAGCAATTGCTTTACTCAATTATTTTTACAAGTATTATTCAGGAGAGAACTGCTTATTATACACTACCAAACGTAAAATAGATAGCTAGTGGGAAGCAGCCGCATAGCACAGGGAGATCAGCTCGGTGCTTTGTGACCACCTAGAGGGGTGGGATAGGGAGGGTGGGAGGGAGGGAGACGCAAGAGGGAAGAGATATGGGAACATATGTATATGTATAACTGACTCACTTTGTTATAAAGCAGAAACTAACACACCATTGTAAAGCAATTATACTCCAATAAAAATGTTAAAAAAAAAAAAAGTTGGTCCTAGGTGTACAAATGACTAACTTCAAAAAGGTAAGTTATGGAGGTGAAAAATAGCCTTGTTCTATAGCTATTACTTTAAATACACTCAGTATGTAATAGAAAAATATGTATTTCAACACTGCAATAAGCACAGGTAATGACTTAGATTCCACAAATCTTACATAAAATCATCATATTCCCTCTAGAAGAAAGTACTGAGAAAGAAAACTAGACCCAGAAAAACTTCAGCAATTTGCCAAAAGTTATATGGCTACAGAATATTGTATATCCTATTACTCTCCGTGGAATGTACACATCATAAAAGGTTGGAACTTGTACACAAAAGACAGTGCCTGTCACAAAATATTTTATAGTTAAAAATTTTTGAATGAATGAATGGATTTGGTTTCTAATTTATCTTTCTTACCAAGGCCCTTTACAGTAGTTCCCACCTATATGCTAATAGGCAACTTCAATGGGGTTGTGAGATTCAAAGTGAGATTGAGGTTAAAAATTGAGACAACCAAGGGGTTGGTTGTCTGGAATTTGGTCTGTCACTGCTGTCCCATTTCACCACCTTCCACTAGCAAAATATTTCACAGTTAACAAAGTTATTTCACACACGTAACAAAAATCCTGAAAGGTAAATAGAGGTATTCTCATTTTACAAATAAAGAAATTTTGGGGGCATAAATGATTCATAAGTGTACATAAGTGGTACAGTGGAATTTGAACCAATATCACATGTCCCAAGCTCTATCTACTGTTCCAGAATTGACTAGTTTCCCCACTTGGGCCAATGCTGTATCCTATATATGCTTCTTTTACAATGTGTATAATATTCCATTATCTTTTCTCATCTGTTTTCCTCCCTCTTTTAACCTACGAGCTCTTTCTGGGCAGGTACCCCATCTTAGTCTTTATCGTATTCTTGGAGATTAACACAGAAACATACATTTTAGTTTCTTAGGCACTTTTACATTGCTAGAAAAGGTCCTGTTCAGGTTCCTTCAGTTAATGCAATTTATTGTAAGGACATCCAAAGAAAAAAGGAGGACAAGAAACTCTCTCATCAACTAGGCCACAGAGACTGGGAGTGACATTGCTGGGTCATATTTTTACTTTTCTGAGAAACCTCCATAGTGTTCTCCACAATGGCTGAACCGATTTACATAACTACCAACAGTGTAGGAGGGGTCCCTTTTCTCCACACCCTCACCAACATTTGTTATTTGCGGTCTTTTTGATGATAGCCATTCTGACAGGTGTGAGGTGATATTTTATCATGGTTTTAATTTTCATTTCTCTCATGATTAATGATATTGAGCATCTTTTCAAGTGCCTTTTGGCCATATGAATGTCCTCTTTGGGTAAGTGTCTATTCAAGTCTTTTGCCCATTTTTTAATCTTTTTTTTTTCATGTTCAGTTGTATGAGCTGTTTATATATTTTGGATATTGACTCCTTACCAGTCATAACATTTATAAATATTTTCTTCCATTTACAAATATTTTCTTCCATTCAGTATGTTGTCTTTTCATTTTGTTGATGGTTTCCTTGGCATCAAATGACTACAACCTTTGGATTCTATTGGCTACATTTAAAAAGTAGTGTAACAGTTTATTTTATAATATCAACATTTATAGTATTCTTAAATTCCATTCTTTACAGCTATTTAAACGTATAACAAAATTTTTTAGATGTCACTATAGAAAATTTTGAAGAAGCACGTCATTTTCCAAAAAAATTTTCGGGCTACATAAACAAAAATTTTTGAAGATGTCTGCAAGACAGTATTAGGAATAGTCAACACAAACACCAATATTTTCCCAAAGTCAGGGACCACAATTATATGACACCAAAATTTAAGCAAAACCAGAGCAATTTGGTAAAATAATATCAGGTGATTCAATAGAAGCTTCAGGAGTTGAGTAAATGAATTGTTAAAAGATAAACTGAAACATATTAAACTTTTAAGAATTTATTTGAACGAAAATCAATTCAAATCAGGCATTGCCAAACCGGAAGTAGTTAGAAATGCTCCACCAACAGAAGCTGGGGACAAACTTTTATAGAGAAAAAGCAAAAGCAAAGTAAGGAAATTATTGGTCGGCTACAGCCTAAAGCCTAGATGACTCTTCGTGAACAGCTGTCCTTAAGTTTCAACTTTGTCACTTTGAGGCATTCACAAGCTTAGATTTTGGTCTGCTTGCCTCGGCACCACGGCATCAAAGCCACCCCAGTCTAATAGCCTCCTTGTTTAATTAATGTAACAAAAAGAATCAGTGATTTGGGTCCATCCTCCAGCGGGTGTTTTCACACTGCGCAGATCCAATATTAACCTTGCAGGCTTGTAAACAGGCAGAAACCAGGGTGAGGATACATTGGAAAATACCTGCCACACCACTGATTGAATTATGAGCAGAACCCCAGCTAAGACTCACTCCCACTACCTCTCAGTTAAAATTAGGTTACTGGGTTGATTATAGCTCTGAAAGGAAGCAGCATAATGAGGCTTGCGTGATTCTCCGTCAAGCCTGAGACAATGTCAGGAAGGGCGAGAGCAACAGGTGGAAGAGAATATCAAAGAGGAGGGAGAAAAAAAGAGGAGAAGCAGAGGAGAAGGAGAGAAGCGAGACAAGTGGAAAGCGGAAGATGAGGAGGGAGAGCTTCTTATTAACCGCAGGCTCATGTGCTGAGCTCACCAACCTTCTGACATCCACCAAGACAGCCCTTAACCTCCCACTGTAGGACAGCGCCTGGGAATCGCACGTCAGAGTTTAGTCTCCAGCTCTAAACTGCAGAATCTATACGATGCCCTGAATGGAAGACATCTATAAACGTGATACATAAGGCAACCTTCAAAATGTATGATGTCTCTATGCGTTCACTGACAACGAACTTTACCCCAATAATCAAGTGCAAAAACCAAATTACCGAATGGCGTGTTATAATATGATTTCTTCTGGGTTAAAAAAATACAATTTATGTAAGTATGTGTTTTTGAAAAAAAAAAAAAAGTCTAAAAGAATTTCTCCAAATATTAACCATGATGATCTCCAAGTAGTGGGATTCTGGGTGATTTTTACTTTTTCTGATACCTTCTAGAATCATCTACTTTTCTAACACAAAGAATATCTAACCCCCGAAAAGGCAGTATTTATTATAAAATAAAACATCTTATGCAGCCATCTTCTATTAAATATGAAGCTTTTTCCCAGGCCTAGATATTTTACTAATGTCTAATAAACTTACACGTGAGGGAGAAAGTGAGTTAAAAGAAAACCTTGTGTTCTACTGCCCAATTTCTAGTCTGTATCTTACCCCCTTCAGGACTCAGCTGTCATTCCAAATCCCCACCCACACCCTGCACTCCCTCCTACGGCCCCTCACACCTGCAAAATCTGCTCTGCCCCCATTTCACCTGTCCCAGGCTCTCTCTAGCCTCAGTTCACTGGAGCGCCCTGACTCACTGGAATTCACAATAGTGTCTTATCATCTCCCTGAGTCTCCACTCTGCCTTGACAACAATCCCCAGTGCGGGGACAGCCCTCATATTCCTTCTCCTCCCACTCCCAGGTTGTCAAGTTCTACTAGAAAAGGCACAAAACGAACGGGCTACACATCATATTCTTGCTTCCTAATCTCAGCCGGTCATCACACTCTTCACCAACTATGGAATAATCATTTATTTTCGGTCTCTAATTTTCTGTGCTCAAGTGTTCCCTAACTCAAGAATGCTAGGTAGGCCTACAGCTCTTCTCTGATTTGTGCTGTTGGGCTGGCTTCCTGTCACCTTCCCTCTGGCAGATTCTAGAAGTCTTTGACAGTCTCCTCTAGCCCCTTCCCATGCCTGCTCACTCCAACCCTGCAAAACTATGGAATAGGTGTGTGCGTAATTTTCCTCCAGTTATACCTCCAAATGATTTTCTCTCTTCATTGTGTTCCTCTAATCTTCTGTTTCAAAGGAAGAAATAGTCTTCCTCACTATCAGGTCTCTGTTACCCACAGTTCTGATTCAGCCATCCTGTTCTCTCTTAATCACAATTGTAACTACTCCTTGATTTCTTCCTCCTTCTCCCCCTCGATTTTCTCCTTCTCTTTCTATCACTGTTTCTCCACAACCCATTTCCTCTCCCTGTAGACTGTATACTTGGTCATGGTTTCCCAGCCTTAAAAATATGATTTGATCTAATTAAATCCTCAACTGTTATCTCACATTTTTTAAATCTCTTAACTTGAAAATGTAATCTATTGTTGCTATTTCCATTTTCTCAGTAACTTATTCCTTGACTCCTGTAATTTGACTTATGCCCCTGGGAAAAGTTAACAATGACTGCTTACTTTAGATCCCATGATGTCCTCAGTTCCCATTCTCCTTGACCTTGTTATGGCACATAAACTATTAAATATTCCCTCTTTGTCTAACTTCTTATCACTCCACTCTACTCATTCTGCCTGCTTTTTGGCTACTTCTCCTCCACCTACTTATCCAACCTCTTCTCCTTTCTGAACTCAGCTTCCTCTCCAACCCTCCACCACAAGCACCACAAGCCCTGCCCTTTCTTAGCAACCTCACACTAACAGAATCTGCTGTGCACCCACAGTACAGCCTTGGTCCCTTGACCTCTCTCTTCTCTTAGTCTCCGGGTGCCCTCTGGTTTTAGACTTCTTCCTTCTGCCCCCGGCACAAATATAAGCATTTCCCATAAGATTCTGTTCCCTGCCTACCTCTTTATCTTAAACTGATTCAAGTCATAGCCTCATTTCCTTCAACTTTAAATAACACTCCTGTTTGGATAAATTCTACTTCCGTAGCTTTTATATCTATCCCAAATTTTAAAAACACATTGAAAATAGATAAAACAAACTTCAGCCACCATCTCCCTGCAGTGATAATCTCCTGCTGAATTTTCTGTTTCTATTAGTAGTACTTCGATTCTCCCAGAAAGCCAAGCTCACATCACCGGAATCATCTGACTCTTCCTCCCCTCCTACCCCACAGTCCACAAGCCCTATCCGTTCTTTGGTAATGCCTCCATCCTCTCCCCTTCCCAGCGCCACTTCAGCACCGATATTCATGTTCTATGTCTTACCTAAGCAATGGCTAATTCCTAAGGGTCTCAACTTCAAGTGCTTTTCCCTTGTAATCTTCTCTTCGTATCAATGACATGTTTCAAAAATCATGCTTTTGTCACTCCAAGTCTCTTATCCAACAAAGTTCAGACTCCTTAGTCTGGCATATAAAGCACTTCATGATCTGCCTCCAAGCTGACATTCCAAACCTTGTCTCACATGTCTTCTCACACTATTTCCTCTACCTTCCAGCTAGTTTATTTACCATTTCTGGAACATCCTCTAAAACTTGGTGCCTTTACAACTGTGCTCACATTTTACTCTGGCTGAAATTTTCTTCCCCATCAATTCCTCTTATCAAAGCAGATTCATCCTGCAGACCTCTTTCAAATCCCTACTCTCCTATGAGGCTTTCCCAGAACTCACCTTGATAACTTGAGCTGTCCACTCTACCCTTCCACTGAAGCATGTATCCTAACCCACCTTGCTGTAGTTACGTGTTTGTCTTCCCTAAAGGTTAAGACTTTAGAGGGCAAAAGGCCTGTATTATTCACTTTGCATTGCCCATGTTTATTCCATATTATTAACAAAATGTGTATTTTACAAATGAATTAATAAGAGAACATTGTCAATGGTTTTATGATACTGCTTCCTTTAAATTATGCAAATTTATGCTAGTATTTTACCTTCTATAACAGGTGGTGCTGGAAGTAAATAGTGAATTCATTGTTGAGGTAATGTATAATAAAACTATTTTCTCAATTTAAAATCAAAAGAACAACTGAATTTTGTAATGCATCACATATCAAAAATCAGAGCATTTGAAACCATAATTGTTGAGAAAAAAGGTAAGCGAGAGAACCTCTTCCAAATTGAAATAGCAATGGCAAAACCCATATTCCCAAATAGCCATGCATTTAGCCATGGTTGTGACAGCTCAGTGTAGTAACTCCTACTTATCAAACTATCCTATTAGCTTATTTATACATTTCCCAACCCAAATCAAAGAAAAAGAAGCAACGTAACATTTTAGAATGGGAATAGGATTTGTAGACAGTTACATCAGCAAGAAAGACAATTGATGGTAAATTAATGAGAGAAAGATACAAAAATTTTAAAAAAAGTAATCACAACTAAATAAAACAACAGAGAATCTGGTGCCATTTAGAGCAGGACTCAGGAAATAAAGCTACTGTCCTCTATCACCAGCAAGACTTTATTTTATTTCCGTAGTTAAATTTTCATTTTGATGATCTTACACCTTTGAAGAAATAAAATTACTTTTCTAATATCTGTTGACAAACAAGGGAATATGTGGTACATTTCAGGAGGTTGTATCAAAATGAGGAAAAATGCAAATACTTTGGTTCTTGAAAGGATAAGCTCCATTCACAGGGAACGTTTCCTTTCCCCAAAGTGGTAATTAAATGAAGTCTTAGCTTAAATAAATGCAGAACATTCTATGTCTCAATAAGTACATTAGGAGTTATTTTTTAAAATATGTCTATGCATATACATATGTTTACGCATGGAGTAACATTCTTAAACTCTTCAACTATAAAATTCTTAAACATTTTCTAACAGCAGCAGCATAAGACTACAAAGAGAAAAACATATAGCAAGCAGAGATACAAATGGAGAACACTAAGAAGCTATATAGACATCCATGGGATTACTGCAGGTACCATTAATTCAGTTAAAATATTCTTCTAATCCTGCGACAATATATTTGGATGCTTAGCCAGAGTTGTGTCCTTATCAGGAGAAGAGAAAAATCCCTTCCCTCTTTTAGGTGAGCACACTCACCAGCACAAAACTCCTTTTGCAGGGGATGCACACACATGGAACACTGAAATGTTTTACACTCTGGAGACCAGAAATCCTGGTCAGAGCACAGTGAAGGGTAAGGTGGGCAGGACCTCTCATCTGGTGAGGATAGACTGAAGAAAGAAAAACCACACATATTATTCAATGGAACACACTATGAGCTCCACACACAATTTCTAATGAAATTTGTTTCACTAGAATCCTATAGTTAGAAAAAGGACAATTCCAAAAGAAGTTGCTAGTCAGGGTGGCCAAGCTGTATCTATCTAGAGTTCAGAACCAGTAAAAAACTTTCTTTGTTCCTCAAACTCAATACTGTTACTTCTTCTGGGTGCACCTTACAGTGTTGAATAAATGTCCTTATTGAGTAAAACTGTTCTAACACTGTACAAAATGGGAACGCTTTTTGCTTAAGGTGAAAGAAGTAGACATGGAAAATGGCACCGCAAAATGGCAAGTGGTCAGAAGACAAAAGCAGGAGTGGATTGCTGCAACCTGTCGAGAAGGAGAAGATAACTCCAAGAGGAATCCGATTGCCAGAGTAAGTGATGAAATAAACAGGCGTAGGCTGTGCTGATAACAAGGGCTTCTGCAAGGCAGGAAACCCTCAGACATTTCAAGGACTTGCAGCCTTCAGGACACCACAGTGATTTAGGAAGATGGGTGACGTGGAGTAATGTGCTCACGCTGATGAGGCATCGTTTTGAATATCACCTTCTGGGAGCTGATACAGAGCAGAGGGTCCTTGAGTGATACTGAGAGATTTGGATCTCCAGCACAGCTGGGCTTTATCTGTTCGTTTGCGTTCTGGGTATTGTCACATGTATATGTTATAGGAAAGGTATGCATGGCGTAATAGTCTTCAGACTATCCCTCCCCCAAATCAAAGTTTACAGTACTGATTAATTCCCTCCAAAAGAGTAAGGATAGTGTCAAAAGTTCCCACTAGATCCCTACATCCAGAAATTAGGAGAGTCTTAAAGAGTACTCCAAATAATGGCAATCAATAAGGAAGGAGAGTGAAGAAAAGAATGTATAATAAATTGATTCGTGAAGGATGGGACCCACATTAACAGCCTCACTAGCTCTTTTTGGGCATCTTGGCCCTGCCCCACTGGTGAAATCAACAGTAGAGTGATCTACCAGAATTCTCTCCTTAAAGTGTTACATGTATACATAGCTTAAATGTATATATAAATCTCCACATATATAGTAAGCATCAGCAGTGATATTATAGCTATAACCTCAGCTCAAGAAAAGAGATTATTCTCTCTCAGAAGTTTTCAAATTTTTGGAAAATTTTGGAAAGCTTCAAATTGTTATTGTTTCCATTCAGCTTACAGTTATAGCTTTATGTTATCCCACTTTTATGGCATGTTCTTTTCTTTTTATTTGCATTTGGGGGATTTCTTGGATTTTCATCTATATAAATAAGATTTTTAGATTAGAGGGGAGCTAATCCAAGTTGTATTTCCAGCTGTCATTGTTTAACTGTGGATATTTGGGCAACAAACCTTAGTATTTTACTGAGTGTTCTCATCTTTAGTATACAGGTGAGATTTCAAAATTGAAATATCTTTGTTTAAATTTATGAGCAATAGATATAAAACTATAAATTTTCTTAATTTATCTGTAATTTTTATTAAATCTCTAACTAAAATCTAGACAGTGTACATATTAATGTGAAACAACATTTTAAAAACAGTAAGGATGGTGATTTCTTCTGTCAAACTTTCTTTAGATGCAAAAAGAACCAGAGAATTGGACAATGTACCCTTAATAATAACAAGTCTAGCATCAAGCACATATGTGCCATATGCCAGGAATTGGGGTGAAGTGACTATATGTTACCTCATATAATCCCCACAACAAACCTAGGATATAGGTGGTATTATCCCATTATAGGTTGGTGCTTGGCAAAGCTAGGTGAATTTTCCAAAGTTACACAGGCATAAGTCAAGGTGCCAGGTTTCAATCCAAAGCCCACTAGGCTACAAAGCCTATTCCCTTCTCACTCCACTACACTCTGCAGATCATGATTTGCTCTAAATTAAATCACAATCCTGGCCATTTTCCTCACAGATTCGATCAGACTGTGAAGTGAATCAGAAGATTACATACCGCATCTCTGGGGCAGGAATTGATCGACCACCCTATGGAGTATTCACCATTAACCCTTGGACTGGGGAAATTAACATCACCTCAGTGGTGGACAGAGAGATAACACCACTTTTCTTGGTAAGTCACAGCAGTATGTTTTGATTTATGCATATTATTTTTCTACCCTTTTTAAAAAAATATATCATCTCAGGACTAATGCTTACTTTTGATAAATCACAGTAGACTGAAATCAAATGAAGGGCTTGAATAGATGAAAAGAGTATGAAAACATAAGTTTATCGTTCAGAATTGCATATGTATGTGATCAAATGTCTAGACAATATTTAAGTTACCAGATTGTAATACAGTCTGAATTCACTGAGAAAATTATCTCTTTGCACATTTCCTGGTGTATTTTCAGGCATGTTACTTAATTTCCTTTGGTAGAGAAAGACATTTTTTTCTCCAACTTTCCACAGATCTATTGCCGAGCTCTGAATTCATGGGGTGAAGATTTAGAAAGGCCTCTTGAGCTTAGAGTCAAAGTTATGGACATAAATGATAACCCCCCCGTCTTTACACAAAATGTGTACACAGCCAGCATCGAAGAAAACAGCGATGCAAGTAAGTAGAATGACACTCCTTCTCTGCATTACGCCATCTCTACTTCTCTTGGTCAAAAGCTTTAGGAGATTGAAATACAGGTGGTAATTTCAATATCAGAAAAAGTCAAACCTGCATTTTGAACAAACATCACAAATTCTAACTTAAAATTTACGTAGAAGAAAAATCATATCTAAAATGCTAAACATCGTGTTCGTGGAGGATTCTTAAATATGTGATTTACCAGAAGCCTAATGCCTTCCTCAGAGATTGTCACTGGGCTCATGATTAACTTAATCTAAATGAGTAAACTGGGGAAGAAACCATGCATGTGAAAATGGGCTCTGTTCTGGTCTATTTCTCAAATTCTAGGCTGAACCTCACCAGATAGAGAGTGGTGAAGGGTTCATCTGCAATTGCCCCCATCAGATCACTCACAAAGGACTCACTGGCCTTCACAGTCTACACAGCCAAGTTACATTATATTCTCTCATATTTTTTTTTCATTTTCTCATCCTGCGTAATTCATTCTCCAGCTCTAGTACTCTTCTCTCTTTCCCTCTTTCTATCACTTCTCCTGAACTTCCTTCCTTTCTGTGCTTATGCTTTTCCTATATTGCTACTTCCTTTCTTCTCTCCCTTTTTGCCTTCTGCCTCTTTCTTCCCCCAATCCTCTAATATTCCTTTTCCTTTCACATCTATGTTTGCTCTTAAACCTCTAAATAAATTTGGGAAAACAAGAATAGAAAACAGAAATTTCATAAGAAAGACAGATAAGAAAGCAAATTATAGGTACTGTTGGAGAGTCAAAGAAAGGATGGAGAAGTCCGGGGGTAGGGGAAGAAAAGAGACAAGAATGCTGGAGGAGAGAATGAAAGATAACAAGGTGCCGCAGACCGGCTGCAGAAAGCTAGAAGTTCCTGGCGGTGAGGGGTAAGGAACTGAAAAGCACCAGTATGGGGTCAGAAGGGCCAAGACAACTGATGGTTGCAAGGCAAGTTTATTCAAAGAGCATGAATGTATATATAGGTTCAGCACGGAACGAACACTAGTCAACAAATCAGTAAACCTTGTATTTCCACATAATTCTGTCGCCACTATCTATGCGCCACTATCTATGCGCCATTATCTATGCGCCATTATCTATGCACCACTATCTATGCACCACTATCTATGCACCACTATCTATGCTCCACTATCTATGCGCCACTATCTATGCACCACTATCTATGCTCCACTATCTATGCGCCACTATCTATGCGTCAGCATGCCTTATGGGCCATTCTTTGGAGATACAGACTTCCCCCTCAGGGCAGCACGTCCTTCTTCTGGGGAACAACCAGGGGCTCTTAGATCCAGAGCAGGCACCTGGAACGAAACTGGCCGCAAGCCATTTTCCTTTTTTACGCTCAATACCGCAGCGTCAGGAGTGCATACCAAGAAAGAGACAAGCAGTTCTCCGGAAAGCAGAAAGCTGAATAAGCTTACAGCTTGGGGGCCACCACAACAAGGAGCAGGGGTCGAGAGGGGGTGTGAGGAGAACTCCTTTCTTAGATCTCCTAAGAAAAGTATTGTTGAAAATAAGAAAAACAAAATGTTTTATAACATAGGATGGGAGTACGTAAGGAAGTAAAGCAGGGGTTCTGCCTAAAAGAGGCAAAACAGGGAGGGGGGGGCCAAAGTCCATCATTGTTTCCTCACTAACACACTTCAGCACAACCTTGGTGAAGGAAGAGAGGGTGAAACCCACACCCAAGTCCACATCCAAGTCCACTCTCTTGCTGATCAGTAGCCTTGTTAATGTCCCTCAGGTGAGGAGAGTTACCCACAGGGCCAGGGCATACTTTCATCAACTAAGAATTCCACAAAACCTGGCTATTTCTCTTCAAGGGGTCCCTGGTTCTCTGCACTAGGCTTCTTCACTATGAATCCTGGCTGGAAAGCAGAAAAACATAAGGGACCAACCAACTCTGGAAAATCATCCTGTGGGCTGATGTCCTTGGGGATTGGCCTAGGATGCCTGTGCTTTGTCCCCATGAATAACTAAGACTTCTTATATTCCTGTGGAAAAATCTTCTTTTCAATCATTCTGTATTTTTGACTGTTTGATAAAGTACTATTATCTTCAAAGGTAAACAATAATAATTCTCTGCTTTCTGGATGAGTGAAAATAATGAATTTAAATAAATTCTCTGTAAATAATTGCAATGTTGAATTTAATTAAGCTATAATCTTTCCTAATTAAGCATTTTAAAATAATTTCACAAAACTGTGGCAAAAGCAAATTGATAAAGTCAATTTTTCAGCTTTCTGATAAAGGCTGTTGAACTTTTTCACACATTAAAGATTAATTACTTTACAAACTATTGAGTATAAGATAGGATCAGAAATGTATTGTACAACATAGGGAATATAGCTGATATTTTGTAATAACTGTAAATGGAAAGTAACCTTTAAAAACAGCATTAAAGAATTGTAAAAGTTTTTTTAAAATACATTTGCAAAAATGTGAGACAATGCCAGCCTTCCCGCTAAATTATGTTTTGATATAGTTCATTTTTATAAAAAGGCTGTGACATATGTAAACACGTAATGAGTTTATTACAGTTACTTTAAATAAATTGATAAGTACATACTTTAAATAAAAATTATTGATTTTTAGAAAGGATTACTATATTTTGCTAATTTACCATTTAATCATTTAAGGAGTGCAAGTACTTTATAAACAGTAAAGGATTTTATAGAAGCAAACCACCATTATTTTGTAATTAATGGTGTTGCTGAAAGTTATGGTAATATATTCTCATGGAAAACTAGAACAAGAGAATTCAGGAGAAAGCTGACCACTCTTCCTATGCCTGATAATTTGCTGACTTGATTCTAACAGAGTCCCAAACATTCTTCACCTCCATCTTCATTTCTAGACACTCTGGTAGTAAAGTTAAGCACCACAGATGCAGACGAAGGCAATCATCTGAATTCTAAAATTGCCTATAAGATCCTCTCTCAGGAGCTGGCAGGTGCACCGATGTTCATCCTGAACAGGTACACTGGAGAAGTCTGTACTATGTCCAATTTCCTCGACAGAGAGGTAAAGCCTTCTGTGGATGAATTTTAAGAAATAAGGAATTCAATTTTGAAGAGACAAAGATGAAATGATTCATGTGTGCCTCTCCTCCAATGTAAAGGAGAAAAGTAAAAAGCATCCATCCATTATTTTTAAATGAAAATGATGAAAAGATAAAATTGTATTAAGATTATAGAACATTATAAAAGAAAAATGGAATAATCAGAATGTGTTGGATTTTATTCAAAACAAGATCAAAGTCTTAAAATTCTCTTTCATCTTAAGCAACACAGTATGTATAACCTCCTTGTGAGGGGCTCAGATCGTGATGGAGCTACCGATGGACTCTCTTTGGAGTATGACTGTAGAATCAAGATTTTAGACATCAATGATAATTTCCCCACTTTGGAGAAAACTTCTGTAAGTTGTTACTCTTATAATCCTTTTTCCATAAGTATCACTAATAGATTTACTTTCCCGCTAGTTTGTGAGCCTGGTTCTGTTACATGTATAGATGTACTCAACTTACTTGCTGTATAAACCTTGGAACTTCTTATGTATAATCATATATCTTAATAGTACACGTTTGCCTTTGAGTCACTATTCTGTGCAAATCTCTTCTGCAAAAGCAACAGACCATCTCCTCCATGCTCTCTACTCATGGAAATGTGGAAATTTATTAACATAACTCTGGGAATCATGTAACAACATAGAGGTATCTTTCTAGGCCTGATGATTTGCTGAATTAAATCTATAAGAGTCCCAAACATTCCCAACTTCCATGGTCATCTTTAGGCATAAAGAAGCATACAACTGAAAACAGCAGGGCCAAACTTGGCTCACTGCCTATTTTGGGTAAAAGAAAAAAGTTTTATTGGGCCACGACTGTCCTCATGCTGTCTGTGTCTGCTTTGATCCTACAGCAGCAGTGATGAGTAGTTGCGACACGAACTCTCTGGCCCACGAAGCCTCATATAATTACCATCCAGCCCTTTTACATAAAAGGAGGGAGTAACTTAAGGGAAATTTAAAATAAGCAAGAAAAATGAAACATAGTGACAATTTGATCTTGATTTCACATACAGGACAAGAAAATCAGTTTTATTATCTTATAATCATTTTACTCTTATATTTCTGATTGGACAGATGGCTGATGCAAAAATCATTGGCATAGTCTGTTGTTAGTATTTTAAATGATAATTCCGTATTAGTAAATCTCTTTCCTCTTGAAAATTCATTGATGATAAAATTTATCTATGTCATTTCAGTACTCAGCAAGTATTGAAGAGGATTGTTTAAGTTCAGAACTGATACGATTTCAAGCAATTGATCTTAATGAAGAAGGAACTGACAACTGGTTGACAAAATATTTAATTCTCTCTGGAAATGATGGGAATTGGTTTGATATTCAAACAGACCCACAAACCAATGAAGGCATTTTGAAGGTCGTCAAGGTGCAATATGGGATCTGCAATATTTTCTTCCGAAGAAAGGTTAAAATACTCAGAGAGAATCTCCCTGCAACAAATACTCTACAACCTTGAATACTATCTGTATGGACACATGCCCTTAGTTAGCTGACTGTGTCAGTCTGAAACTCCCAGCCCAGCAACACAGTATTTATTACCAAGAGAAATAAGAAGGCTGTTTTGTTCTCATAATGCCCAACACCTAGTTGAGAAGATAAGGCAAGTACTCCCAAACTAGATAACAATATGAGTTAAAAACAAAATAAATAGTAGTATAGATGTTATGGTATTAAATGTAATTAATAGCCAGATGGGTGAAATATGAAATAATGCCTAAAAGGTGAGATCCTTCTGAGCTAGATGTGGCTGAAAAGGTTTCAATCATGGAATCAGGTTTAAGCAAGACCTTATAACTGAGATTGCTAATGTGGGTAATGGAATAAGCAAACACACTGAGGTGAGGAAACATAATGCATGTTCAGGCATAACGAGCAGTTCCGTGGGACTGTTGCAGAGTATTCATGGAGGGAAGAACAGATGTAGTAATAGATATTGAGCTGGAGTCAGTCTGCTGAGAACCTTGAGTACTGGACTACAGGGTTTGACATTTTCTTATAGATTAATTTTTCTTAAACTACTTTATGGACAACAATAAAATCTAAAAACGCAAATTAGAAACAAATAAAACTACAAACCAATAAGATTCAAATTAGTATTTATGCAATAAGCGAAATTAATTGTTCTCAAACAAAATTACTACCAACAACATAAATAGAACTTATAGCTATGAAAATATATACTAGCAGACCTATGCTTAGTTTACCATGCAGTGTGAACTGCGATTATTCAATTGTTCCTACTTTTCTCTATTCCAGTTACTGTGAAACTTTTTTTCAGACAGTAAATTAGGAAGCGACTTAGCCTTCACCTAATGCAAACATATTATTTATATATTGAGTTTTTCTCTGTCCTTTTTGCAACTGTTTGAAGAAATTAAAGTATTACTACCTTACCACAAAATACAACCACTACCATTGAAATCATGCAGGGTATTAATTTATGAGGTGGTCATTAAAATTATGACAAATATATATATATGTGCTTTTTTAAATTGTCATTCAAATGAACACACATTTCAAAATTCCTTGAGAGAACACAAGGACTCCAAGAATATGTGATGAACTTCCTGTTTGAGAAACATGGCTTTGGGCCAGAAGTCAGCAAACTATGACTCACAGACCAAATCTGACCTGCCACCTTCTTACAAATAAAGTTTTATTGTAACACAGCTGCACTCATTCATTTGTGTATTTTCTATGGCTGTTTCCACACTCCACTGGCTGAATGGAATGCTTGAGACGGAAACTGTATCTGACCTCCAAAGCCTAAAATATTTACTATCTGCCCTTAACCAAAAAAATTTACCAAGCCCTGCTTATAGACCAAGGAAAGCTTTGGGGTATATTTTTAACTAGCAGTAACATTATGAGCTTAACTCCAGAAAGATTAAAGAAAATAATTTTTATATTAATCAAGTCTTGAGGTGCTAGGAACCTGACCTAAAGCAATAGCAGTCAAAATGCAAACGAGGGAACAAGAATAAGAGCCACCGCCAAATGTAACATGGATAGAAAGAGACAAGAGGTCACCTATCACCTTATCAAATTCTGAATACTTAGTCAAGTTTCTTTCCAGGGATCAGAATTTGTTCCACCTTGCATCTTGGTTAAAAATCAAGATCTAGACATGTCACGAAATTCTTACCTATCTTCTTACCATGTTTACCACTGACTTTGTATATTATCTTGCAATATGTAACTATTCTTTGCTTTTAATCTGCCTCCAAAACTACTAAACTAAGAGCAAAAAAAATCCTTGAGCATAAATAACTTGACCTAAATATCTTTGTATCCTTAGCACCTGGCCCCCGTCTCCAGAAGATAGTAGTGACTCACAAACCTTTAAGGATAGTGTTGATGGTGACATTTACTGAAACTGCAGCTCTTACCCAAATGGGAGTCACTGAGCAGAATTCATCATTTCTACAAAATTATAAAAATGAAAAAGAAAACACGTTCATAACTCAGGCAATGAACTATCTATGACTTATATAATGTGTCTTCTGTGAGAGCTAAAAGTTTTTAAAAGATATACTTACTTTATTGCCAAAAAAACTATTGGAAATTCAATTTCATGAAAAATTGGTCAAGGTAGTATTAGACATTGTGTAGACAACGTATCTATTTTTTTTTTTCTGGATGATAACTTCCCAAGTTTTTTAGAGAGAGCAGAAAACAACATGCTTTAAAAACATCAAAATCATCAACATCTACATCAATAATGTAGAAAGGCTAACAAAATTTAAAACCTTAATATGTGTGCTAGCACATAGCCAAAAGAACTATGTATTTAGAGAACATATGTATAATTTTCCAGGATTTGGCATGTGGAATGAGGTCACTAATGTCCCCTTGGTCCCTCTCCATTTTCACTCAAGCTACCACTTAACCCTGTGGGAACTGACCTCTAAGCCATGGGCATTTGACTAAGATTTCTATAACCCTTTTCTTAGCCTGAGGACATTACAAATGATTAGTTCAACCCTAATTTGAGAAATGAAAGGTGCCAGGGATATGAATGGTCCCTGTTCTCCAGGAACCATCCCACTTACAAGAGGGAAAAGAAAATCCTAACAGATCCATCCGAGTGATTTTACCTTTGTTCTAGAAGGCTTGCTCCTTTCAGGGTTGTGGTATCCTTAGGTTAGAAAACCTTTTTCTCCTTTTCCTCACCCACTCCCCAGTATTGCCCATAATTAATTAAACTGTTTCTTGGGTATGGAACCCTGGCAGTTCTACCCTCCTTAGGTTTGGCCCCTGCAGCACAGCTTAACAAGAGAAAAATCTCTAAGAAAGTAAAAAAAATCCCCTTTTCAATAATAACTTCCTCTTGGTATTTATCAATACATGTGTATGGATTACTAACAAACAATATAAATATATGGGGGGGTATGTACACATTCACTTCAACATCAAGAAGAAAAGCAAATGCTACCCAGTTGGAATTCTAACAAAGAAATATTGGTTCTCTATTTTTATAATAATTCTAACTAAGGTTTATTAAGCACTCTCTGAACACCAGCTATTGGGTTATATTCTGTGTATAGAAGCTTTGTGCATATTATCTCAATCATCACAACTCAAGGAAGAAAATACTGTGATTACTTTTTTAAAGAAAGTGAAACAAAATCAAAGAGGAAAACTAACTTGTCTAAGTTCACCCAGGTGTCAAACGACAAAGACAAATTCCAAAGTCTCTCAGATTCCAAAGTCATACTTAACTGCCACCTCCATGCCTCGCCGTGTTATCTGGGGCCAGTAAACCAAGTTTTAGGAAAGAACTAGTGCCTTGAGATTTTTCCCTCTGTTCACCTCTGTAAGCTCCTTCCTGACTGTGTGTGCCCTGCTTGCCTCTTCCAGACATACTTGTACCAGAAAATGCCAATTCCTGTAAATTTCAGCAATTAAAGTCCCAAATCTCAAGGGTTTTAGCTGAAATTTAAGTGAGGCGTGTTGAGCCAGCCCCAAACAAGAAACCAAGTGAATTCCTGTGAATATTTCTGTCTTATTAGCTCTTGTGAATAATTTCTTTTTAATTAATTTATTTATTTTTGGCTGCGTTGGGTCTTCATTGCTGCACACGGGCTCTCTCTAGTTGCAGCGAGCGGGGGCTACTCTTCATTGCGGTGCACGGGCTTCTCATTGCGGTCGCCTCTCTTGCTGCAGAGCACAGGCTCTAGGCACGTGGGCTTCAGTAGCTGGGGCACGCGGGCTCAGTAGTTGTGGCTAACGGGCTCTAGAGTGCAGGCTCAGTAGTTGTGGCGCATAGGCTTAGCCTCTCCGCAGCATGTGGGATCCTCCCGGACCAGGGCTCGAACCCACGTCCCCTGCATTGGCAGACAGATTCTTAACTCCTGCGCCACCAGGGAAGCCCCAGAAGAATTTAACTATAATCTAAAAGAACATTCATAAGGTCATGGAATATCCCTGAGAAGCAGAGATTTATCTAAGGGTCTTGCTGATGGCACTGATATCTTACGTTCTATTGTTAGTAAATGTGTTGCAAGTGATGTTTTACATTAGCTTCCAGAGCACTTCTAAACAGTGCCCAGTACTCCCTTTTTTACAATTTTTTTTTACTTGTTATAGAAAATGGATCTCTTCCAATTGAAAATCCATTTTTGAGTCCACAATTCATATTCAGCTCTGTGCTGAATCGTTGGGGGTGACTTTTCATGTCACCACATCAATCATTCTGTATCAAGAGATTCTATTCATGTTTTATCCAAAGAACCCATCTCAAAGGTGGCTTTTCTCTGGGCATCGTATTTACTTATTTGAAGGTGCCCTATGAAGGAGTCTTCTTGTCCCCCAGACTCAGCACAATTAAATTATAGTTTAGGGCTGACTATAATAGTCACAAATTCTCCTTTAGAAGTTGTTTGCATCATTTTTTAAAATTACACATTCAATTGCATCATACATATTGGCTTCTTGATTCTCTGATTATGCTTCCAAGATATTCTCAGATAGGCATTCTACAAAGGAAACCTGGCTACTATTTATTCATTCAATAGTTGTGAACATTTTTATTTCATTCTAAGTTTTACTTTTTATTTTTCATAAGCACCTCATTTGAGAAAGAAGGATCATCTTTCATTTCAGGGTTTTTAACGTAAGAAGTTCAAAACTCCAAAAATGGAGTCCACTTTAAAGTCACAGGCCTAAATGAACCCATGTACCTGATTATGCCAAAAGATAAAGGAAATAACACGTCTGAAATACCTAATGCAGTAATAAATAAAATATTATCAATTCAGATCAGAATTGCATAGCTCCTGGCCTTTATTCTAGTGTGCTGCTTTTTTATCTTGGCTTCTTATTCTATCAAGAGAGTCCTTTTGCCATTTCAGAGTTTTTTACTTTCTGTCTTTTCAGAGGCTGGATTATGAACAAGTGCCTAATATTCATCTTAGTATCAGAGTTAAAAACCAAGCTGAGTTTCACCACTCAGTTGCCTCTCAATTCCGAATGCACTCAACCCCTGTGAGAATTCAGGTTGTTAATGTGAGAGAAGGACCCGCATTTCATCCAAATTTTATGACTTTCAGTGTGCGAGAAGGAATAAAAGGAAATTCCTTATTGAATTATGTGCTTGGCACATATACAGCTATAGATTTGGATACAGGAAATCCTGCAAAAAAATGTCAGGTACTGCAAATATTTTGCTCGTGTTTAAGAGATAAAGCACGGTTCTGTCCTATGTTAATTCACTAGTATGTGCTAGTGTATATGGGTTGAAATACTTTCGGAGTTTTGCTTTGCTTTTTGTTGTTGTTTTAGAAGGCTATTGTGGTATTACCATTTTTTTCAGAATTTTAATAGTGTTTTAGAGGCAGTAAGGGCTCCAACTGGTTAAAGGAGTAATTGTGTCCAGGGAGCAACTGTAAGATCAAAGAGCCACCTACAGTTACTCTATGAGTCTCTTTGGTCTTTTATGCCCTGTTGTACTACCCTGGACTCAGGATGATTAAGCTATTTTATAAACAGTAAGACATCATTAAAGATGAGTCACTAATTTTTTCCTTTAAAACTGTGTTATCGGATGACTTTGCGGCTAATTTCAATCTCCTGCTTGACCTAAAACAAACAAAAAAATGATAACGGTAGAAGCTGAAACACAGGTATCTCAGAAATTTGATGAGCCTAAAGAGAGGTCAGAATTGGAACAATAGAAAGGTAGGTATTATGGACACCAGATACACAGATTATACAGGAATTAGACCTATATAAGATATTCTGGGAAATAACGATAGTGAAATATATAAGTATTCTCTCTGTCTTTTCCTTGTCTTTCTTATTTTCTTCCTTCCAATATTTTTGGAGTGAACAAAGTCTACTGACCTGTAAATTACTTTTGAAATTAACAGTTTTGATTACTTAATCAGTTAATAAATTGACAGACAACAAAAATTATGAAGTCTATCAGGGGAAAGAATATGCCAGATAAATGCTTTGGACGTTTGAATTTATGCCTGGTACAGAGACCAGATTTTCTTTCAATAATGTCAAGAACTTTGAATCCATTACATGTAACAAAAATCCATATACACAAGCTGGCTAGATGACACCACAACCCCTAACAGGCCAACAATGAGGTGCTCTGAAACCAACATGCCTTAAAATCTAAGAAAAACAAAGTGTACCACATGTGAAAATGAATAAAGCATATTCCCTCAGGAGACAGTGCTGTGATTTCATGAACAGACCTGAAATAAATTCATACATTTTATTAACAATTATATTAAGAGCCAGAAGAGTAATAATTATAAAATTATAAAATTCTGTTGTGAATCTGTGCACTAATATGTTCAATAGTGGAATTTTATTCTATTTACATTTTATAAACCAAGTCAATTATCACCATAAAGAATGCAAACACCATATATAAGTTCAGCACATTGTGTGGCTTAAAATGATTAACTTTCATATAAGCAAATGATGAATGGATGAATGACTTTATTTAAAAACAGGTGTATCATGGGACATGATCCAGGCAACTGGTTAAAAGTAGATTCAAGGACTGGTGAGATACAATTTTCTAGGGAATTTGATAAGAAGTAAAAATATATTACCAATGGGATATACACAGCAGAGATCCTGGCTATAGATCATAAGAAAACTTATTTTCAAATTTTAATAAAATTATTACTATTACATTCAATACAAATATTATTCTAATGTTGATGTTAGATTGACTCAGATAAAACATACAGTTTATTGGTGTCTGTAAGACTCACAGAGAGCTCTAAATACCTTAGGTCAAGGACTGAATTCAGTATCCTTTTAACCATAATTTACATTTAAGTCATAATTTATTTCACCTATTTCCAAAAAAGAATTGTATGTGACTTAACAGTGTAAAGCATAAAAGTTAAAATATATAAATAAAATTCAGTTTCTGCTTACGACCTCATCTCTTGAGATGGTTGATCAGCTTGTAGAGTATGTTAGAAATATTTACTTAAAGTAAGTGCTACAAGGGTGCACAAAATTCACCTGGGGATGACCTGCAGGAAAGGCAGTGTCCCGAAGTGTATAGGTATTTTAGAGCCACTAAAACTGAGCTACAATAAGAGGCCTGTGTGAGTGTTGTTGTCCAAAGTAAGATGTTAAAGACCAAGAAAGGATGGACCTAGAGTCTGTCATACAGAGTGAAGTAAGTCAGAAAGAGAAAAACAAATACCGTATGCTAATACA
The DNA here is from genome assembly GCF_009873245.2 of Balaenoptera musculus. Lineage (NCBI taxonomy): Eukaryota > Metazoa > Chordata > Mammalia > Artiodactyla > Balaenopteridae > Balaenoptera > Balaenoptera musculus. Next base: position 47,186,153 of record NC_045798.1, read on the forward strand.
TATATATGGAATCTTAAAAAAAAAAAAAAAAAGGTCATGAAGAACCTAGGGGCAGGATGGGAATTAAGACGCAGACCTACTAGAGAATGGACTTGAGGACACGGGGAGGGGGAAGGGTAAGCTGGGACGAAGTGAGAGAGTGGCATGGACATATATACACTACCAAATGTAAAACCGATAGCTAGCGGGAAGCAGCCGCATAGCACAGGGAGATCAGTTCGGTGCTTTGTGACCACCTAGAGGGGTGGGATAGGGAGGGTGGGAGGGAGGGAGACGCAAGAGGGAAGAGATATGGGGATATATGTATATGTATGGCTGATTCACTTTGTTATAAAGCAGAAACTAACACACCATTGTGTTATAAGCAATTAAGCAATTATATCCAATAAAGATGTTAAAAAATAAAAAATTGAATAATGTTTGAGGATGGATCAGAGACAGCAGAAAGTGAAGTAAGTTGAGTCACCTTAAGCTGCTAAAAAAGGCAAAAACAAATGCAGAAAAAAGAGTGCATAAAAAAAGAAATCTTGGAAGAACATAGGGGTCAGAAGTATCTGTGATAGGGAGGAGTTCATAAGCTTCTCTAAAAAAGGATGATTCAAAAGATTGAGAGTTTCCTGCTATGTAATGTAATTGTAGAAGGAAAGGCTGATAATAGGTCGTGTTTTCCTTAAAACTGAGTGATGGGAAGATTGTATCTATTTTTGTTTCAATTTGCTCCGATTTCCAACAGCTTTAAACATAATGCTCTACTTTATTTGTAGCTCACTTACCAATAATCAGACTTATTCAAGCATAAGGAATACCTTAATATCCCAAATGTACTTATTCCCTTATTACCTGCTAGTAAATTATGCAATAAATGTTACTTTCAAATATGGAAAAAATAAATAAATAAATAAATAAATTAATTAATTAATTAAAGACCAAGAAAGCACAAGGTTATTCCAAATATAAGATCCAAATTAAAAGTCGTTAAGTGCAGATGCACTGAATTAACTTGTAATTGAGCTGCTTCTCACATGGGAAAATCTATTAAACATTCCTCTTGGTGAGTAGCAACAGGAATTTGTTTATTTAGCGATAGTTAATGATTCTCCAGAGCAATGTCTGGGAAACCAGCTACTACATAACAAAACAACAGAAAAAGATCAGTAACCAGGAAAGAAGGGAGAAAATAGATGTCCCAGATACATGCCTAATAGAAGATAGATATTGTAGGTTTGCATTAAGTTTATATCTGAGATTTACAGTAGCCAAACAAAGAGAAAGATAAACGGGCAGTATAAGATTGAAAGAGAAACCATGGTAATGCCCAAACAATTACAGTCCATACATTCTAATCTTCATCCTATGAGTGTCACTTTTAACATCTGGGTGGGTGAGTTATAAAAATATTATAGTCTTATTTACTATCAGTATTCTAGAGGGCCTGTTCCTAAAATGAATTCTAGCCAGGTTGACCAGAGCCAGTGCTTGTACATTCAAGTAAATAAAAAGAAAAATACATCAAAATGTATCCACAGAAGCCTAAAAACAAGGGCCATTGTTTATTCATCTAAGCAGAATATCTTCAGGAGATTGAAGCAGGCAGGAACCTATCACTCACCATCTCAGGAATCAGTCATACTATTCCTCTGTGCTGTGGCATCATCATGGGATATGAGAAAGAATTTTCTCCCTGACATCATTTATCCCAACACCCAATATGTTTTGCTGCTTCAGATGGCTCTGGGAAAACAGCCACGGAACCATATGTATCGAAGTTCCTGATATCAATGATTACTGCCCAGTCATCGTTGCTGAGAGGGAAACCATCTGCCTTGCCTCTTCCTCCATCCTTATCTCTGCAACAGTCATTAACGATCACTCTTATGGGTCTCCCTTTACCTTCTGTGTTGTTGATGAACCCCCAGGGACAGCGGACAGTTGGGATATCAGATCAATAAGTGGTAAGCAGAATGCAAAGTTGCTCATACTTTAAGACCAAAAGCAAAAATAATTACCAAATAATTAGTCAAGTCACGCAACAGTACTTTCTAACTCTATTTCCACCAAGAGTGTAAAGAGCCCATAATAGTATGTGCGTTTGTACCAACTGTTGCTACTTTAAAATGAAGGCCTCACATCGATAAAAATTGAGAATAAATTTCAGGCAACATAACACTATATACCTTGGGTTCTTTTTCCTGAGATGTTAAATGTATAATAGAAAATGAAACATTATGAGAGAACCTCATTTGGGCTACAATAGCTCCCTAATCACATATTCATTTGGGGAAACAGGAAACTTCAGGAGGTAGGGTGGTAAGATGGGGGTCAGACTACAGAGTCCAAGGTAAGTGGAAAAACCCACCTTTCTGAGGCCACCAAGCTTCTCCATTCATCTTAAAATGATGCCAGAAAAAAATGCCACCATTAAGGACTTGGAGGAAATTAAGTCACCTGTTTTCTAGCCCTTTCCCACAAAACAACTTTAATATTTTAAAAAGCTAAGTAATTCCATTAAAATCAAGACAACTCTGAATTCACCTTTCCCTACAAAGCCCAATATGCTATTCTAAATAATTGCTAACCACTTTTCCCTCATTCAGATCCTAGATACTATGAGTAAAAACATAAGAAAAAATGTTCAGCATGAAGGTTTGTAAAGGTATTTAAATGATATTATGCATTTGCCTGTAAAAAATATAGTCACATTGGAAAGAATATTCTCAGGTCCTATTTACATGTTGGTGTTGAAGAACAGAATAAAATCCCACCTTGAATTGGGAGATTGGGATTGACATATATACACTAATATGTATAAAATGGATAACTAATAAGAACCTGCTGTATAAAAAAATAAATAAAATAAAATTCAAAAAAAAAAGAATAAAATCCCGCCTAACAGGTTGTGGCCATGCCTTATTTGACTCTTATTTTGACCACAGGTCACATTTTGGTAGACCTAGCCAGCTTATCACATAACTAACTGAAAGTAATAACCCATAATAATAATAATAATAATTGACCGTTAAGGATTAATCAATTACTATTCATGATTTAGGAGTAAATCACCTCTAAACCCTCCTCGGGTTGATAAGCAAATTTCAACCTATGTTTTAAGCAATAGTTTCTATAAAAATCAATAGGTAATCATAGCACAAAGAATTAGGAAAATAATAGTTATTGGAATAATTTTAAATAATAGGACAGCAGTTTTGAATAAGAGGTAACAACAGTCTTCAGAAGGGTATTTGTAAACTACAATTCCAAATAGAAGACTTCCAATATTTCCTTTCAGCTCAATATTCTTCATTCACTGGACAAATATTCATTGAGTGCATATTATATGCTAAAGTATAATAGGATATAATATTATACTCTGGAAATAAGCATCATAAGCATTAATTTTAAAAAATACAATGTACTCTATGATTGAAGGAGCATGAAAAAAAATCAGGCCCTAAGTTAGTCTTGGGTATTAGGAAGGGTTACCCCCAAGAAATTTTATTTTCTCTCCCTTCTCTTCCTTCTCAGCTACCTCTGCAATCCTGACAGCTGAGCAGCCTTTATATCCCTTATATTACGAGATCCCAATCCTACTAAAGGACAGTTTTAACAGAGCATGCGAATTGCCGCAGATCGTGGAGTTAATGGCTTGCGACTGTGACATCGACAACATGTGCTTGTACCCGAGTACCACCGGCATCAGCACTGGGGACGGCAGCTCCGTTACCAGTGTGTCTGTCACTGATGACCAAACTGGGGGTTCAAATGTTGGTCTCGGACCAACAGGGATTGGCATGATTGCACTGGGCCTCTTACTACTGCTTCGTAAGTACTGGATTAAATCACTGTTTTCAGCAGTTCTTCAAAATAAGAATGTAACCAGGTTCACTGGAATGGCTATGTTCAGTTTGGCCATTTCTTTATTTTTTTTAACATCTTTATTGGAGTATAATTGCTTTACAATGGTGTGTTAGTTTCTGCTTTGTAACAAAGTGAATCAGTTATACATATACGTATGTTCCCATATCTCTTCCCTCTTGCCTCTCCCTCCCTCCCACCCTCCCTATCCCACCCCTCTAGGTGGTCACAAAGCACTGAGCTGATCTCCCTGTGCTATGCGGCTGCTTCCCACTAGCTATCTATTTTATGTTTGGTAGTGTATATATGTCCATGCCACTCTCTCACTTTGTCACAGCTTACCCCTCCCCCTCCCCATGTCCTCAATTCCATTCTCTACATCTGCGTCTTTATTCCTGTCCTGCGCCTGAGTTCTGCAGAACCATTTCTTTCTTTTTTAGATTCCATGTATATGTGTTAGCATATGGTATTTGTTTTTCTCTTTCTGACTTCACTCTGTATGACAGACTCTAGGTACATTAGCATGCTTTTCTTTTGTTTTTTTTTTTTAGCACCTTTATTGGACTATAATTCCTTTACAATGGTGTGTTAGTTTCTGCTTTATAACAAAGTGAATCAGTTATACATATACACATATCCCCATATCTCTTCCCTCTTGCGTCTCCCTCCCTCCCACCCTCCCTATCCCACCCCTCTAGGTGGTCACAAAGCACCGAGCTGATCTCCCTGTGCTATGCGGTTGCTTCCCACTAGCTATCTATTTTACGTTTGGTAGTGTATATATGTCCATACCACCCTCTCACTTCGTCCCAGCTTACCCTTCCCCCTCCCCGTATCCTCAAGTCCATTCTCTAGTAGGTCTGTGTCTTTATACCCGTCTTGCCCCTAGGTCCTTCATGACATTTTATTTTTTATTTTTTTTAGATTCCATATATATGTGTTAGCATACGGTATTTGTTTTTCTCTTTCTGACTTACTTCACTCTGTATGACAGACTTTAGGTCCATCCACCTCGCTACACATAACTCAATTTCATTTCTTTTTATGGCTGAGTAATATTCAATTGTATATATGTGCCACCTCTTCTTTATCCATTCATCTGTCGATGGACACTTAGGTTGCTTCCATGTCCTGGCTATTGTAAATAGAGCTGCAATGAACATTGTGGTACATGACTCTTTTTGAATTATGGTTTTCTCAGGGTATATGCCCAGTAGTGGGATTGCTGAGTCGTATGGTAGTTCTATTTTTAGTTTTTTAAGGAACCTCCATACTGTTCTTAATAGTGGCTGTATCAATTTACATTCCCACCAACAGTGCAAGAGGGTCCCCTATTCTCCACACCCTCTCCAGCATTTATTGTTTGTAGATTTTTTGATGATGGCCATTCTGACCGGTGCGAGATGATATCTCATTGTAGTTTTGATTTACATTTCTCTAATGATTAATGATGTTGAGCATTCTTTCATGTGTTTGTTGGCAATCTGTATATCTTCTTTGGAGAAATGTCTATTTAGGCCTTCTGCCACTTTTTGGATTGGGTTGTTTGTTTTTTTGATATTGACCTGCATGAGCTGCCTGTAAATTTTGGAGATTAATCCTTTGTCAGTTGCTTCATTTGCAAATACTTTCACCCATTCTGAGGGTTGTCTTTTTGTCTTGTTTATGGTTTCCTTTGCTGTGCAAAAGCTTTTAAGTTTCATTAGGTCCCATTTGTTTTTTCGTTTTTATTTCCATTTCTCTAGGAGGTGGGCCAAAAAGGATCTTGCTGTGATTTATGTCATACAGTGTTCTGCCTATGTTTTCCTCTAAGAGTTTGATAGTGTCTGGCCTTACATTTAGGTCTTTATACCATTTTGAGTTTACTTTTGTGTATGGTGTTAGAGAATGTTCTAATTTCATTCTTTTACATGTAGGTGACCAGTTTTCCCGGCACCATTTATTGAAGAGGCTGTCTTTTCTCCACTGTATATTCTTGCCCCCTTTATCAAAGATAAGGTGACCATATATGCGTGGGTTTATCTCTGGGCTGTCTATCCTGTCTCATTGATCTATATTTCTGTTTTTGTGCCAGTAGCGTACTGTCGTGATTACTGTTCCTTTGTAGTATAGTCTGAAGTCAGGGAGCCTGATTCCTCCAGCTCCGTTTTTCTTTCTCAAGATTGCTTTGGCTATTCGGGGTCTTTTGTGTTTCCATACAAATTGTGAAATTTTTTGTTCTAGTTCTGTGAAAAATATCATTGGTAGTTTGATAGGGCTTGCACTGAGTATGTAGATTGCTTTGGGTAGTATAGTCATTTTCACAATGTTGATTCTTCCAATCCAAGAACATGGTATATCACTCCATCTGTTTGTATCATCTTTAATTTATTTCATCAGTGTCTTATAATTTTCTGCATACAGGTCTTTTGTCTCCTTAGGTAGGTTTATTCCTAGATATTTTATTCTTTTTGTTGCAATGGTAAATGGGAGTGTTTTCTTAATTTCACTTTCAGATTTTTCACCATTAGTGTATAGGAAAGCAAGAGATTTCTGTGCATTAATTTTGTATCCTGCTACTTTACCAAATTCATTGATTAGCTCTAGTCGTTTTCTGGTAGCATCTTTAGGATTCTCTAGGTAGAGTATCGTGTCATCTGCAAACACTGACACCTTTACTTCTTCTTTTCCGACTTGGATTCCTTTTATTTCTTTTTCTTCTCTGATTGCTGTGGCTAAATCTTCCAAAACTGTGCTGAATAATAGTGGTGAGAGTGGGCAACCTTGTCTTGTTCCTGATCTTAAGGGAAACGGTTTCAGTTTTTCACCATTGAGAATGATGTTTGCTGTGGGTTTGTCATATATGACCTTTATTATGTTGAGGTAAGTTCCCCCTATGCTTACTTTCTGGAGGGTTTTTATCATAAATCGGTGTTGAATTTTGTCCAAAGCTTTCTCTGCATCTACTGAGATGATCATATGGTTTTTCTCCTTCAGTTTGTTAATATGGTGTATCACATTGACTGATTTGCGTATGTTGGAGAATCCTTGCATTCCTGAGATAAACCCCACTTGATCATGGTGTATGATCCTTTTAATGTGCTGTTGGATTCTGTTTGCTAGTATTTTGTTGAGGATTTTTGCATCTATGTTCATCAGTGATATTGGTCTGTAGTTTTCTTTCTTTGTGACATCTTTGTCTGGTATTGGTATCAGGGTGATGGTGGCCTTGTGGAATGAGTTTGGGAGTGTTCCTCTCTCTGCTGTATTTTGGAAGAGTTTGAGAAGGATGGTATTAGCTCTTCTCTAAATGTTTGCTAGAATTCACCTGTGAAGCCATCTGGTCCTGGGCTTTTGTTTGTTGGAAGATTTTTAATCACAGTTTCAATTTCAGTGCTTGTGATTGGTCTGTTCATATTTTCTATTTCTTCCTGGTTCAGTCTTGGAAGGTTATACCTTTCTAAGAATTTGTCCATTTCTTCCAGGTTGTCTATTTTATTGGCATAGAGTTGCTTGTAGTAGTCTCTTAGGATGCTTTGTATTTCTGCGGTGTCTGTTGTAACTTCTCCTTTTTCATATCTAATTTTATTGATTTGAGTCCTCTCCCTCTTTTTCTTGATGAGTCTGGCTAATGGTTTAACAATTTTGTTTATCTTCTCAAAGAACCAGCTTTTATTTTTTTTGATATTTGCTATTGTTTTCTTTGTTTCTATTTCATTTATTTCTGCTCTGATCTTTATGATTTCTTTTCTTCTGCTAACTTTGGGTTTTGTTTGTTCTTTTTCTGGTAGTTCCTTTAGGTGTAAGGTTAGATTGTTTATTTGAGATTTTTCTTTTTTCGTAAGGTAGACTTGTATAGCTATAAACTTCCCTCTTAGAATTGCTTTTGCTTCATCCCATAGGTTTTGGATCGTCATGTTTTCATTGTCATTTGTCTCTAGGTATTTTTTGATTTCCTCTTTGATTTCTTCAGTGATCTCTTGGTTTTTTAGTAACGTATTGTTTAGTCTTCATGTGTTTGTGTTTTTTACGTTTTTTTTGCTGTAATTGATTTCTAATCTTGTAGCATTGTGGTCAGAAAAGACGCTTAGTCTGATTTCAGTTTTCTTACACTTACTGAGGCTTGATTTGTGACCCAAGATGTGATCTACCCTGGAGAATGTTCTGTGCGCACTTGAGAAGAAAGTGTAATCTGCTGTTTTTGGATGGAATGTCCTTTAAATATCAATTAAATCTATCTCGTCTATTGTGTCATTTAAAGCGTGTGTTTCTTTATTAATTTTCTGTTTGGAAGATCTCTCCATTGGTGTAAGTGAGGTGTTAAGGTCCCCCACTATTACTGTGTTACTGTCGATTTCCTCTTTTATAGCTGTTAGCATTTGCCTTATGTATTGAGGTGCTCCTATGTTGGGTGCATATGTATCTATAATTGTTATATCTTCTTCTTGGATTTTTCCCTTGATCATTATGTAGTGTCCTTCCTTGTCTCTTGTAACATTCTTTATTTTAAGTCCATTTTATCTGATATCAGTATTACTACTCCAGCTTTCTTTTGATTTCCATTTGCATGGAGTATCTTTTTCCATCCCCTCACTTTCAGTCTGTATGTGTCCCTAGGTCTGAAGTGGGTCTCTTGTTGACAGCATATATATGGGTCTTCTTTTTGTGTGCATTCAGCAAACCTGTGTCTTTTGGTTGGACCATTTAATCCATTCACGTTTAAGGTAATTATCAATATGTATGTTCCTATGACCATTTTCTTAATTGTTTTGGGTTTGTTTTTGTAGGTCCTTTTCCTCTCTTTTTTTTTCCCACTTAGGGAAGTTCCTTAAGCATTTGTTGTAGAGCTAGTTTGGTGGTGCTGAATTCTCTTAGCTTTTGCTTGTCTGTAAAGCTTTTGATTTCTGCTTCGAATCTGAATGAGATCCTTGCCGGGTAGAGTAATCTTGGTTGTAGGTTCTTCCCTTTCATCACTTTAAGTATATCATGCCACTGCCTTCTGGCTTGTAGAGTTTCTGCTGAGAAATCAGCTGTTAACCTTATGGGAATTCCCTTGTATGTTACTCGTTGTTTTTCCCTTGCTGCTTTCAATAATTGTTCTTTGTCCTTAATTTTTGGCAATTTAATTACTATGTGTCTCGGCATGTTTCTCCTTGGGTTTATCCTGTATGGGACTTGCTGCGCTTCCTGGACTTGGGTGGCTATTTCCTTTCACATGTTAGGGAAGTGTTCGACTATAATCTCTTCAAATATTTTCTCAGGTCCTTTCCCTCTCTCTTTTCCTTCTGCGACCCCTATAATGCGAATGTTGTTGCGTTTAATGTTGTCCCAGAGGTCTCTTAGGCTGTCTTCATTTCTTTTCATTCTTTTTTCTTTATTCTGTTCCGCAGCAGTGAATTCCACCATTCTGTCTTCTAGGTCACTTATCCGTTCTTCTCCCTCAGTTATTCTGCTATTGATTCCTTCTAGTGTACTTTTCATTTCAGTTATTGTATTATTCATCTCTGTTTGTTTATTCTTTAATTCTTCTAGGTCTTTGTTTAACATTTCTTGCATCTTCTCGAGCTTTGCGTCCATTGTTTTTCCGAGGTCCTGGATCATCTTCACTATCATTATTCTGAATTCTTTTTCTGGAAGGTTGCCTATCTCCACTTCATTTCGTTGTTTTTCTGGGATTTTATCTTGTTCCTTCATCTGGTACATAGCCCTCTGCCATTTCATCTTGTCTGTCTTTCTGTGAATGTGGTTTTTGTTCCACAGGCTGCAGGATTGTAGTTCTTCTTGCTTCTGCTGTCTGCCCTCTGGTGGACGAGGCTATCTAAGAGGCTTGTGGAAGTTTCCTGATGGGAGGGACTGGTGGTGGGTAGAGCTGACTGTTGCTCTGGTGGACAGAGCTCAGTAAACTTTAATCCACTTGACTGCTGATGGTTGGGGCTGGGTTCCCTCCCTGTTGGCTGTTTGGTCTGAGGCAACCCAACACTGGAGCCTACCTAGGCTCTTTGTTGGGGCTAATGACAGACTCTGGGAGGGCTCATGCCAAGGACTACTTCCCAGAACTTCTGCTGCCAGTGTCCTTGTCCCCACGGTGAGCCACAGCCACCTCCCGCCTCTGCAGGGGACCCTCCAACACTAGCAGGTAGGTCTGGTTCAGTCTCCACTGGGGTCACTGCTCCTTCCCCCTGGGTTCCAATGCACACACTAATTTGTGTGTGCCCTCCAAGAGTGGAGTCTCTGTTTCCCCCAGTCCTGTTGAAGTCCTGCAGTCAACTCACACTAGGCTTCAAAGTCTGATTCTCTAGGAATTCCTCCTCCCATTGCCAGACCCCCAGGTTGGGAAGCCTGACGTGGGGCTCAGAACCTTCACTCCAGTGGGTGGACTTTTGTGTTATATGTTTTCTCCAGTCTCTGAGTCACCCACCCAACAGTTATGGGATTTGATTTTATTGTGATTGTGCCCCTCCTACTGTCTTATTGTGGCTTCTCCTTTGTCTTTGGTTGTGGGGTATCTTTTTTGGTGAGTTCCAGTGTCTTCCTGTCAATGATTGTCCAGCAGCTAGTTGTGATTCTGGTGCTCTCACAAGAGGGAGTGAGAGCACGTCCTTCTACTCCACCATCTTGGTTCAGGGCCACAAATTTTGCTTCTTCTTTAGTTTTCTCCCACCAAAATTATCAGCTCTGTGAAGGCACCGTCAGTGGCTGCTTGTTTGTTGTATTTCCAGTGCCTTGCTCTGTGCAGTTCTGGAGAGGAGAGGGCCCCACACCATGCAGGGCTGCACAGGGAAACGGTGAGGGTGGTCTCCAGGTACAGAGAAAGAGGCAACTTATGGCTGAAGCCTTTACCGTGCTTTCTTTGGAAAGAAACAGGTGAGGCAGATTCCATCCAGAAGTCTTGATTGGCAAAATGAATGAATTGAGTGCTCAACTGAGCAATCAATGAATGGACCAACTAGGTCTCACATTGGTAGCACAGATGCTGGTACTCACAAATGGCTCTTCATCTGGGACAAAGGGATGGACACTTCCTCAACAGCTAACAGCGAAGGGAAGCATCGCAAAAATCAGACTCCACCGTGACCTAACCCGACAGCCGTGCCAGCCGCCGAGCCTCGGTTGAGCCCTTGTCTTTGCCTAGGGCCGTGGGCTCAGCGGTCGGGACCCGGAGGCCGCCTGTGGAGCTGGGAGCTACCTAGGCGGCCCCACGCAGGCTTAGCCGGGTGAGCGCCTGCCACCAACAGTTCTTGATAGGACTTGCTTAAACACAAACTTAATAATAATTGATTTAAACAATTCTTAAATTTTTAATAATCTAGTAAGAATTATGATTACCTGATGTATACCCATCATTTATGCAGATTCTGACAATCAGTAAATGTAAGTTGATTGAATAAAAGAATGAACCATTAAATGATTATTATAAATTACCATATATGCTTAGATACATTTCTAGTCTCTCCTTTATTACACTAACATATTATTAAGTATGCTGATAATTCTGACTATTGTTACAGATGTACTACATTGTTTTTAGTATGTTTTGATATCTGCTAAGTGCAGTCGCCACCCATTACCTTTTATTTTTTTTAATTATCTTGGCACTTCTGATACACTCAAGTTTAGAAAAAATAGCAAACTTGATGGAATTTTGATTAAAAATAAAATTAAATTGAATGTATAAATGAATAACTTTGAGCCCTTCAAAAATAGCATTAAGCTAATGCTTTGCCTTTTCTAGTGTGATATTTTACACAGGATAAATACTTCAGAAAAAAGTTAAAACTTCTGGAAATTTGAGACTGCTGGTAAATACTTTTCATTATAACCATTGACTGATTGATAGTTTTTATTTTCTTTCAAAACTATTTCCTCTATTTCTTATATATAAGCTCAGTAACCAAAAAAAAAAAAAAAGAACCAGGAGAACAGTGACTTCAAAATCACTTGTGAAGTTTGCTCTGGAGTAGATAGGAAGAGGATGAGGCTGTTGGTGAGGCGATCAGAGGAAGTTCTTTCAATGAAACAAAGCAGTGAGGGACTGCTTTGAGTTTCATCTACACGTCCTGATCCCTGGGCTAACTGAATAATTAACTGTCCACGTCACAAAATCATATTTGAATTGTGCATTTCACATCATCAGCAAATGGTGGCAACCAGTTATGCCAGCTATGTCCCAAAGATGGCACTCTAACCTAAAAACACCAAGCCAGTAAATGCCCTTAAAACTGGATGACCCTCCCTGGAAGACCATCTGCTGAAGGAGCAGAACATGAACACTAAGACCCAGGCTTTCACCTCAAGAATAATATGCTTTCTACTTTTACAAGGAATAGAAATGAAATCAATAGAAAAGTCAGTGTTAGGATTTTAAGACTTTTTTTGCTATTGGTGCACCACTGATTATATTCCTAGTATAAAATTAATGTGTGCTTACTGTAGAAAATTTAGAAAATATAAAAACATAAAAAGAGACAAGCCTCTTAGATAGCCTCGTCCACCAGAGGGCAGACAGCAGAAGCAAGAAGAACTACAATCCTGCAGCCTGTGGAACAAAAACCACATTCACAGAAAGATAGACAAGATGAAATGGCAGAGGGCTATGTACCAGATGAAGGAACAAGATAAAACCCCAGAAAAACAATGAAATGAAGTGGAGATAGGCAACCTTCCAGAAAAAGAATTCAGAATAATGATAGTGAAGATGATCCAGGACCTCGGAAAAACAATGGACGCAAAGCTCGAGAAGATGCAAGAAATGTTTAACAAAGACCTAGAAGAATTAAAGAACAAACAAACAGAGATAAACAATACAATAACTGAAATGAAAAATACACTAGAGGGAATCAATAGCATAATAACTGTGGCAGAAGAATGGATAAGTGACCTGGAAGATAGAATGGTGGAATTCACTTCTGCAGAACAGAACAAAGAAAAAACAATGAAAAGAAATGAAGACAGCCTAAGAGACCTCTGGGACAACATTAAACGCAACAGCATTCGCATTATAGGGGTCCCAGAAGGAGAAGAGAGAGAGAAAGGACCCGAGAAAATATTTGAAGAGATTGTAGTCAAAAACTTCCCTAACATGAAAGGAAATAGCCACCCAAGTGCAGGAAGCGCAGAGAGTCCTGTACAAGATAAACCCAAGGAGAAACACGCTGAGACACATAGTAATCAAACTGCCAAAAAATAAAGACAAAGAAAAATTATTGAAAGCAGCAAGGGAAAAACGACAAATAACATACAAGGGAAAAACGACAAATAACAAATAACATAAAGATTTTTCAGTACTTAAGGCTGACCCTTTATGCCAGGTTAACAGCTGATTTCTCAGCAAAAACTCTACAAGCCAGAGGGAGTGGCATGACATCATTAAAGTGATGAAAGGGAAGAACCTACAACCAAGAGTACTCTATCTGGCAAGGATCTCTTTCAGATTCTATGGGGAAATCAAAAGCTTTACAGAGAAGCAGAAGCTAAGAGAATTCAGCACCACAAAACCAGCTCTACAACAAATGCTAAAGGAACTTCTCTAGGCAAGAAACACAAGAGAAGGAAAGACCTACAAAAGCAAACTGAAAACAATTAAGAAAATGGTAATAGAAACATCCATATTGATAATTACCTTAAACGTGAATGGATTAAATGCTCCAACCAAAAGAAACAGGCTCACTAAATGGATACTAAAACAAGACCCATATATATACTGTCTACAAGAGACCCACTTCAGACCTAGGGGCACATACAGACTGAAAGTGAGGGGATGGAAAAAAATAATCCATGCAAATGGAAATCAAAAGAAAGCTGGAGTAGCAATACTCATATCAGATAAAATAGACTTTAAAATAAAGAATGTTACAAGAGACAAGGAAGGACACTACATAATGATCAAGGGGTCAATCCAAGATGCACCCAACATAGAAACACCTCAATACCTAAGGCAACTGCTAACAGCTATAAAAGAGGAAATCGACAGTAACACAATAATAGTGGGGGACATTAAAACCGCACTTACACCAATTGACAGATCACCCAAACAGAAAATTGATAAGGAACACAAGCTTTAAATGACACAATAGACCAGACAGATTTAACTGATATTTATAGGACATTCCATCCAAAAACCGCAGATTACACTTTCTTCTCAAGTGCGCACAGAACATTCTCCAGGGTAGATCACATCTTGGGTCACAAATCAAGCCTCAGTAAATTTAAGAAAATTGAAATCAGATCAAGCATCTTTTCTGACCACAACACTATGAGATTAGAAACGAATTACAGGGGGAAAAACGTAAAAAACACAAACACATGGAGGCTAAACAATACGTTACTAAATAACCAAGAGATCACTGAAGAAATCAAAGAGGAAATCAAAAAATACCTAGAGACAAATGACAATGAAAACACGATGATCCAAAACCTATGGGATGCAGTAAAAGCAGTTCTAAGAGGGAAGTTTATAGCTATACAAGCCTACCTCAAGAAACAAGAAAAATCTCAAATAAACAATCTAACCTTACACCTAAAGGAACTACAGGAAGAAGAACAAACAAAACCCAAAGTTAGCAGAAGGAAAGAAATCATAAAGATCAGAGCAGAAATAAATAAAATAGAAACAAAGAAAACAATAGCAAAGATCAATAAAACTAAAAGGTGGTTCTTTGAGAAGATAAACAAAATTGATAAGCCATTAGCCAGACTCATCAAGAAAAAGAGGGAGAGGACTCAAATCAATAAAATCAGAAATGAAAAAGGAGAAGTTACAACAGACACCGCAGAAATACAAAGCATCCTAAGAGACTACTACAAGCAGCTCTATGCCAATAAAATGGACAACCTGGAAGAAATGGACAAATTCTTAGAAAGCTATAACCTTCCAAGACTGAACCAGGAAGAAACAGAAAATATGAACAGACCAATAAAATTGAAACTGTGATTAAAAATCTTCCAACAAACAAAAGTCCAGGACCAGATGGCTTCACAGGTGAATTCTGTCAAACATTTAGAGAAGAGTTAACATCCATCCTTCTCAAACTCTTCCAAAAAATTGCAGAGGAAGGAACACTCCCAAACTCATTCTATGAGGCCACCATCACCCTCATACCAAAACCAGACAAAGACACTACAAAAAAAGAAAATTACAGACCAATATCACTGATGAATATAGATGCAAAAATCCTCGACCAAATACTAGCAAACAGAATCCAACAACACATTAAAAGGATCATACACCATGATCAAGTGGGGTTTATCCCAATGATGCAAGGATTCTTTAATATACACAAATCAGTCAATGTGATACACCACATTAACAAATTGAAGAATAAAAACCATCTGAATAGATGCAGAAAAACCTTTTGACAAAATCCAACACCGATTTATGATAAAAACTCTCCAGAAAGTGGGCATAGAGGGAACCTACCTCAACATAATAAAGGCCATATATGACAAACCCACAGCAAACATCATTCTCAATGGTGAAAAACTGAAAGCATTTCCTCTAAGATCAGGAACAAGACAAGGATGTCCACTCTCACCACTATTATTCAACATAGTTTTGGGAGGCCTAGCCATGGCAATCAGAGAAGAAAAAGAAATAAAAGGAATCCAAATTGGAAAAGAAGAAGTAAAACTGTCACTGTTTGCAGATGACATGATACTATACACAGAGAATCCTAAAGATGCCACCAGAAAACTACTAGAGCTAATCAATGAATTTGGTAAAGTAGCAGGATACAAAATTAATGCACAGAAATCCTTTGCATTCCTATACAGTAATGATGAAAAATCTGAAACAGAAATTAAGGAAACACTCCCATTTACCATTGCAACAAAAAGAATAAAATACCTAGAAATAAACCCACCTAGGGAGACAAAAGACCTGTATGCAGAAAACTATAAGACACTGATGAAAGTAATTAAAGATGATACTAACAGTTGGAGAGATATACCATATTCTTGGATTGGAAGAATCAATATTGTGAAAATGACTATACTACCCAAAGCAACCTACAGATTCAATGCAATCCCTACCAAATTACCAATGGCATTTTTTACAGAACTAGAACAAAAAACCTTAAAATTTGTATGGAGACACAAAAGACCCCAAATAGCCAAAGCAGTCTTGAGGGAAAAAAATGGAGCTGGAGGAATCAGACTTCCTGACTTCAGACTATACTACAAAGCTACAGTAATCAGGACAATATGGTACGGGCACAAAACAGAAATATAGATCAATGGAACAGGATAGAAACCCAGAGATAAACCCACACACCTATGGTCAACTAATCTATGATAAAGGAGGCAAGAATATACAGTACAGAAAAAACAGCCTCTTCAATAAGTGGTGCTGGGAAAACTGGACAGCTACATGTAAAAGAATGAAATTAGAACACTCCCTAACACTATACATAATAATAAACTCAAAATGGATTTGAGACTTAAATATAAGACCAGATACTATAAAACTCTTAGAGGAAACCATAGAAAGAACACTCTTTGACATAAATCACAGCAAGATCTTTTTTGATCCACCTCCTAGAGTAATGGAAATAAAAACAAAAATAAACAAATGGGACTTAATGAAACTTAAAAGCTTTTGCACTGCATAGGAAACTACAAACAAGACTAAAAGACAACCCTCAGAATGGGAGAAAATATTTACAAACGAATCAACAGACAAAGAATTAATCTCCCAAATATATAAACAACTCATGCAGCTCAATATTAAAAAAACAAACAACCCAATCCAAAATGGACTGAAGACCTAAGTAGACATTTCTCCAAATGTCCAAAGAAGGCATAAAGATGGCTAAGAAGCACGTGAAAAGCTGCTCAACATCACTAATTCTTAGAGAAATGCAAATCAAAACTACAGTGAGGTATCACCTCACACCAGCTAAAATGGGCATCATCAGAAAATCTACAAACAACAAATGCTGGAGAGGGTGTGGAGAAAAGGGAACCCTCTTGCACTGTTGATGGGAATGTAAATTGATACAGCCATTATGGAGAACAGTATGGAAGTTCCTTAAAAAACTAAAACTAGAATTACCATATGATCCAGCAATCCCACTACTGGGCATATACCCAGAGAAAACCATAATTCATAAAGACATGCACCCCAATGTTCCTTGCAGCACTATTTACAGTAGCCAGGTCATGGAAGCAACCTAAATGCCCATCGACAGACGAATGGATGAAGAGGATGTGGTACATATATACAATGGAATATTACTCAGCCATAAAAAGGAACGAAATTGGGTCATTTGTAGAGACATGGATGGATCTAGAGACTGTCATACAGAGTGAAGTAAGTCAGAAAGAGAAAAACAAATATTGTGTATTAACGCATATATGTGGAACCTAGAAAAATGGTACAGATGACTGGTTTGCAGGGTAGAAATTGAGACACAGATGTAGAGAACAAACGTATGGACACCAAGGGTGGAAAATGGCGGGGGTGATGGGGGTGGTGGTGTGATGAACTGGGCGATTGGGATTGACATGTATACACTGATGTGTATAAAATTGATGACTAATAAGAACCTGCTGTTTAAAAAAATAAATTAAATAAAATTAAAAAATAAATAAATAAAAAGAAAATGGAAATCATGTTCCATTACCCAGAGACATCTACTGCTCACACCATGATAGTTTTCCTTTCAATTAATGCTATCATAGCTCTACCCTTTGGCTGACAGGTAATGCCTAAGAAAACCCAATCTGTAGTTAGTACTTAGTCTCTACACCCTTTCTCTACAACCTTATTCATTGCATATAATTTTAAAGTTGAGATTATTATATACAAAAGTTTGCGCCTACTTTTTATATTTAAAATTCTTTAAAAGTATTTTAGGGGATCTTTCATTCCATGAATGAACATTGAGGTTTCTTCCACTTCTTTTATATTGTAAATAATGACGTGATTAATATCTTTGTGTGTATAGCTTTGCATGCACTTTGCATTATTTCCTTTTGAATTGAAATTTCTGGGTCAAAGACTATGCACATATTTAAGAATCTGTATATTACAACACCTTATTAACAAGGTAGTCCAGGATGTTAGTGAAAACACCTTATACACTACAGTGCAATAATCATAGCTATATTTTTTACATTTCTGGAGTTCCAGTTTCCCTTCCAGTTCTGAGATTGAGTCCGAGTGTCCAATAGATGTTTCCTATTACTCTGAAGCTTATATTCATTTGTAAGGATGCCACCACTCTAGAGGATATTTAGATAGATATCCCATGCTATCAAGGCTTAAGTTGTCACAGGTTACTTTTGATGGCCTTAAAACTTACTCAGTTTTTAGACTGAAGACGATACAGGCTCTGCTGTCTTTGTATAATGTGTTCAGCCCTGATCTATGTAGGTATAATCCTAGAACCAAAGTATTGAGCTATAATTTTCTTTTAAAATACCAAATTATCATCTAACAATTTAAGCCCTGAAAAGCATCTCTCCCCCCAAAAAGTCATGAGAAAGTCTGAACCACAATGCCACACTGGCACACCCAGGTGCCACCTGTGGGCTCACTGATAGAACTAGGTTAACCATCCAACAGAAAGAATCCTTAGATTTAAATATGTGCTTTAGAGGGAAGAAAGATTCCCAGCAAAAATAGGACATGGTCTGACATGATGATGGTAAATCCCATCCTGGGATGGCACTTATTACTTACCTGTGGTCTTAATTTCAAAAACTTTGAGATTTTTACAGTGTCCAGAATACATTAAACCCTGACTAATCTTTCACAATTGGTGGATTTCAATCAAGTTCTAGCCTGTTCCTTGTTATTTTACATTTCCACAGTTTGAAACTACTATTTCCACCCCTCACCCAGCCTCCCTTAATTTAGAGAATTTACATCTTCTGCTTCACCTGCACTGAGATACCGGGAGGAGAGAAGATATTGTGACAAATGACACTGAAAAATTAAGATTAAATGTTCAACTCTTGAATGGAGAGGACGGAAGACCTGGACCCGTGGGGGAAATTTGGCTTATACACTCATCCTTTTCACAACAATTACAAGCTGGAGTGCAAACCCCAAACAAATATCACAAGCTAACAAGATTCATTAACTGCTGCTGATGGCTGTTATCTATTCATACAGAGTATAATCTTCACAGAATGGTTAGAATCAAGATGCTTCCAACTAACTACCGACATCGACGAGTACTTTTGGACCAAATCACACAGCAAGCACTAAAACAGTTAACTGGAACCTTAACACTTTTCCACCCATTCCAATTTCATAAAATTTATCAGTGAAAAACAACTGATTGCCTAAAGAAATGAAAAAAGAAAAAGTTAAATCCTTTACCATATTCTGGTAATCAACTATTTTAGGGAGTTAATGCCTTCCTCTCTCAATCTTCAGACTTTCTGATGGGAGGCTCAGGGGAGCCTCATTTTCTGCTGAGAGGAAGCAAGGATGAGAATCTGAAAGAGGAGCTATTCTCTACCAGAACAAGAGGGAACAGGACACCTACCCTCCATTAACTCTGGCCTCTCCCAGTCTCTCTCCAAGTCAACAGTTCCTTTCTGCCCTGCACCACAGGCTACCTCAGAAAGGAGTACCCAGCAGCAGGTAAGGAGGACACCAGACCCCTCCCTCTACACTTTTCCCTCCCCTAGAGAGAGAAAAAGGAAGGGGAGAAAAGACCACAGAAAATCCCACTGGCTTAGCAATTATGGTTTCCCTAGAATCGAAAGGGATGTCCTTTTTCTGAAGGTAAGGGTGTGTGCAGCTCACTGCATGTTTTGGCAAAGTACTTGTGAAGCATCCTCAGCTAAGACAGAAAAACATGTAGCTTAGCAGGAAAAAAGGGCTGAGAAATGATACCTGAAATTAAAACCACTAAGCTCCATGATAGACAGTGATTACTTAGAAAACATCCATCACGTTGTCAACTGGAAAATCTGTGCAGAATGAAAATTGCTTTATAAGGAGTTTCGAAATCTGGAACAACTGTTGATTTTAAGTGTCGCGTACAATAATTAGTAGTAACCATACCTCCTGATTTTCTAGGATGGGTTCACACTGATCACCAGCTCTTTCAGTCTTAACTTAAAATCATCTATCTGTTATCCCCTTATGTACTCATTCTTGTTAGACTAAGTTGAGTTTTAGAAAATACAGTCACCCTTATAAGCATCCATTAAATATCTGTCAATCTCATATGACCAGTTAGTCATCTAAAATCTTTCATAGCATGAATTGAATTAGTTCATTTCTTTCCATGCCTATGGATACACCTTGATCCAAGACTCTACCACTGTCTCATTCATCTTCGTGTCTCAAGATCGCCAAAAGGCACATGAAAAGCTGCTCAACATCACTAATTATTAGAGAAATGCAAATCAAAACTACAATGAGGTATCACCTCACACCAGTTAGAATGGGCATCATCAGAAAATCTACCAACCATAAGTGCCGGAGAGGGTGTGGAGAAAAGGGAACCCTCTTGCACTGTTGGTGGGAATGTGAATTGATACAGCCACTATGGAGAACAGTATGGAGGTTCCGTAACAAACTAAAAATAGAATTACCATATGACCCAGCAATCCCACTCCTAGGCATATATCCGGAGAAAACCAGAATTTGAAATGCACCCCGATGTTCATTGCAGCACTATTTACAATAGCCAGGACATGGAAGCAACCTAAATGTCCATTGACAGAGGAATAGATAAAGAAGATGTGGTACATATATACAATGGAATATTACTCAGCCATAAAAAGGAACGAAATTGTGCCATTTGCAGAGACGCGGATGGACCTAGAGATTGTCATACGGAGTGAAGTAAGTCAGAAAGAGAAAAACAAGTATTGCATATTAATGCATATATGTGGAATCTGGAAAAATGGTACAGATGAACCAGTTTGCAAGGCAGAAATAGAGATACAGATGTAGAGAACAAACTAATGGACACCAAGGGGTGAAAGTGGGGTGGGGGGGATGAACTGGGAGATTGGGATTGACATATATACACTAATATGTATTAAATAAATAACTAATAAGAACCTGCTGCATAAAAATAAATAAATTAAATTAAATTTTAAAAAATTAACTTTTATAATCTGAAAAATAAATAAATAAATAAATAAATATATATATTCCATATACATGGAAAATATACTTGATTGAATTACCCTCATTCAATCAATTCTTAACATTGTTATCAAAATTGTCTCTTCTAGTAGCTGTAGATTATGGGAGGATCTATGCTTCTAAAAGAAAAATCATGAAGAGATATTATTAAATGTCTACGTTCCAAGGCTTGCAGCTCTGCATATCTAGACTGAGAATTCTATTCATATTTGGGTTCAATTCTTGGACAAGTCACTTAAGTTTCTTCACCGTACTTTGCTTATTTGTGAAATTAGAGAATTGGATTAAATCAATGTTTTTATACTGTGGGTCACACCCCCCAATAATGAGTCATGAAGTCAATTTAGCAAGTCTATATAGGGAAATAATTTTAATGGAATTAGATAGAACATAAAAGAAAAGGAAATAGCAGAGTATATCACAAATAGTAAGAGTATGCGTTTGTATATGTGTGTATTGGTTGTTGACATAACTATATTTTTCACCATGGTTAAAAGAAGTTTGCACACCACTAGACTAGATCATCTTAAGTTTCCTCAGAGTCTCAAATGCTTGAATTTTAGGGATAAGTTGAAAGAGGAATAGGAAGGCCTTCAGTGGTAGGATTGGGAAGTTAGAGTAACAGAGGACAGTGTCTCTTGGAGCAGAGCAAAAGCTGTGCAGGTAAGAGATAATTCAGTGCCTTTAATATTATCCACATCATATGAAGATAAGCAATAGGTAAATCTTTTATACAGAATACCTCTTCCTGGAGAGCATTGGGAAAATAAGAAAGTTATCAAATCCCTGGAGGACTATAGAAGAGTTTGTAAAAATTAGCACGCAGTGATCCTCATTTACCAAAGGCCTATTATAATTGTTACTAAGGGAAGACCGTTTATGTATATGGAGGAAAGGGAAGCTCCATGTAGGTTGTAGGTATATCCTATCTTCATTCATTTAAATTGAACGTAGCAAACCCCACTTCTGACTCTCTTTGCTTTGATCTTCAACTTCTGGAGTATGAAATAGCTTTCACTTTGTAGATGACGAGACACGTGCCCATAATTCCTGCCCAGTAGTGACTTGTCATCCTAACCTGGACACTGGGGATGGGACTGGTGCCCAGTCTCCACCATAGACGAACCATGCAGTGATAGGCAAGTCCCATACCTCTCTGGGCTTCACAAGCATCCCCTTCAAAATGTGAGTTTCTTGGACAACATATGTCTCTGTGTATGAAATTGCCCAGATCTCATCTGCTCTTACTATATCAAGTCTTTCCTAAAATGAGAATGACCTGAGGCATTCCAGGCATTTTGTTCAAGAAGAAACCAGTTTCGGAGGATCCCCTTTGGGAGTAAAACCCCAGGTATGCAATTTCCAGGATATTTTATGGTCAACTGAGAAAATTAGGAATGAAGCTTCATGGAGAGAAATGAACTGTTGTTCCCTGAGGGATAAGTTTTCTGAAAGAAATTTCAGAATTACTTGAGATTTTGTGTTACCCCCGCCCCTTTCTGTGTGCTGCCCTTCTTAAGGGACTCGAGAGGGGGCATCAGACTTAGTGCGCCCACTCCCACACGCTCAATCCCCTCCCCCCCCCAATACACACAGTAGCTTGCTTTTCTTCAAGCTCTAGCAGAATGGGTTTTAATTAAGTCTAAATGAATACCAAGCAATTTTATTAGTTGGATCTTCTTTAAGAGTGAAAAAAACTTTGGAAGAGGGAGCATTTACATTTTCTAGTGAAAATACAGAACGTAAAATTTCCTCTGATAAATAGAGTAATACAAATTTCAGATCTACATTCTGCCCAGAGGTAGCATGGAAAAGGGAAAACTAATAGAAAGAAAAGACAGAATGGATGGAGGTGGTGAGGGCGGCTTTCCTCCTGAAGCAGCAGGAAGAAAAGTGTTGAGAGGGAGGGAGAGGGACTAGGAATCAGGAATGGAGAGAGCAAGCTGCATCCAGACAGCAGACTGGAAGAGGGGTGCACCCTGAAAGGCAAACAGGAGCCAGTGCTGTGCTCACTAGCCCCAAGGAGGCTGCCACACTATGGAACCAGTCACACTGGCCCAATCTGATCTCTGACCTCACCAGGAAGGCTGCACAAGACAGAGCAGAGATAATCCTTGTTCTAGGATAGACAGTCATTCGCTGGTTTGGAGCTTGTTAAACTGACTAGTTGCCTGTTGTGATTCTTGTTCCTAATTTGTACTCCATTCCCATTTTTGTCGTTGTTGTTTTTCTCATACGAGTCCTAAATGCCAAACTCTTGACTTTTATCCTGACTGCTTCTCCCTTAGACCTGAGTTGGATTTCTGAGTGCTAGCACAACAAGAACTTTTCCAGATACTGAAAGATGCCCACATCCTACAGTCTCACCTGGTAGTTCTGACCCTGATCTTAGACTTTCTCCCAGCATTCCCAGATCCATTCTTTCAGTGGACCACTCAGCGGCATGATTCCTAACCCACATTTTGTTCACACTTTCAATCCACTGACTTCATTTCATTTCAAAAATATTTATTGGGTATCTGGCATGAACAGGCGAGGCACTGGGACTACAAAGAGGAACCAGACACAGTCCCACCCTTGGGGATGCTACAGACTAGTAAGAGGGATCAACTCTTAAGCAAACATTCCAGGATAATCTTTAAGAAATCTCTACCTATGTGCTATGTTTGGACATGCAGACCCAGAGCACAGGCTAGTTCGGGAGATCAGAGATGGTATCTGCAGAAGATGAATCCTCAGCTCATTGTTAGGGAAGCATGTAGCAAGGTGGTGAGGAGAAGGTGGTGGAATTGGGGTGAGGCAACCACCAGCAGTGTGCAGCCTGGTGTGACACAGGCATAAAGAGCATCACGTACATGTGGGAAATGGTGGCCATGAGACCTAGATGTCCATTGGAACAAATCATGGAAAACCTTGTGTCCACGGTAAAGGGCTGGCAGTTTATCTTACAGGAGTTGATGAGACACTGAAGGATTTAAGCAAGGAAAGCAAACGCTCAGATTTGTATTTCACATGTGTCTTTTCAGTGCCTCTGTGGTGCTAAATTTGTGGAGAGTAAACCTTGATGAAGGGAAGGAATTGGGTTGATTCTGCTTTCGGTTCTGCACCTCCCAGCCCACCTCCTCCTGTGACAGTCTGTGACCAACTGAGCACAGCTGGAGGCAGCTTCACAAGCCAACTGCTTTGTCTTTTGACATTGAAGGGTATTGCTATTTAGCCAGTTTAATATCTAATATATATATATATATATTTTTAAATGAAGTATAGTTGATGTACAATATTATATGTTACCAATGTACAGTAGTAATTCACAATTTTTAAAGGTTATACTCCATTTATAGTTATTACAAAACATTGGCTCTATTCCCTGTGTTGTACAATATATCCTTGTAGCTTATTTTATACCTAGTAGTTTGTACCTCTCAATCCCCTACACCTATGTTGCCCCTCTCCCCTTCCCTCTCCCCACTGGTAACCACAAGTGTGAGTCTGTTTCATTATATTCACTAGTTTGTTGTAGTGTTTAGATTCCACATATAGGTGATATCATACAGTATTTGTCTTCTCTGTCTGACTTATTTCATTTCGCATGATACCCCAAGCCCGGGCTTCCCTGCTGGTGCAGTGGTTAAGAATCCGCCCACCAATGCAGGGGACACGGGTTGGAACCCTGGTCCAGGAAGACCCCACATGCTATGGAGCAACTAAGCCCGTGCACCACAACTACTGAGCCTGCACGCCTAGCACCCACGCTCTGCAATAAGAGAAGCCACCGCAATGAGAAGCCTGGACACCGCAAGGAAGAGTAGCCCCCACTCGCTGCAACTAGAGAAAGCCCGCACGCAGCAACAGAGACCCAATACAGCCAAAAAAATAAAAAATAAATAAAATAAATAAATTTATTTTAAAAAAATACCCCCAAGTCCATCCATGTTGTTGCAAATGGCAAATTTTCATTCTTTTTTATGGCTCAGTAGTATTCTATTTTATATACATATATATATTATATATATATATAAATATAATATATAATATATATATTATATATATATATATATACCACTCTTCTTTGTCCATTCATCTGTTAATGGACACTTGGGTTGCTTCCATATGTTGGCAATTGTAAATAATGCTGCTATGACCATCAGGGTGCATGTATCTTTTTGAAGTAGTGTTTTTGGGTTTTTTCAGACAAATACCCAGGAGTAGAATTTCTGGGTCATATAGTAGTTCTATTTTTAGTTTTTTGAGACACCTCCACACTGTTTTCCACAGTGACTGTACCAATTTACATTCCCATCAACAGTGTATGCAGGTTCCCTTTTCTCCAAATCCTCGCCAACATTTGTGATTTGTGTTCTTTTTGATGACAGCCATTCTGAAAGCTGTGAGGTAATATCTCGTTATAGTTTTGATTTGCATTTCCATGATTATTAGTGATGTTGAGCATCTTTTCATGTGCCTGTTGGCCATCTGCCTGTTCTCTTTGTAAAAATGTCTGTTCAGGTCTTCTGCCCATTTTTCAATTGAGTTGTTTGCTTTTTTGATGTTGAGTTGTATGAGCTGTTATATTTTTTAGATATTAACCCCTTATCAGTCATATCATTAGCAAATATTTTCTCCCATTCAGTAGGTTGTGTTTTTGTTTTATTAATGGTTTTCTTTGCTGTGCAAAAGCTTTTAAGTCTAATTAGGTCCCATTCGTGTATTTTTTTATTTTATTTCCTTTGCTTTAGGAGACAGATCCAAAAAAATATTGCTACGATTTATGTCCAAGAGTGTTCTGTCTATGTTTTCTTCTAGGAGCTTTACAGTTTCTGGTCTTACATTTAGGTCTTTAATCCATTTTGAGTTTTTTGGGGGGTTTTTTGTATATGGTATGAGGAAATGTTCTGATTTCATTCTTTTACATGTAGCTGTCCAGTTTTCCCACAATGTTCTTCTTAATCATTTTTAATTACAGTAAGCCCCATACATGCGAACCTTCAAGTTGCGAACTTTCAAAGATGTGAACGTGCATTCCATCCACGTCAGGTATGAGTCAAATTGCAGCTTGCCCTCCATCTCCTATTGCTGTTGACCCTTCAGCTCTACCATCTCCCACCTCCTCTCCCTCCTCCAGTCAGTAACTCTTCTTGCTTGTTCACTTGATGCCAGCCCCTGTATGCCAGCTGTTGTCCTGTACTATTGTACTTTTCAAGGTACCATACTGTGAAATTAAAAATGTTTATTTTTTGTGGTTTTTTAATGTATTATTTTTGTGAAAAGTATTATAAACCTATTACAGTACAGTACTACATAGCTGATTCTGTTAGTTGGGTACCTAGGCTAACTTTGTTGGACTTATGAACGTGCTCTTGGAACGGAACTCATTCGTATGCAGGTGACTTACTATAGCTGCTGGGGGCATATTTTTCTTCCAAACAGACTTTAAAATATTTTTATCCTCCACCTTCGTCCTTCACATAGGCTATGGGTCAAGTCTGAGACTGCACTGAGAATTTGTCTTTGAGGAACTGACATAGCAATTCATTTCATCCAGGGACACATTAATATCTTTCTATTTTCTTAGATCTTATTTCACGTCCTTCATTAATAGTCTTCTAACCATTCTTAAGAAAATTACTTCCAAATATTTTACTGTTTTTACCTGAGACTATGAATGAATTCTTTTTATCATTTCACTTTCTAGACTCTTATTACTAGGGAAAAACGTTACTGCTTTATTATATAAAAATCCACCTTAAAATTTCTAAGAAAAGTGCTACATGCAAATGTGTGATAATAAATTTGAAAACTCTAGAAGATATGGATAATTTCCTTGCAAAATATAAATTATCAAAATGTAGCCCCCAAAATGGAAAGCCTCAACAGACCAACTGACCATTGAGGAGCTCCATATAGTGAAATTTGGAGTAACTGGAGATAAATTTCATAAGCTCAGAACACTTCCTTAAAACGCAGGCTGACTTACCCAAATTAGTATAAACTGCATCACTTCAAAGTCTAAAGGAATAAAAAGGTGTTTTGAGAATTTGTCAATCCTGACTTCACATGGAGAATTGAAGATTAACATTAAGTCAGCATGTTGAACAAGTTAATCAACATGCGCAAACATCCATAAAATTAGCCGTGTGTCTAAGGAATCAAAAATGAAGCCCAAACTGACTCATGAACCTGCTGTGCGAAAAAGGGAGACTAGAGGTAGAGTTTTCTCTACCTTGAATCTCTCTTTAGGTGTATCCTTCCAGAAAAAGACCAAATATGTTGCAGCTGTGCCGGCACTGGATCAAAAAAATAAAATCATACTGTAAAGATGTGCTTTGAGAAACGTTCAGCCTAAATGAATCCATAGGAATCTTCAGAAGTTTCAATAAAGAAAAGTAAATTGAAATGATGTTCAAAAAAGTTAATGTGAAATAATATAGAACAAAATTCTGTAAGCTAAACAACATTTTGCTGTAAGACATGGATTTATTCCCTATTCAGGTAGGTAATGGATTCTGATCGTCTTCTTAATGTCAGCAAATAGAATAAGGGTGTTTATTCAAAGGAAGGCCAACTAGACATGTCCAAAACTGTAGAAGAAACACGTTCATATGTTTGAACGGGAAGTTCAGTGCCTTCTTAGGTACTGTGTGAATACAAAACAGATCCACATGATACAGGAGTTACTGTGCCCCTGAAAAACAAAAGCAACAAAATACACTTGAAATTTGTTTCCTCTCATTAATCTTTTCAGGAGGCTTTTTAGCTCCTAGTCAGGACCCCAATGGTAAAATGCCCAGGACAATAAGTTGTGCAAGTTTTACAGGTTTGAGACTTACTTGCAACTTACTAATCATAAAAGTATCAGCATATGATGCCTCACGTAAAAAGCCAGTAACACATGAGTCTTTGGTAGAAAAGATTAAACAGATGACCCAGCAGAATAAAGAATGACAGACGGCTCATTTTTCAGAAGCATCCTTCCTTTCCATGCTAGAGCTAGGAGTTCTTAACCACAAATACTCCTGTAATCCTTGGAGATCATTTTTTAAAATGTTCCATGCTGTTTTCAGATCCCATCTACAGATTGGCGTCTAAGGCAGACCAGGGAGCATAGATCCTGCTGTGTACGATGCAGTGTATCCATTCCACTGGCAGCCACGCCTCATGGTATGTGGTTTTCTTCCCATGGGTGGAGTGGTGGGTTGAGATTTAAATTTTTTTAATTATAAAAAAGTTTTGTTTTCTTTCCTTAAGAATTACTTATAATAATACTGGTACGATTTGAAAACATAAGTCATGGCTCCCATAATACTTAAAAATATTCAAGGACTTCTGTGAAATGTGCTCTTTATCATCAAAAGGAATATATATATATATACAAATAAAGGGATATAAAAAGAACTAGAGAGTATAGGAAATTAATATTTGACTTTGCATATTTGATTGTCTTATCTTTTCAAATCTTTTTTTTTTCACTGTTTTCAAGTTTGACATGTCATTTACTAACCAATGTAATGAGTCTGTTTTCTTTAACATTTTTTTTTATTCAAACAGAAAGTCACAAAAATTATAATCATCCTCATCAGTTCACTTAGTCCCATGTAATTATTTTTTCACCTTGATCTTTTGTTAGCACTTTTATGAATTCATCAGTTTTCCATTAGAGTTCTGAAAATGCTTATTCATTCAGTTCAGCAGTACAGTCAGTTACCAAAACCTGCACTTGTCAGAGTCTTTTCCATGAATTCCTTGAAGATGAAACCCTTTTATAGGAACATTTTTGCAAAAGCATCAGAGTACACCCAGAACTGTCTGTAAATGACAAAAGACTTAAAAATGACCACGGTTAAAGATTTGATGAAAGTTCATAATAATGCAGTTGACAAGGAAATTTAGTTATTTCTGAGATATACATTTTAAAGTAATAACTAGAATTATGACTTATAACATTATACCAGAACATATAAGATTTTTAGGAATTTCATGTAATGTCTGAAACATTTATATTAACATATTTCCAGGCAAATAGCCCAAAGAAAGTTTAGTATTAGGTTTTTTTGTTTTGTATTGTTTTGTTTTGTTTTATACAGCAGGTTCTTATTAGTCATAAATTTTATACACATCAGTGTATACATGTCAATCCCAATCGCCCAATTCAGCACACCACCATCCCCAACGCCCCCCCCCCCGCGGTTTTCCCCCTTGGTGTCCATACGTTTGTTCTCTACATCTGTGTCTCAACTTCTGCCTTGCAAACCGGCTCATCTGTACCATTTTTCTAGGTTGCACATACATGCATTAATATACAATATTTGTTTTTCTCTTTCTGACTTACTTCACTCTGTATGACAGTCTCTAGATTCATCAACGTCTCAACAAATGACTCAGTTTCGTTCCTTTTTATGGCTGAGTAATATTCCATTGTATATACGTACCATGACTTCTTTATCCATTCGTCTGTTGATGGGCATTTAGGTTGCTTCCATGACCTGGCTATTGTAAATAGTACTGCAGTGAACATTGGGGTGCATGTGTCTTTTGGAATTATGGTTTTCTCTGAGTATATGCCCAGTAGTGGGATTGCTCAGTCATATGGTAATTCTATTTTTAGTTTTTTAAGGAACCTCCATATTGTTCTCCATAGTGACTGTATCAGTTTACATTACCACCAACAGTGCAAGAGGGTTCCCTTTTCACCACACCCTCTCCAGCATTTGTTGTTTGTAGATTTTCTGATGATGCCCATTCTAACCGGTGTGAGGTGATACCTCATTGTACTCTTGATTTGCATTTCTCTAATAATTAGTGATGTTGAGCAGCTTTTCATGTGCTTCTTGGCCATCTGTATGTCTTCTTTGGAGAAATGTCTATTTAGGTCTTCTGCCCATTTTTGGATTAGGCTGTTTGTTTTTTTAGTATTGAGCTGCATGAGCTGTTTATATATTTTGGAAATTAATCCTTTGTCCATTGATTCATTTGAAAATATTTTCTCCCATTCTGAGGGTTGTCTTTTCGTCTTGTTTGAAGATTCCTTGGCTGTGCAAAAACTTTTAAGTTTCATTAGGTCTCATTTCATTATTTTTGTTTTTATTTCCATTACTCTAGGAGGTGGATCAAAAAAGATCTTGCTGTGATTTATGTCAAAGAGTGTTCTTTCTATGGTTTCCTCTAAGAGTTTTATAGTGTCCAGTCTTACATTTAGGTCTCGAATCCATTTTGAGTTTATTTTTGTGTATGGTGTTAGGGAGTGTTCTAATTTCATTCTTTTACATGTAGCTGTCCAGTTTTCCCAGCACCACTTATTGAAGAGACTGTCTTTTCTCCATTGTATATCCTTGCCTCCTTTGTCATAGATTAGTTGACCATAGGTGTGTGGGTTTACCTCTGGGCTTTCTATCTTTTTCCACTGATCTATGTTTCTGTTTCTGTGCCAGTACTATATTGTCTTGATTACTGTAGCTTTGTAGTATAGTCTGAAGTCAGGGAGTCTGATTCCTCCAGCTCCATTTTTTTCCCTCAAGACTGCTTTGGCTATTCGGGGTCTTTTGTGTCTCCATACAAATTTTAAGATTTTTTTGCTCTAGTTCCGTAAAAAATGCCATTGGCAGTTTCATAGGGATTGCATTGAATCTGTAGATTGCTTTGGGTAGTATAGTCATTTTCACAATATTGATTCTTCCAATCCAAGAACATGGTATATCTCTCCATCTGTTGGTATCATCTTTAATTTCTTTCATTACTGTCTTATAGTTTTCTGCATAAAGGTCTTTTGTCTCCCTAGGTAGGTTTATACCTAGGTATTTTATTCTTTTTGTTGCAATGGTAAATGGGAGTGTTTCCTTAATTTCTCTTCCAGATTTTGCATCATTAGTGTATAGGAATGCAAGAGCTTTCTGTGCATTAATTTTGTATCCTTCAACTTTACCAAATTCATTGATTAGCTCTAGTAGTTTTCTGGTGGCATCTTTTGGATTCTCTATGTATAGTATCATGTCATCTGCAAACAGTGACAATTTTACTTCTTCTTTTCCAATTTGGATTCCTTTTATTTCTTTTTCTTCTCTGACTGCCGTGGCTAGGACTTCCAAAACTACGTTGAATAATAGTGGTGAGAGTGGGCAACCTTGTCTTCTTCCTGATCTTAGAGGAAATGCTTTCTGTTTTTCACCATTGAGATTGATGTTTGCTGTGGGTTTGTCATATATGGCCTTTATTATGTTGAGGTAAGTTCCCTCTATGCCCACACTCTGGGGAGTTTTTATCATAAATGGGTGTTGAATTTTGTCAAAAGCTTTTTCTGCATCTATTCAGATGATCATATGGTTTTTCTTTTTCTTTTTTTTTTATTTTTATAAATCTATTTATTTATTTCTTTTTGGCTGTGTTAGATCTTCATTGCTGCATGTGGGTTTTCTCTGGTTGCGTCGAGCAGGGGCTACTCTTCTGTTGCAGTGCGCGGTCTTCTCATTGCTGTGACTTCTCTTGTTGCAGAGCTCTAGGCACGCGGGCTTCAGTAGTTGTGGCTCGTGGGCTCTAGAGAACAGGCTCAATCGTTGTGGCGCATGGGCTTATTTGCTAAGCGGCATGTGGGATCTTCCCGGACCAGGGCTCGAGCCCGTGTCCCCCGCATTGGCAGGCAGATTCTTAACCTCTGCGCCAACAGGGAAGTCCGATCATATGGTTTTTCTTCTTCAATTTGTTAATATGGTGTATCACAATGACTGATTTGCGTATATTGAAGAATCCTTGCATCCCTGGGGTAAATCCCACTTGATCATGGTGTATGATCCTTTTAATGTGTTGTTGGATTCTGTTTGCTAGTATTTTGTTGAGGATTTTTGCATCTATGTTCATCAGTGATATTGGTCTGTAATTTTCTTTTTTGGTAGTGTCTTTGTCTGGTTTTGGTATGAGGGTGATGGTGGCCTCATAGAATGAGTTTGGGAGTGTTCATTCCTCTGCAAATTTTTAGAAGAGTTTGAGAAGGATGGGTGTTAACTCTTTTCTAAATGTTTGATAGAATTCACCTGTGAAGCCATCTGGTTCTGGACTTTTGTTTGTTGGAAGATTTTTAATCACAGTTTCAATTTCATTACTTGTGATTGGTCTGTTCCTATTTTCTGTTTCTTCCTGGTTCAGTCTTGGAAGGTTATAGCTTTCTAAGAATTTGCCCATTTCTTCTAGGTTGTCCATTTTATTGGCATAGAGTTGCTTGTAGTAGTCTCTTAGGATGCTTTATATTTCTGCAGTGTTTGTTGAAACTTCTCCTTTTTCATTTCTAATTTTATTGATTTGAGTCCTCTCCCTATTTTTCTTGATGAGTCTGACTAATGGTTTATCAATTTTGTTTATCTTCTCAAAGAACCAGCTTTTAGTTTTATTGATTTTTGCTATTGTTTTCTTTGTTTCTATATCATTTACTTCTGCTCTGATCTTTATGATTTCTTTCTTTCTGCTAACTTTGGGTTTTGTTCGTTCTTCTTTCTCTCGTTACTTTAGGTGTAAGGTTAGATTGTTTATTTGAGATTTTTCTTGTTACTTGAGGTAGGCTGCTATAGCTATAAACTTCCCTCTTAGAACTGCTTTTACTGCATCCCATAGGTTTTGGACCATCGTATTTTCATTGTCATTTGTCTCTAGGTATTTTTGGATTTCCTCTTTGATTTCTTCAGTGATCTCTTGGTTATTTAGTAACATATTGTTTAGCCTCCATGTGTTGTGTTTCTTACTTTCTTTCCCTGTAATTCATTTCTAATCTCATAGCGTTGTGGTCAGAAAAGATGCTTGATCTGATTTCAATTTTTTTAAATTTACTGAGGCTTGACTTGTGACCCAAGATGCGATCTATCCTGGAGAATGTTCTGTGCTCACTTGAGAAGAAAGTGTAATCTGCTGTTTTTGGATGGAATGTCCTATAAATTTCAATTAAATCTATCTGGTCTATTGTGTCATTTAAAGCTTCTGTTTCCTTATTTACTTTCATTTTGGATGATGTGTCCATTGGTGTAAGTGAGGTGTTAAAGTCCCCCACTATTATTGTGTTACTGTCGATTTCCTCTTTTACAGCTGTTAGCAGTGGCCTTATCTGTTGAGGTACTCCTATGTTGGGTGCATATATATATATATAATTGTCATATCTTCTTCTTGGATTGATCCCTTGATCATTATGCAGTGTCCTTCCTTGTCTCTTGTAACATTCTTTATTTTAAAGTCTATTTTATCTGATATGAGTATAGCTACTCCAGCTTTCTTTTGATTTCCATTTGCATGGAATATCTTTTTCCATCCCCTCACTTTCAGTCTGTATGTGTCCCTAGGTCTGAAGTAGGTCTCCTGTAGACAGCATATATATGGGTCTTTTTTTTGGTATCCATTCAGCGAGCCTGTGTCTTTTGGTTGGACCATTTAATCCATTCACGTTTAAGCTAATTATCGATATGTATGTTCCTATAACCATTTTCTTAATTGTTTTGGGTTTGTTTTTTTTTTTTTTTAATTAATTAATTAATTTTTTTTTTTTTTTTTTTTTGGCTGTGTTGGGTCTTCGTTTCTGTGCGAGGGCTTTCTCTAGTTGTGGCAAGCGGGGGCCACTCTTCATCGCGGTGCGCGGGCCTCTCACTGTTGCGGCCTCTCTTGTTGCAGAGCACAGGCTCCAGACATGCAGGCTCAGTAATTGTGGCTCACGGGCCCAGTTGCTCCGTGGCATGTGGGATCTTCCCAGACCAGGGCTCGAACCCGTGTCCCCTGCATTAGCAGACAGATTCTCAACCACGGCGCCACCGGAGAAGCCCTTGGGTTTGTTTTTGTAGGCCCTTTTCCTCTCTTGTGTTTCCTGCCTAGAGAAGTTCCTTTAGCATTTGTGGTAGAGCTGGTTTGGTGGTGCTGAATTCTCTTAGCCTTTGCATGTCTGTAAAGCTTTTGATTTCTCCATCGAATCTGAATGAGATCCTTGCCAGATAGAGTACTCTTTGTTGTAGGTTCTTCCCTTTCATCACTTTAAGTATATCATGCCACTCCCTTCTGGCTTGTAGAGTTTCTGCTGAGAAATCAGCTGTTAACCTTATGGGAGTTCCCTTGTATGTTATTTGTTGTTTCTCCCTTGCTGCTTTCAATAATTTTTCTTTGTCTTTAATTTTTGGCAATTTGATTACTATGTGTCTCGGCATGTTTCTCCTTGGGTTTATCCTGTATGGGACTCACTGCACTTCCTGGACTTGGGTGGCTATTTCCTTTCCCATGTTTGGGAAGTTTTCAACTATAATCTCTTAAATATTTTCTCTGGTCCTTTCTCTCTCTCTTCTTCTGGGACCCCTATAATGCGAATGTTGTTGCATTTAATGGTGTCCCAGAGGTCTCTTAGGCTGTCTTCATTTCTTTTCATTCTTTATTTTTATTCTGTTCTACAGCAGTGAATTCCACCATTCTGTCTTCCAGGTCACTTATCCATTCTTCTGCCTCACTTATTCTGCTGTTGATTCCTTCTAGTGTTTTTCATTTCAGTTATTGTATTGTTCATCTCTGTTTGTTTGTTCTTTAATTCTTCTAGGTCTTTGTTAAACATTTCTTACATCTTCTCAATCTTTCCCTCCATTCTTTTTCCAAGATCCTGGATCATCTTCACTATCATTATTCTGAATTTTTTTTTAGAAGGTTGCCTATCTCCGCTTCATTTAGTTGTTTTTCTGGGGTTTTATCTTGTTCCTTCATCTGGTACATAGCCCTCTGCCATTTCATCTTGTCTATCTTTCTGTGAATGTGGTTTTTGTTCCACAGGCTTCAGGATTGTAGTTCTTCTTGCTTCTGCTGTCTGCCCTCTGGTGCATGAGGCTATCTAAGAGGCTTGTGGAAGTTTCCTGATGGGAGGGACTGGTGGTGGGTAGAGCTGACTGTTGCTCTAGTGGACAGAGCTCAGTAAAACTTTAATCTGCTTGACTGTTGATGGTTGGGGCTGGGTTCCCTCCCTGTTGTTTGTTTGGCCTGAGGCAACCCAACACTGGAACCTACCTGGGCTCTTTGGTGGGGATAATGACAGACTCTAGGAGGGCTCATGCCAAGGACTACTTCCCAGAACTTCTGCTGCCAGTGACCTTATCCCCACGGTGAGTCACAGCCACCCCCAACCTCTGCAGGAGACCCTCCAACACTAGCAGGCATGTCTGGTTCAGTCTCCCCTGGGGTCACTGCTCCTTCCCCTGGGTCCTGATGTGCACACTATTTTGTGTGTGCCCTCCAAGAGTGGAGTCTGTTTCCCCCCAGTCCTGTCGAAGTCCTGCAATCAACTCACACTAGGCTTCAAAGTCTGATTCTCTAGGAATTCCTCCTCCCGTTGCCAGACCCCCAGATTGGGAAGCCTGATGTGGGGCTCAGAACCTTCACTCCAGTGGGTAGACTTCTGTGGTATAAGTGTTCTCCAGTCTGTGCGTCACCCACCCAGCAGTTATGGGATTTGATTTTACTGTGATTGTGCCCCTCCTACCATCTCATTGTGACTTCTCCTTTGTCTTTGGATGTGGGGTATCTTTTTTGGTGAGTTCCAGTGTCTTCCTGTCGATGATTGTCCAGCAGCTAGTTGTGATTCTGGTGTGCTCGCAAGAGGGAGTGAGAGCACCTCCTTCTACTCAGCCATCTTGGTTCCTCTGTCTCAAATCTTATTATTATATCACCTGAGATGGTGAAAAGGCCAGGATGAGGTTAGATCCAGGAGGGATGCCAGGTCTTTTGGATCTAACCACGATCCAGAAGTTACTTAGTCTGGGTCCAGTTTCTTAGATTGCTATACTCAGAATCTTAACTTTATTTCCATTTATTATAATCTGATAAATTATTAGCATTTAAATGAACATTTAAATCTCTTGGTAGAGCTAAAATATATTTTTTATACAAGTACTATTTTATCATAAAAGAAGCAGAAAAGAATTACCTATAATAAACATTATGCCTGGGGGAGAGGAGGGAGGAAGGACAGTTTCTTACACTATCAGTGGGAATGTAAACTGGTATAGCCTTCTGGGATGACGACCTATTAAAAACTGTACTACATGTGCCCTTTGATCCAGCAGATATACTTGCACAAAATTTTTAAAGATATGTTCGTTTAATCACCCTGCAAATTGCTGGGAATAAGGTACTAAATGAAATAGACATGATACCTCCCGGATAGAGTGCACAGTCAAGTGGAGAAAGGCAATATAAGCACTCCAACTAAGAAATAACAATGGACACATGGTACTAAGCCCTATACAGACAACAAATTGGGATGACAGATAAAATAATGGGGATGAGAGTGCCCACGTTAGGGAGTAGGAAGAAAGGATCCCTCTGAGAAGGTCTCATAAGCTACCAATTGATGAATGAGAAGCAACCAACCAGGCAGGAGAGAAACTGAGTGAAGACCTGAGGCAGGAAAGAGCTGGTGGTTTTTGAAGAACAACAGAAGGTGCATGTGAGAAGGAAGGAGTGTGTGAAGTGGCTGGAGAGGAACACAGGTAATGGACCAGGCAGTTCCCTGGAAGCCACAACAGGCAGTTTTGATTCTGTTCCAAGTACATTGGAAGCCACGATCCTTTCAAAAATAGCAGTCAGGTTGCTGAGTGAGAGGAGGATTGGGTGAGAGGCGAGAAGGGAACAGGAGCTCAGTCCTAGGCCCATTGCCTAGGCTGCCTGAGAGATGCCAGGAATCTGGTGAGTGTGGATGCCCAGAGAAGGAGGGAACTAGATGGATTCAAAATAGATTTTGTAAGTAGATTCCACCTGGTCAAGTTTATCTCCAACCAACCACAAGAACCGAAGAAAAGTTTCCTAAAGAGGCACGTTGTTGAAGTGAACATGAGGCTCATTTGGAAAATTCCTCCATTCGCACTCTTTATTACCTTATAAAAATATTCCCACAAATAAGCAATTGCCTAATCAGACTAAACAAAGCCAAAAGATGTTGACCCTAATCCACGGCATAAGTAAAAAATTTTTAAATGTGCATTCACCCATATTTACCCTTCCGAAATTTGGGCTTGAATCAATATATGATAAAAAAAATTGCACAAATCTTTTGAAAGAAAGAGTTCCAGGAATTACAGAACCATGGTGACCATGTTGCATACTATCTAATAGAAAATTAGATCAATAGCTCTATTTTCACTGATTTTTAAAGTTGCAGACTGTTCTCTGCAAATGCACAATTATTACATTCTCTGACATTTCTGGATGCCTTCAAGTGATGATCCTAATGAAAGAAGTGTATGATTTCCATCATCTTGAATAACAAAAAGTGATGGATCACTACATTGGCAGGCCATTTCAGGATGTATGTATCATTTTGTTAATGCATGATTTGTGGAACTCATACCTTAATTAATGAATTTGTGGACATTCAAGAACAATTAAATATCAAGAAGTAGTGATGTCTGACATATAAGATATATTATATACATGTTTCCAGTCAGAACAAACAAAAACAAGTGAAGGCTTGCCAGTGAAAACAGTCTTATTAACATCCTCTACTTGGTGAATAATAGAACTGCTGTAGACAATGAGCATTAGAAACATCATGGAAACCTCTGAAGCCACTGCCTCTTAAATAAACACTCATTTTTATTGCTTCACTTCTTATGCCATGGTTCAGTTTCCAGCAGATTGAAGAATGGTCTCTTCTTAAACCTACGATGTATTGTATCTATTGTCCAATTCTTATATTTTTAATATGATGCATCAAATGAAGCACAATACACACATACAATGAAGCTCCTTTTTAATGATTATGATTATTATTGTTATGATCCTCATTTTTATTTCAGCTTCTTGAGTAAAAGCCAGTTTCAAGTTGGGCTTATGTTTCCAAAGCCATTATCTGGAGAGTAATAACATAACCACTCAACAAAAACTATTGGAAAATTCTCCCTTCTTTCCTTTTCACAAACATAAACATCAACAAAAATAGCAAGTGAAAACACTGCTTAGTCCAGAAGGCACAATGCAAATGCACTCCGCAGCAGGAGTAACCTCCAGGCCACCTTCCTATCACCATGTGAATGTGGCCCCAACACAAGGATGCTTTATTACCTTTATTACCTTTATTACTGAGGTTCCCAATCCTGCAAAGAAAAAGAAGTGTTGGCTTAAAACACTGTCAAGAGCACATAGAAAGAAGATTAGGGGAGTCCTGTCTGCCTACAGAATGGACAATGGGATCCGTCCTTGCTTTCTACAACCTTCCTTAACAGGGACAAGTAAATGGAGCCAGCCTGAATCAGGCCAAGTCTGGTACATACTCTCCTATAACGGTGCCCATACTCTATTTACACCACCCAACCAAGAATCCTTAGATGGTATTTCAAAATACAAAAATGAAATACCAGTTAAGTCCTTAACCTGTGTTCAGGTGAGGAAAGAGTGAAGTGATAATCAACATTTTTAAGGCTAATTAATTAGAATTGTCAAAGAAGGGACTTCCCCGGTGGTCCAGTGGTTAATACTCCCCGCTCCCAATGCAGGGTGCTCAAGTTTGATCCCTGGTCAGGGAACTAGATTCTTCATGCCGCAACTAAGAGCCCACATGCAACAACAAAGATCCCACGTGCCACAACTAAGACCCAGTGCAGCCAAATAAATAAATAAATAAATATTTATATAATTGTCAAAGAACTGGAGTTTTAGGAAAGGTAAATCAGAAAAAAAAAAATTGAGTCATATCTAGAATTTAGTCCACAATACAACTTATGGGTATTCCTAGGAATATCATAATTCACTGCTATCATTTTTTTAAAATTTCTTTTGTCTTTAGCACAATAATGCTTTGAAGAAATTGCAAGATATTAAATTATGGAGAAGGAAGGCATTGAAAGCTCATTATGTTTTTCTCTTTTTCCCTGCCCCAAAGTTTAGAATGTTATTCATAAAAGCTTTCTGTACTCACATTATTTTTAAAGAAGTTACTTTTTTAATGATAAAACTAATATATTCTCATTACCAGAAATAAGAAAATATATACAACCATAATGAAGAAATAAAATACATCCATAATCACTTCATTCAAAAAATAAGTTCTAGTATATTAAGGTGGTTCATTCTAGTCTTTGCCCATATGTATGTATTTTTCATTATGCTATAAGAAAAAAGCCCCAGTATACATACATATAAACCCAAAACTCTCACCAATGTTAAAAAAATTCAGATACTAAATTGAGAAGCAACCAACACTTCAATTGCTGAATTCTGCATTATGCAAATCACTAATAAGTTCAATAAAGCTCATCCCAGCTTCTATCCCTACATTTGTTAACTAGTCCAGTCACAGACTAGTTAACATACTTAATGCCACTCATCTGAAACTTAAAAATAGTTAAAAGAGTAAATTTTGTTATGTATATTTTACCACAATTTAAAAAAAAAAAAATCCCACAAGATTTTTACCTATAAGGTGTTTTTTTCCAACTCCTAGACTATAAAATCCTTTCTGTCTAAAATACTCTGATTAAATGGTTTCCCTGGTACTAAAAAGCTTCCAAAACCTGATGCACAAATACTTATAATATTGTTTTTCTACCAAACATTTTAAAAAATATTCTGGAATGTTAAGAGTGCTCTTAACTCTAGTGTTATAAGCAAACTAAAAAGGTGCTTTAGTAGCTTTTTCCCATCCCATAACTTGAGTTGGAGTCCAGGAGTTTAGAAGTGCACAAGTAAACAGCAGTGAGCAAGGTATCTGCTCTAGAGGAAATGTAATTAAAAGTGCACAGAGTTAACCTACTTCACTAGGCAAATTACTTTTTTAGAAAACTTATAAATGAAAAGAAATAAAATAGAAAGATGTCATCTGAGTATTATCAGGGATCTGATTTTGCAATGCACAGCTTATATATTTCAAATATCCAAGGCACCATATGTGTTTAGTCCAATTTTATTTCCAGTTGTTTTCATTCAAAACCTGTATTAATAACTGCTTGATGTGATGGTTTTCTTCTTCAGATTTGTAGTTTCTTTCAATAAAATATATTATTGCTTAACACCTAAAATATATTTTGCTTAACTTTAAATCTACTCACATACACTCAGGCTAAAAATAAATGCTCTTCCACAAGTTAGATTTGGGGGAATTTTGTAGGTTTTGTTTTATTTTTCAGTTTTAATTGGCACCATGAGAAGCAGCCAACTAGATCCTTTTTCAGTGTAGTCAAGGTTAACTTTTTCACTTCCACACCATGATTAATTTATCAGCTGGTACCATCCTATGAAAACTGGTTTTTAGCCTGCAAACTTTTCTTTCAGCTTCCAACAGAGGATTTCATTGCTTCAGGAATTGAGATGTGTCTAAGTTTTTACCTGGGAGCAAAAGTGATGCAAGCGTTTCGGGTTTAGGGTGGGGAGGAGCTGCAGAACAGGCCATCTGCAGACTCCTGAAGACTCCTGCTGTCCTGAAGACAGCAGAGACGCTGAGAGGGCTTTCCTTAGACATCGCATGCAGGCGGTTGGAAGGACTAAAGCAGCAGCTCCCTTGGATTCGTTCACCAAGGAAATCAGAGACAATGGCTTGGTTCCTTTTCAGAACCACAGGGGCTCTGACCATTTTAATGGTAAGTCCTATTTTTTTCTAATAATTGCAAACTTTCCCTGTTTCCTTCCTTGTTAGAGAATGCTATATTTGACTGCTGAATCCCTATTATAAATTCTAAAAAGAGTTCAGTGGAAATAAACATTTTAAAATGAAATTGCAAAGATTACCGGTTTCCCCCTTTTGTTGTTTTTTTTAAGGTTGTATTTTCACATAAGAAAATAAGCCAGATAGAAATGAATTTGAAAGTTGCTATTTAGCATTTCTTCAGGTAAATAATTAACTAAAGAATTAAATAATCCTGGTCTCAAGTCTATTTTCCACAACACCTTGACTTTCTTCAAAGTAATGCTTTTATTCATCTTTTTATTCATGCTTTTATTCTAATACACAAACTAAAACACATAAAAGAGAACGAGGTCTATTTTCCAAGGTTTTATATCTCTTAA
Organism: Balaenoptera musculus; assembly: GCF_009873245.2. Classification (NCBI taxonomy): domain Eukaryota; kingdom Metazoa; phylum Chordata; class Mammalia; order Artiodactyla; family Balaenopteridae; genus Balaenoptera; species Balaenoptera musculus. The sequence goes on from NC_045798.1 coordinate 47,227,083, forward strand.
GCATATGGCTAAGAATTGTACATGCCTGGTCTTGATTCCTGACATGTTCTTAAGTAGTCAAAGACCATGGAATTAAAATCAAAGCAATGTTTGACTCTAGAGAAGTTGCGAGGGTTATTAAGAAAACAGTGTTTTATGTTTAGCCTTTATGTGCAAAAGACATCCAACCTTTGGGTACAAAAGAAGACAGAATATTTTATAAGCCAGTTTTTCAGAAGAGTAATACTTTTTTGGATTGGGAAAGATTTATATAATATTACATAAAAGAGAAGTGGAATCTGGCGAGCAAAGCACTAGCCTGGATATTACAGACTAGTTTTTTCCTTAAATGTGTTATTTTAGTAAAGAAGAAAACTTGTCACAATATTATCAGTTACACAAAGATATCAAAATAGTGAAATACGCCATAATGAATATTTTTTAGATTCTTAATACTGATTCCTCATTTTATCAATAATAAGTTGGGTTGGCCTACACATCAGTTTACCTCATTTCCTCATCTAAAAAAACTGAGATAATTGAACTTCAAGAAGTTATAGGGAGATAGTTCTCAAGGAAGAACGTTCTAAAAATTAAATACGTTTAAAATTAGAATAGACTGCGTGTGAGCCAGTTTCCCAGCCTTCCTTCTCATGGCAATGGTCAAGCAGAATAATTGGTATCACACCCTTCTGTTTGAGTCTGTTTCTATTATGACAGTTTTATTCATCTTTGTATCCCCAATGCCCACCATAATATCTGTCTTACAGTGAATGCACAATTGTTTGAAGAATGGATAAATGAATGATTGAATGCGGCCTCTCTCAACTATAACTTCCCCTCATGGTGCTTCTATAATGTTAGTCATGGAAGAAGCTATGAGAGGTTAGAACATTTTGCTCCCCTCAGGAAAATTTTACAGGCACACATACACAAACACACAAGCTATTTAAACAACAATATAACTTCATACATAATTGTTAAACTGAGAGGTCTGGACCTGCTCTTTCCAATATGGTAGCCAGTAGCCACATGTAGCTATCAACCACTTGAAATGTGGTTGATCTGTATTGAAATGTGCTGTTAAGTATAAAGCATACACCATGTTTTGAAGATTCAGTATGAAAAAAAAAAAGTAAAATTTATCATTAATAATTTTTATGTTGATTACATATTGAAATGGCAGTATTTTGGATATATTAGTTTAAAATATATTAATAAAATTAATTTCACCTTTTTAACCTTTTTAATATGAGTAATAGAAAATTTAAAATTATATATGCAGCTCACATTTGTGGTTATTATATTTCAACTGGAGAGTGCTGGTCTACTCTTAATGCTATTAGTGGAAGGCGGTGTCAGTCAGAGGTGGGGTAGGCAAACAAGTCTCCACGGACCAGGTGAGATTTGAGCCGCTTTTTGGTAAGTATAGATGGGCCACAGGGAGATATCTGCGGTTGTCAACCCAGCACATGCAAAGGCAGGCGCCATTACGGCACTTGCCTAGAGGCAATGGACACACTGATTTGGCTGGAATGATAGTCTGCATTGGAGAATCTGGACATGAAGTTAAAAAGGCAGATGAGGGTCAGACTGAAACGTGCGTTCTGTGAAGGGTAATGAAACCCTTTTAGAAGTGGGGAGCCACCCAGAGTTTCGAAATAGCTTGGTGATGGGAAAAAACAATGCTTTCAAAAGCACTGCGGAGTGGGAAGGCGCATCTTTTGTTATTAAAGGGTGGGGTCTGAAAGTTGGAAGACCTGTTTGGAGGTTTTGAGTTAATGCCACCAACCTATGACCATACAAGTGTTGCCTAGAGAGGTAATATATGAAAGCTCAGTCACAGACTTCAATCTATGCCTGTACCACTGACTCACTCCAGGCCTTGCTTCCTCAGCTGTCAAATAAGAATAATCATATCCCCCTGACTAACGAGAGTGACCACAGTAAGAATAAAGGAGCTATGTGCATAGGAAAGTGCTCTGGAAAACATAAAGTGCTTTGTAAGACTCTAATTCCTATTATTTGTAATATTTTAGTAATAAAGATGAATCTTGATTGATGAAGCAATCCAATTTCCAGTACTAATAAATATATGAAAATAAATTTCCTCCTGATCCTCTCCAAAAGTTAAGATTCTAAAATCAGAATAACCTTGCCAAGAAATTCCATCCAGCCCTGCCTGACTTGAGCAAAACTTAGGAAAGATGTCATTACTTCCACCTATTACCGCTCCCGCTTACTTAATACCCGAAACCGGTTTTCACTTAGAACACTCAGTGTCCATGACGTTTCTCATAAACCTCTTAGCCTTTGTCTCTACCTTTCCTGTTAAGAGTCATTCTGATAGCCTAAGGTGAGGGCTTGCTTTGGGAAGTTCATCACAAGAATTACATAGGCAATTGGCTACTATCCATAATTATACTATGAATAATGGAATTTGTATAATATGCACATTTTTCTTGCATGGCCACTGCACAGTTGGCCAGGCTGTACACTGCACAATGCCAGGAAGTGCATTCACATAAACTACAATGTGAACAGTGCCCCCTGGAGTTGTGCAAGGAGCAACCTACACAATTGTACGGTGGAGCGCTGGTTCTTGTCTTTTTCTGATGCTCAAGAAAGAGAAAGTCCTTATGTGCCTTGACATGAATAATAATAATAAAAGGTCACTTAATATCACAGTGGCTCTTTTACACCATTTTTTAAAAGTCTGGACAGAAGTAATTAACACTTATTAAGCAGTTACTGTAGGCTAGGGATCATCTCCATGCTTTAGAGGTGTTAATTCATTTAATCCTCACAACAAACCTATAAAGTAAGTAGAATTATTATTTCTATTTTACAGATGAGGAAACTGAAAAATTAAGTAATGTTCCTAAGTTATTCAGCTGGTACATGGTGAGACTGGGATTTTAATTCAGGGATTCAGGATCCAGTGTCCAATTTTCTATTGCTACATTTGACTGCATCCTACACAGTCTTTAAAACGAGCTCTTGAAAACAGCCATGGGTATTTGTTTTTCTTATCACCTCTATCATGATACAAGGCTTAACTTTCTAAATTGAGCTTACTCTAAACATCAGTTATTAAAAATTGAACCGTCCTAAATTACTTTTTAAGTAATTAAACATATATCATTTTATTTCAATTAAAGAATTTGCCTTGATTAATACAAAGCTTATTAAAATACTTTCAGGTTTTTAAATTTTAATTTTAAAAAGTCTATATATATATATAAAGCTATGAGGTATCATAAAATATAAATCACTCATTTCTTCTGAATTGTACATATGAAATTTATTCAAACATGTATTGAATGACCTCTATGATCTGACACATAAATAATCATTGTTCTTAACCAATTATAAAAATATCACCAACCTATGTATATATATTTCATGAATTTTTCCAAAAATAATTAATAATTTTAAAAAATCAAGTTTAAAATTTGTAATGATTCCTTTGAATTACCCAATTCATTCTACAAATTTCCCAGAGGGGAGTGGGTGTGATCCACTCTTATCCCATTCTGAGAAGAGTGGCCATGCCCTAGCCTGGCTAGGACTAGCTCTGTGGATCCAATCCACAGTCTAACAGTCTGTCCTTCCCCACACTAAAGTAACAGATTACTCTAAACAAAACCTTGGCCAGCTCAGTAAAAAGCAATTGTTATTATATATGATATTTAAAAATCCAGTCACCCATATCCTCAAAATATATTTATTGTTGACCTACCATACTCAATAGGAATCTTAATGATATAACTACATACATTTTAATTAGCAAATAGGGCATGTGAATATCAAATCACTTTATGTCATACGCTTTTTAACCTAATAATCTCATTTGCTTTTAATAAAATATTTCTAATTCTTACGTATGCCAAGGTATTTAGACCATATCAATGCTTTAAAAATCATGTAGTCAAAATTATAAAAATAACCAGGAAACAAAGGGAAGAAAGAAAAGTAAAGAAATTCTCAAGATATGGAGTGTTTTCTCCACATTGGTATTTCCTAGACTCTAGGCCACAAAAAAAGAAAACTTAGTTGATTTACATTGTCAAGAAACTATTGAAATATTTATTACATATTCAAAATACGTATATGAACAAAGTAACTAAAACATCTAAGTAGCCACATATAAGTATTAATTAACTAAAATAGGAAAGTTTTTTAAAAACACTATTCAAAATAATGTAAGCCTATGATTACATGTCTCAATACATATATAAAGAACACTGCATTATTCAGAAGTGCCCCCGTATTCCTAGAAATACAAAAATAATCCCATTTTCACAATATTCCCTAAAATTGGAGAACATTCTTGTTGGTCTGACTTTAAAAGAGAGGATGGGAAACAGTAAAGGTTTGGCTGAGTAACTTCTCTAGGGGCTCTGATTCAGTGAAATGATTGAACAAATAAGAAACACCTGTCTGCAATGCTCATTTTCCATAGTTTAGGGTTTGTCCTTCCTTTGCTTCCCAGGAAAACAGAAATCATGTCTTAATGTCTACTAGAAGAATCATTCTCCATGGGGCTAGTACAAACATGATTCATATTTTCTGGATGACTCTTTCTGGTTTTCCTGTAAAAGAGATTGTGCCTGGTCCATCCCTCCTCTCACATGTGGCTGAGTTGTTCTTAAGAACTGAGAAAGTAGTACAGTGACTACATTGCTCTGGTCTTTTCTCCCAAGTAACTCATGATATTGTTTAATAAAGAGCAGCAAAGCTGTAAAATCATTTTGAGACCTGTTAGAACCACAGTAATGGTTCTTTTTCATGACAATTTTAACAAACACCCTTTGAAATAAAGATTTTACTGAAATTTTTAGAATGGAAAGGTCCTGGTGTTCTATGTCTGGTATGATTATTCCTTTGGTTCAGACTGGGGCCTGCCTCTTTATTATAACCTTCCAAAATAAACAATGTAATAAATCTACATTGTTTCAGGAATAACTGCAGCCTTTGCCAGGAAGAAATCTAAACTGACTATCATATAACTTTCTTTCTATGACTAGTTTTTTTCTATTTATCTATGTTGACTTTGGTTAGAATCTAGTGTAGTGGTGATGTGCACGCTTTAGAGTCAGGCTGCAGGGGTGCAAATCCTGGCTCTCCTGGGGCTGTTAGTTGGGGCAAAGTACTCATTCTCTCATGTCTCCATTTCTTCATCCATGAAATAGGGATTACAATAAAAGAATCTCCTTCAGATGACTGCCATACTAAGTGAGATAGTAAACATAAAGCTCTATGAATAGCAACTGACACAAAAAAATAATCATTTTTTTCTTCTGATTTATTTTTCACAATCTTTTCCCTACCAGATCCTCTTCAGATTAGGTAATCAGTGAGTCACAAAATAGTGGTTAAACATCTACTGAGGGACAGGTATTGTACGAATTGCAAGAAGAAAAATAATACAGAAGCAATGATTTGGGAAGTTTGCAATTCTCTTGGCTCGATATCACAATGCACATAAAACCATAAGAAATAATAAATCATGGTAAACCATTACGAGCAAAACTGCATGTTATAGAATATGTGTTGTACAAACTCAGAAAAGGAGACATCAGTAAGGACAGTTTCATGGAGACTGTTGGAACTTGAAATGATCTTAAAGGATGAGTAATACTTAAGTGTGTGAAGGGAAAGAAGAATGCATTCCAGGGGGAAAATGACACAGATGAAAGTCCTGTATGCTCTTGAGAAAGTGAAGACCCTGGCCCACCTGGCTTCATTTTATCTTTATTTTTAGTTTTTTTCAGATCAGTATGAATATTAAGCTCAAATTTAAATTGAAGTAGTAAGGCAGAGATGCGCAGATCCATGTCCCACAGAAAACAACACTAGTGACTGGAATAGCATATCCCGATCTTTTACGTTTCATTCTCTAAATTAGACTAGTTCCTTTCCACTCTCTCCACTCTTATATGACTAAGAAAATGCCTTACCCTGCAATTGCAACTAACTAATACAGCATTGCCTTTGTACAAGTCAGTAGCGTAGGTCGTGGCTTTTAATAATCTCCTATGGCACTTTCTGAAGTTTATCACAATGATGCTCACCATTGTTTCCCAAAGCAATAGCTTCCATAGCTCCCAGGAAGTGTTTATAGAGCAGCCAGGTAAGAAAAGTCTGGTTGTTGCAACAACTGTTAGAATTTTGAAAAGTCCAATAGATTCTCCTGTGTATCATTGAAATGCTGTAGTCAGATTAAAGAACTGAAAGAACTTGTTTATACGAAGAGTATTTTCTTTTTTTTGGAAGGATTTTGCCCTTTGAATACTGTGTCTCCAAATCTACTTCTTTTGAAATAGAAACAAACTACAATATGAACAGCAGAATGTAAAAACCAGGATTATCGTCTTATATAATTGCTTATTTGAAGAATTCACATTTAATTTGACTTTATTTAAATGTCTACAGGTGGTCCTTTTGGTTCATGGAGAATGGAGAATAGAGGTAAAGTATGAAAATGTTTTTTGTAATTAAAATAATAGTTTAGTTAAAAAATTAAAATTGTACTCAGGAAAAATAAATATTTAATGTTTTAAATTATTTAATAATTTAATTGTGAAAATATAATTAAAATTCTAATGGCTAACCTAATAATATTTAAATACTAGCAAGAATAAGTGTCATTATTGTAACTTATCGCATACATTCTTCTTATCTTAAATAAATCAACAGGTTTTCATTAAACCTGTCTTTTATGCACAGAATAGTTAGATGTTGTGGAATATATATAGAAAATATAAAATATGATTAAATGCTAATATTAAAAATCATATAGCTCTGTAGCTATTCTAGTTATTTAATGTTTCTTCTTTGCTTGACAGTGTGAGGGAGAGAAAATTAGATATTTAACAGTCTTAGAGATCTTGAAACATAGGAGGCTCCTCAACCTAGGTGTCTATAATTAATACTCATAGCAAAAATTTCCAACAATGTGCATAATAAAATGGAATCCCTTTTTACATAAGACAAAAGGGCAACATGGAGAATATGAGACAGCGGTACAACAAGGCAAAAGGAGATACAAACGTGAATGGGTGAAATTTGCAAGACCCTGCAGAGAAGAAGAAGACAACTCGAAAAGAAATCCAATTGCCACAGTAAGTATTATGAGCAGAAGTTATGTTTTCAGAATAAATGTACTAGATGTAAATTAAAATAATATGGCAATTCCAATTAGCAAAATGCAGACTGAGGAGTCCACAGAACAAATAACCTGGTATCTTCAACAAAACAAAAAACACAGTAATAATAGTAATAACAATTTAAAAGAGAGACAGATGAAGGAGCTATAGCTTCTAGAGTAATAAAACATAATTAAGAGATATTTCAATCAATTTCAATGGATACACCTTTTTGGATTCAGATTCTAGCAAACAAATAGAAAAATTATATGGAAAGTGCTTTGTTTGGGGCAGCAAATTATGCTCCGAGAATAAGATTTTTACCAGTAATTTATTTAGCACGGGTTCACTGCAGGAGTTATAATAATTTCACAAGCCAATGACATACAAGATAATGTCTCCCAATAAACCAGTACTCCTAACCACAAGTAGATTAATCACACTATTGTTCCAGGCAAGGGAGAGGTGAAAGGAATAGAGTACAAATGTAGTTGAGTTGTACTTTTCTACGAGTTGGTTCTTGGGAGAGTCAGTTTAGTCAACCACAAGCTGATGTCCAGTGCAAAAGCACAAGTCCCTTATCACTAGAGCACGTTACTAGGGAACAGAGGCTGTGGTACTGGCAAGCAAGATCGTGGTTTTCACCACTGCCAGGCAAAGAGCTGCCTTGCCCAGGCAGGAGCTAATAATGCCTCAAGGTCTTCAAGAGAGCTATTTAGATCAGCAAAGAGTTGCCTTGCCCAGACTGAACGCTCTCAAGAGGTCCTCATAATCTCCTGATATTTAAAGCTTAAATGTCCCTCAGCCATAATGGCTGCTCCACATGTTCGTATCAATAAGCTCCCAACATTGCTCCCCAATAGCTGAGCTACTGAATGTTTATTGACAGCCACGGATGTCCATGATGACATCCTGACACAGCTTCCTCAACGTAAGCAACTTCACTCTTAGAACAAAACAACTTTATTCTTAGATTTTTTTTTTTTAAGTGGATTTGAAATCATACCATACCAATACACAGCAATAAGATAATTAAAGATGGTTGAGAGTCAACATGGGATTGGCCATGTATTCAGAATTGTTGAAGCTGGGTGATGAGATATATCAGGTTCATTATACTCTTCTAACTTGATAATATATTTGAAGTTTTCCCTATTAAAAAGTTTTAAAAATAATAATAAAAGCAATGCATTCTAATATTAACACTTACTATATAATCCCTTTCCCTTTTTTTCTCCAGCTCCTCCTTTTTAAACTAAAATAAATGTCTATTTTGTTTTTTTAATGTTACCTGCGAAGGAAAGGAGCATTCAGAAGTAGGCTTGTCAATATGAAGTGTCCTTGACTTTCTCTCAACCTTTTAACATCACCATGGTGACCACAATCCGGGCAAATATTCTAAAGCCAGAATGATTAACGACACATTGGTCCCTAGTGGTCAACAGAAGCAAAAATTTGAATTTATTTCACATTCCTACTATCTATCAAGGCAAAAAAGTAAACAGCACAGTGTCAAGAAAGTGTGAATAAAATGAATAGATTGACTTGAGAGTATGGAGGAGAGGAGGGGAAGGAATAGGCCTGAGTGATGATCACCTTAACATTTTGGGTATTTTGGGCTACAGATTACTTCAGATTTCCAAGTAAGCCAGGAGATCACCTACCACATTACTGGAATAGGAATTGATCAGCCCCCTCTTGGAATCTTCATTGTTGACAGAAACACTGGAGAAATTAACATAACAGCCATAGTTGATCGTGAGGAAACCCCAAGCTTCCAAGTAAGTTTGTGTCCTCGATATCGGCCACCCTTCCCCTCGTGCACAGTGGCTTTAGAAGGTTAATTTAGAAGAGAGATCAGTGCATGAATCCATCCACCAACAAATAACAATATTAGTCCCTCTACAGAGAGCCTCCCCTGGACTTCCCTGGCAGTCCAGCGGTTAAGACTCTGCGCTTCCTCTGCAGGGGGCGCAGGTTCGATCCCTGGTTGGGGAACTAAAATCCTGCATGCCTCGTGGCATGGCCAAAAAATTAAAAAATAAAATAAAACAAAGAGCCTCCCCTTATGGTTGTGCCCCTGAAGGAATACCCCAGGAGGGTGCATGAGTGCTCAACTCCAGCACGCTGCTTGCCAAGAGCTTCATGCTGCCAGGAGACACGTACCAGCCTGCAGGAAGGGGCAATTTGCCCAACTGGTACTCCCAGAGTCGGCACTTTTTCCTGCTTCGTCTCCTCTCTGGGGAAATACTTTTCCTCTTTGCACAAAAGCACTGTACATGCCAGGAGAGGCCTTATCTCTACAAGTTTTAATAGTAGGCAAACTAAAGTTTGTAGAATGTTAATTAACATTTCCCCTCCTTTTCTAGATTACCTGTCATGCTCTCAGTGCCCTGGGACAAGATGTAGAGAAACCGCTTATACTAACAGTCAAAATTTTAGATATAAATGACAATGCTCCAGTGTTCTCAACAACTATGTTCATGGGTGAAATTGAAGAAAGGAGTGCTTCGAGTAAGTCTTTTGCAGTAACTACCATTTTAAATTTTTTTTTTTCAGATACAAGTGTCACTATAGTACATCATTTTTACAAGCTAATTTATTCTCTTAGTTTCATCAGTAGTTTTGAAGAAAAATTCGTCAAGATAACCTGAGTCTTCCTTTCTAATATTTGTGGTTGAGCTACTTGTTCACTGCCAGTGTACTATATTTCCAAATTGTGATTGTGTTATCAAGTCAAAGCTTATCCTAGTCACAAAGATAAGGAGGTGGCTTTAGGCAACCTGGATGCATCAGCTGGGCTTTTTTAGGTTATAAGGGACAGAGATATACTCATTACTTGGATAATGGGGGGGAAGGGAGAATTATAAGGCCATCCAGCAAGGGAAAAAATAAAGAGAAAATAGTCCCAACCTCAACACAACCAACCAAGGCTTAGTGAGAAGTGGAGGATTTTTACCGGAAGGCACCACAGCTCACCTGATTGAGAGAGACAGTAAGAGATATTGCAAGTGACATGTAATATTTTTTTAGCACACAGATAGTTTTAAGATTTTTTTTTAAATTTTTAAAATAGATTTATTTTATTTATTTATTTATTTAATTTTGGCCGCGTTGGGTCTTTGTTGCTGCGCACGGGCTTTCTCTAGTTGCGCAGAGCAGCTTGCAGTGCGTGGGCTTCTCCTTGTGGTGCCTTCTCTCTTGCGGAGCACGGGTTCTAGGCGCGCGGGCTTCAGTAGTTGTGGCGTGTGGGCTCTAGAGCACAGGCTCAGTAGTTGTGGCGCACAGGCTTCGTTGCACCGCGGCAGGTGGGATCTTCCCGGACCAGGGCTCGAACCCATGTCCCCTGCATTGGCAGGCATATTCCCAACCACTGTGCCACCAGGGAAGCCCTCTAGTTTTAAGATCTTAAAAGACAAAAATCAGTTTGAAATTGTGCTGAACATTTCATGTGAACATAGTGTCAATCTTTACATATTCCTTAATAAACTTCTTCCGTATTCCTAGACTCACTGGTGATGATCCTGAATGCCACAGATGCAGATGAACCGAACAACTTGAACTCTAAAATTGCCTTCAAAATTATCTCTCAGGAACCTGCAGGCACACCCATGTTCCTCCTAAGCAGACACACCGGGGAAGTCCACACTTTGACCAATTCACTTGATCGAGAGGTAAAGCAAGGCACTGGGGAGCGTTCAATAACTCAGGATTCGGTTGTAAGAATGTTAAGAGAGGTGACTCCTTTCTACCTGAGAATGAAAGGAGGAAGGAATAGAGGTTCCCAGGACTCACTTGGCCCAATCTAGGGAAACTCCTTGCATCCTAGTGTGATTCTGCTGGAGTGGGATGTGTACTTGAGACCTGCACAATCAATTGTACCTAAGGAAACAAGTGTCAGCATACCCTTGGGAGTTAAAGCGGGGGAGTGAGGGAAGGCATTGCATGCACGACAGAGACTGAACTGGGGTTAATCCCTCATATGATGGAGGAGAAGGAAATTTCTTAGATGGAGGGAGAAATTTCTATCTGGAGTAAAGCCTTCTCTGGTGTCATGCTTTTTCTCCTGACTTCTCTCAAATTTACCCCTACTTCCGGAATACTAAAGAATCCCCTTCCTCTCTCTGCTCCATTGTCCTACCACCACATCTCCATCAATGCACGCTACCCCATCAGACTCTGTATAACTTTTATACAAGTGATTTTCCAAACAGACCAGCAGGGAAGCTCTGTAAGTGAGTTTCCCTCTGATAAACATCCCACCACCCTCATTGTCTATTTTTGCTCTAAGTGTACTATCCTGCCCTAAGAAGCTCAGAGAAAACCTGTACTAGCCTCGTAAAGACTTCCACCCAACCATCCAGAGCCCCACATACCTCCTCTATGATGGACAATGAACGGTGCGTGTGGTCCTTCTAGAGAATGAACCATGAACTTGAATATTTTCACCTCCTTCCCATAGGAAGCAAGGAGTTGTCATTCGTACCTCTGGCACTAGAGATTAATCATTTTTCTTTATTTTTTCTCCAAATTTAGCAAGTTAGCAGGTATAATCTGGTTGTGCATGGTGCAGACAGAGATGGAGAAGGACTAGCAACACAATGTAAATGTAACATTACAGTGAAAGATGTCAACGATAATATCCCAACGTTCAGAAAACTGCAGGTGTGCCTTTCATTCCTTGAAAAATAATTATATATTTTTTTATGTTATACCTTGCCATCCTAATCCAGGATTTGCCTGCTTGCTGGCTTTTATTTGAGCTCTCTGCACTTTTCTTTTAAAATAAGCTATTGTAAAATATAAGAATTCAGTAAACAGCAAAGAGGCAATACATAATTAGAGAATTAATGACTAATGCCATTCAGAATGAATATAATTCATTTAGATAAAGCCTGCCAGTGAGTCTTAAATTTCGCTTTTTTTTTTTTTTTTTTAGTATTCAGCAAGTATCGAGGAAAACACTTTAAGTTCTGACTTGCTTCGATTTCAAGTAATAGATTTGGACGAAGAGTTCACAGATAATTGGTTTGCAGTGTATTCCTTTACCTTTGGAAATGATGGGAACTGGTTTGAAATACAAACTGATCCCATAACTAACGAAGGCATCTTGAAGGTGGTTAAGGTAAGGTCTGATTTCCCTTCAGTGGGAAAAATGTTCTGTATTAACCAAAACTATTACTATATTTTAACCAAAACTGTCATAAATAAACTTTATTCACTTATGAATAATAATACCACTTCTTTATAGAAAACGTAAAAAACACATAAAAGTAGATAGAATTTTGAAGACACACATAGCCCCATTACCTAAGGAAATTCTCTTAACATGTTGATTTGTTTCCTTCCAAGCTATCACACTTTCTATAGAAACACAAACACACTAATATACATATATTTATCGGTGTGCCTGTTTTATGCACAAGAAAGTAAAACGCACTTCCCGACTTAAACTCGGGAACAGACAAGAATACATGGAATAGTTGCTTGTGAATTTGTCAACTTACTTTAAATGGATTAGCTACGGTCCTCAGAGGGAAAAAAAAAATGCGACTTTTTCTAGAAAATGGAAATGTAAAAACTAAATCTGCAAAACAAAAAATAAATAATTGAGTAACACTTCCATTTAACAGGCTTGGCTACAATAGACCCTTCATCTGAAATAACATAAGGCTATTTAATGCCTGGATATTGTATAGACTAGAAGAATATTACCACTATTCTGTGACATTCCTTGTCATAGAACACTGGACTCTATGGGAGCTTCTCTCTTTAATTCTGTGACTCCAGTAGAATGACAGATCCATAATATTCCTTAACAGGGAGATCCCTGGAATTCTAGATTGTTGGAAGCCACATAAGCGGTTGCTATTACTCTGCTTTTCAGAGTGGGTTACAGCCATCCTCAGTTGCAAGGGTTTTGTTATAAACTCCCGACAATGCCTAGGAATGAGATATTCCCAGTCTTCTAAGTTGGTGTCATCCAGTCTCCCAAACTAGAAACCTGGGCCTTATCCTTCAATCGTGGCATTTTCTCACCACCCAGAGCCAGACATCAAATTCTGCCCTAGAAACTGTCCTTAAAGTCTAGCCCTGGTCTTCCTTCTCACAGCCTGTGCTCTTCTCAGCCTTGCCCCCTCTCCTCCTGATTGACGTACCTACCTCCTGTGTATACTTCCCTTCATTCTCCTTCGATCACATTTTTCTTAAAGCCAATTGGGACCAGTTACTCTCCTCTTTAAAAACTTTCCTTGTTCTCCATTGGCTGTGAAAATGGCCCTCAATCAAGATTGTCCATGTGAATCACCTGCAGCTTCTCCCAGCCTGTGGCAAGTTAGGAACTACTGGTTCAGTTGGTCTGCAGGGAAGGCCAGGCAGCAAGCGGCTCTTAAAGGCTCCTCAGGGGACTCTTAATATGCAGCCAGGGTGATGACCACCTGCTGGCCTTTGAGAATGACCTTCAACCCCCTCAGAATTGCATCCAAGGCCTCTCAGCAGCCATCTCCCTATCACCTTCTGTAACTCTGGTATTTGCAAGTGCTTTCACTCTGCCTGAATAACTCCTCCTCAGCCCGAATCACTCTGCTCACATGAAAACCTCTCGGAAGCCTTTCCTGACTTTCTCCAGTACAAGTCTTCACTCGCTTTCACACATAGACTCTGTAATCTCTTTTGTCAATTACCCCTTATATTATAATGACCTATTTAAGCATCGTTCTCTTCTTCTCCAATAGGAAACACTTGAGCCCACAAAACCAGTCATTGCAAAGTTAAAACTCAAATCTGGATCTCATACCTTAATTATTTTCAGTTATACACAAATGTAACCTAAATGAACATTTCCTTATCCCATCACCCTTAAAAAATTTACTAGTGAATGGAAAAAACTATCCTGGGATACCTCAGGCCTTGATTTGGGCCACCTCAATAACAGGGTCAAACAAATAGGTAACACACAGGACTATCTGAAAATGGTTCTATGAAGAGTCGGTGGGCCACCCACTCACTGCTTTGCAGAGGCCTATTTGCCAACCAAGTTTATTAAGATAATTTATCTTTGCCAACAGGGAATTTTTAAAGCCAGAAAGGATATTATTGCACAGGAATCCAATAACTATTCTGTGAATGGACGTAGCTGCCATTTACAGGAATGTATTATGGGCCTTAATTAGTTCAGTCCTTACAACAATCTGATGAGGTAACAGTGTTTTACCAGAAGCAAAAAGTTGAGGATCAGAGATAGTAAATGTGCCCTGAGTCACATAGCTGTTAAGTAGCAGAATCAGGGTTCAAACCACGTTACCATAGAAAATTTGTGATTCTTCCCACTGTACCACACAGCCTGAAGAAACTATAAAGGTGTTTTGTTAGTCTATAAAGAAGTACTCTGCTTCATAAGTATCTGTTACCAAACTGAGGTTTCATGAGTTACAAATTCTAAAGGATTCTCATCACAGCATTACAATGATCTGTGAAACCGTTTCGCTGTATAGAAATAAAGGATTCATTCATAGCACGTAGCATAGAGCTCTCTTGTCCTCTTTCCAGATATTTTTGTGACGCCTCTTTCCTTCTAATTTTACTTTTACTCTAGTCTCTAGATTATGAACAACTACAAACTTTGAAACTTAATGTCACCGTCAAAAACAAAGCTGAATTTCACAAATCAATAATCTCTCAACATGGAGCCCAGTCAGTCCAACTCATAATCCAAGTAATAAATATGAGGGAAGGAATTATATTCCGTCCTCCTAGCATGATATTTGTTGTCCCAAAAGGCATAAGCGGTATATACCTGATCAGTTATATCGTGGGATCATATGAAGCCATTGATGAAGACACTGGCCAAGCTGCCTTAAATGTCAGGTGAGATTTTATTTTAATATTTTATTATTCCTTGAATTTTTTTTTATTTTATTGAAGTTTAGTTGATTTACAATGTTGTGTTAATTTCTGCTGTACAGCAAAGCAACTCAGTTATACATATATAATCTTTTTCATATTCTTTTCCATTATGGTTTATCACAGGATATTGAACATAATTCCCTGTGCTATACAGTAGGAACTTGTTGTTTACCTTGACTAGTTTTAATTTATAAACTATTACAAAATAACATCTAAACTATTCTGAGCCAAGGATACAAAGGGATACAAAGGCAGCCAACTCAAGGAACCATATAACTCAAGAAGAGGCATGCTATGAGCAAAGGTAGCATAAGCATAAGTTAAAGTGGAAACTAAGAAAACAATGACTTAACCTGTCTAGAGAGATCAGGAAAAAGTTTCATGGAGACTTTCAGTTGAGCCTTAAAAAGGAGTAGAATTTCACCAGAAGACCGTGGTGCAGTCAGATAGAACAGCACATACAAGACACATATGCCTAAAATAGTAGAGCACCATGCAAAGTAGCTGCTGCAGTATAAAGAACAAGGACACAGGGACTTCCGTGGTGGTGCAGTGGTTAAGAATCTGCCTGCCAGTGCAGAGGACATGGGTTCGAGCCCTGGTCTGGGAAGATCCCACATGCCACGGAGCAACAAAGCCCATGCGCCACAACTACTGAGCCCACATGCTGCAACTACTGAAGCCCACGCACCTAGAGTCTGTGCTCCACAAGAGAAGCCACCGCAATGAGAAGCCCGCGCACCACAACAAAGAGTAGCCCCCGCTCGCCGCAACTAGAGAAAACCCATGCAGCAACAAAGACACAACGCAGCCAAAAAGAAATTTAATAATAAAACAATAATAATAATCTTCATTAAAAAAAAGAACAAGGACACAGTTATTTTACTGAGCAGAGCAGAAAATTGAAAAACCAGGCTAACATATACTTAAGGATTATGAAATACTGCTTGTCTGTGCTAATATGTTAAGCTTCTGCTGCTTTTATAAAAGTATGTTTCATAGTCTTATATTAAGTATAGATATATTAAATACTAATGAGTCATTTTCATTAAATAGGTAACATTCCATGTTTGAAAAAAAAAAACCTATTCTTGTCTTCTATTACAAAACAGATACATCTTGGGACGTAATGATGGTGGTTTGCTAATTATTGGTTCAAACACTGCTCAAATCGAATTTGCCAAAACCATTCGTTGGGATGCTACTTTCATGGTTAACAAGACAATCACAGCTGAGGTCCTGGCCATTGATGGTAAGCAAAAATATTTCATTTTTAGAGAACTGTTACTCCAACTGGCATTTCTTGATGAATAGATGACTGTGATTATTAACATATTACCTTTATCATTAGATGAAGTTAATTATCTTAGGGGCTCTGGGTCTCAAGTCTGAGGTGGCTAAATCCAGGAGAAGACTGAGCATCCCAGCCTCTCACTTGAGTTTGTTGGACCAGTGAATTCTGTGTTTGGTCCTGTTGTTTGCTGTTGGGGCAGGAATTTCTGGGTTTGAGAAGGTGGATAAAGATTGAGACAGAAAGCCTGTCAGGGAAGCTCAGCTCAAATGTGAGGAGTCTTTGTGAGTTACTTACACACAGAGTGAGTTACTTACAGAGACCTCAAGCACTTATATCATTGAACAATAAAAATCTTTTGAAATGTTTTAAAAATAATATTCACTGACTATGTGTGTTTCCCTAAGTGTAAAATTAATTTATGCTCAAGGCGATCAGCAAACATAAAAATAAAACAAAAGAATAAACACCCAAAATCATATTATCTGGGAAAACAGAAAAAAGCACTAAGGGAAACAACAGAAATAATTCATAATCCCACCACTGAGAGATTTTTATTTTATTGTTTTTGATAGTCAACATTAAAAAATTTTTCTTCAATAAACTTTATATTTTGGGTAATAAAAATAAATCATAATTTATTCCAAATACTTTGGCTCAAGCTTTAGAAGCGAAAATATTTCATACAGTCTGGGCTCGTGCAGTAGGATACGTTTAAGAAAACTATTATTTTTATGTTGATTTCATTCATAATCAGTGAATTTATCATCTTATAGGTCTTGGTTCCAAGCATATTAAATTAATAGCCATGCTTCTAATCAAGACATCTGCCAAGTTGATAAATTTAAATTTGCTCTCAACAAGGTGTGGAAATTGGGTGACATCATTTTACTTGTGGGAATAACGAATACAATTTCTCACGAGTAGATACACTAATCTGGCTGCATGTGAGAGAAATTTTAAAGGTTTATTTATTTAGTTATTTTTTGTACAACTTGTTCTGTATATTTCTCTAACTCTAAAATGTTATTCTTATAGAAATAACAGGTAAAACTTCTACAGGCACCATATATGTCCAACTACCTTATTTTAACGAAAATTGTCCAATAATTGTCCCGGAAAAGGAAATAATCTGTAGTTCATCACCTTCCGTGGTTGTCAAAGCTACATTACGGGGCAAGGGTGAATATACTGGCCCCTACACGCTTTCGCAGAAGGAGAATACTACAGAACTGCCAGTGTGGGAGATCACAACACTTGATGGTGAGTACTTGTAAAGCTGCTTCCACAAATGAAAGTTGCTGCTTCTTTATATTTCCAGAAGGTTAAGAGAGAGTTCATTTGGGAGCAGTTCCTTTCCAAGAGTAGTTTTTAAAATTCTTTGTAATGAAGATGAGGTCCTAGCCTCATGAATTTCTTCTCTCTTCAGGAAAGAAAAGGGATGATATAATATAATATTAGCACTATTTAATATTTTCTGCTTGTCATGTGGACTCCAATTTTTGGATAGCTTTATATTTTTAATTTTTTATCTGTACCTTCACAGCACCCCAAAAAAATAAAAATAAGATTATAGTCAGGCACCTATTTTATTGCAGGGCTGTTTAGGTTTCTAAATACAGCCTTCATGTCTGCAGGCTGTCAACAGACATAAAGCATTGACGGTGTCAGCCTGCTCAAAGCTGTCACTAGTCGGTCACTAGTCAGGAATCTTGAGAGCATGGTGGACTGAAATTTGTAAACCTATTAGCCAATGGGCAAGAGCTAATCCATCCTTCCTTTTCTCCTAACCTTTATCATGCTAATTTCACGTTTCCTCTGTTTTCCAGGAGTCTCACGGAAAAAGCCATTAGACAATAAGAATCTTCTCCCTTTTAGGATTTTATAATGACCAGCAGGCCACTTCAAATCCTTTGTAAATGAACTCACTTATCTCTAGCTCTTTTCTGAACTAATCTTGCTTCCTTTCATGAATGTGCTTACTCTGTGGTACCCTAGTCACAGGGATCTGCCATTGCCAGAGTCACCAAAGGCATCTTGTTCTCCGTGGCCTTCTTTCCTGGGGTCTTACTGATCCTGGTGTAGGGATCTAGCTCCAAATTGTGCATGTAGCCAAATGGGTTTACCAGACACATGTCCAGCGAAAAGCCTACAAAAGAAACATCGTAGAGAGACAGGACCTGGCACTAGACACGCCTGTGTGGGTGAGGGTGGGCAAGGTAGCAGTGGTTGGACGAGGTGGATCGGGCACAATGTCAAGGGGCATGGTGGGGTCAAGAATGATTCAAGGGATACAACCCTACAGCTTATGAGAGCTGCTGCTGGAGCCCACTTAAGGGAGAGCATAACAATGAAGAATGGAGAACGATCATTGCTCTTGAGTCAGAGAAGCAACAGGCCTTCACCACAGGGAGTCCCATACAACTGGCATTAGGCTCATGGGTTGAGGACCGACAAGAGCAGCTGACGTAGCAGCAGCCAAAGCAGAAACTCAGTCTTGATAAGTCAGACACAAAAGCCTGGAGTGAGGCGGAAGGGATACATTCAGAGGTCTACACCAGGGTCCAGGGGTTGGTGCAGACGTACAGAAGAGTGGTTAAGTCCCAGAAGAAGGAGGCCTGGGATTTAAATGATGCCCATCTCCCCTCGTCTTTTGGGGGAAAATCAAGATAGGACTGAGTTTTCACGGGGGAGAATAATGGGCCCATCTGGGGCAGACAGGAGGACAAGGAGGCAGTACAACCCCATACACCCACTGATCTCCGATAGCCCTCATATCTGCTCAAGCCTCACCCTACTATTTGTGACAGTGATGTCTATGGCAACTGTGGTTCTGTTCACCAAAAAGAAAAAAAAAACCCATAGTTTTCAGAGCAAGGAGCAAGATACGCCTTGTCCTACTGCTGATTTGTTTGGTTGTTTCCCTTCAGCCAACTCTGCAATGCTACGAGGCACACAGCAGGTATCTCCCGGTGTGTACAGAATCTCCCTGGTCATCGTGGACAGCAAGGGCATGTGGTGCGAGACCCCGGAGAGCTTGGCTCTGGAAGTCTGTCAGTGTGACAACAGTGGCACCTGTAGAAATTTGACCCCGACCAAAACCCCTTATCTGCCTACTGAAGAGAGGCCTGTTAGGCTGGGGCCTGCCGCCATCGGCCTGCTACTCCTCGGTCTTTTGCTGCTGTTGTGTGAGTATGCCGCATCATCATTCCGCTTGCACCGGGTGTCAGCACATGCAGAGGCCTTCCCGCTGCATGCACAATGCATTTCCGCAGTTGTTTTACAGGCAAAGCTGGGGGAAAATGGCATTTTCAGGAAAAATCAGAAATGTTTAAAGCTAACACGTCACCTGCCAACAATCTGTATTTATAATACAGAAAAGCAAGTCGTATATGTTAGACATATAGAAAACAGCATGAGAGATTCAAGAAGGAAAAAAATGAAGCATGAATAGTCTACACACTGGCCATGATGTTCATGGTCAAAATAATGACTTTATCCATGAGTGTGGCACTTTCTAAAATGTCTTTTCCATATACAAATCTCATGAAATTCTAAAATAAAATAGAACCCTGACCAAATAAAATTAGGGAAAATATATATCATAAGCCTTGAGCTTTACAATGCACATAAATATATCACAGACTCTGAGAAGTTATTGCTTAATCTAGAATTTCCTCAGAATAGCTTTCTACCTGAAAATATACTCCTGTAAGGCTCTCATACTTAATATATTAAGTTTATTGAACACATTGAGGGAAATTACATACATGTATTATTTTTCAATAAAACTAAAATTTATTTTTTTTAATAGGTAGGTTTCAAAAAGTTACACTTAAAATCGTGTGAATCAATTAGTATTTTGAATGTAACAAGTCTCTATTTAAAAGAACTTCATGGCAAATTCTTATAGTATAAATAAAAGAAATCCTTGATAAATTCACAGTCACTTCCCTAATTTATTATAGAACCATAGATTTTTAGAGTTAAAAAGATTATTCAACCTCTTAATTTAATTTGTTTTAATTTATGAGATATTTTTAAGCCACAAAGAAGAACAGAAAATTGCCATGACAAGCACAAATATAACCACAACTCAGACTTAACAGATATTAATATTTGCACACATATAATCATATAACATATAACCATCACTCAGACTTAACAGACATTAATATTTGCCATATTTATTCAGATCTCTTTAAAAAAAAGAAATAAATTGCTATCCATACATTTAGTGGCCTCCTACACATGCCATATATTCTCCTTCCTCTTTCCCCTTAAGTGTTTACTATTCTAAAGTTATCATGCATCATTTCATTTAATAGCTGAAACTGACACTCAGAGTTTCAGTTTTCCAATGTCATGATTAGTCAATTTCAAAACCAAAAATTTTTCAAGTACCTGTATATGAGTCTTTATGGTACCTTCCAAGAAAGGGAACTTGATTCTGGTTTTCATGTAGTAGTAGATTTATGCATGTCTAACTCTATGGAAAACATATACCATGATAGAGCTGTAATATATTTAATAATATAATATAAAATAAAAGTGAACACTAAGGAATATTGCAGAGGTTTCACAGACTCAGGGGAATCGTCCATTTGAGCCTTGGAAAATGAGTAGGATATAGCAAGTACAAAAAGAGGGAAAGGTGTTTCCAAAGGGTAACAGCATGAGCCAAAGCCAAAAAATGCTTGGCAGGTTTTAGGAAGCACACAGCCTTGGGAGGCTAAAGCAAGGGGAAATTGTGGAGAGTGAAGGAGTTGAAACTGGAGAATGCTTTGGGACTAGTTTGAAAGAGCTTACACACACATGGAAAGGAGAGTTGCTGAGAGTATTTGAATAAAAGACTAACACGATCATATTTGTATTTTAGAAAGATAACATTGGCACAGTGTGTACTGTAAATTAAAAAGGAAAGAACAGTTTTTTTTAGGAGGTTATTGTAATAGTTCACAAGGGATGATGGAGGCCAGGTTTTGAGCCATGGCATAAGACTGGAAAGGAAAGAATTGATGTGCAAGGCACGATGCGGGTACATGGAGAGGATCTGGAGACAAATGGATGGGAAGAGTGGAACAGAAGTCCAGATGCACCACTGAATTTGGCTGCTACTGAAACCATTAAATGAAATTGAAAATATCAGAGGAAGCACAGATAAGTAGGGTGGCAATGATAAGTCTGATTTTGAAATGTTGAATTTTGAGGTATGCATCTATCCTCTAGGCTACTGTACAGGATGGCTGTATAGTAGCTGTGGCTCAGGATGACAGTCAGAGGTAATATACTCCATTATTCCCACAATCACGTTTGCTTCATGTGAAATATCACCATTTGCAAAATGTCGTATCTTGAATTTTGGGCAGGACAGAACTTTCTCTGGATGCATATGTAAAAACATAATACATATTGCACACACAATGATAAACAAGATTTCTAAAAGACTATTATGGCCCTCTTAAAAATACTGACCATACAGATATATATTCATCACTTTTCAAAACTAATTTGTCCATTTATAATATTCAACCCTTCCCACACATTTAACAAAGTCATAGAATTAAGAATGGCAATAAGTAAAGAAAACCTTTAGAAGTATCACTTATATGAACATTATGTTAAACTTTGAGAAAATGTATTATGTCCAACTTATTTTATTTTATATACTTGGCCTAATTTTTTTCATTTATGTATATATAAAATATATAAAACTGACCTAATTTGTACAACTGATGTAGCCCATCCAAACAATACTGGCAAGTCCTCATGGCACTCAGTACCATCCTTTATCTATATTATCTCATTTAATCCTCACAGCAATCTATGAGGTAGATACTATATATTCTCCCATTCTTTGGATCAGTTAATGGAGGCAAGAAAAGATGACATAATTTGTCCAGCTGGTGTATGGTGGAACCAAAACTCAAACCCTAGAAGTCTGACTCCAGAGGCTATATACTCTTAAATCTCTCACTAAGCTGCCAGTAAGTGAACAGAATTCAAACATTAGGATTCAGGCGGCCTCAGCAGGCCAAAGGTGGAGGTGTGGTCACTGACTACCTAGACCGAGAAGTGCCTCCTTTCTCTCTTGGCCCATTAGCCTGAGAATGATGTTAATCTTTATTGCTAAGATGTGACTGATAAGCACAGAAAGAATGGTTATTACCCAGGCAGGAAGGCCCCTCCAAGCTAAGAATTCCTAAGTCACAATTAAGAGTGCAATGATATTAGATCATCACTCGAGTTGCTGAGGGAGTTTGCAAGTTAATGGCTATTCTCTAAGAGATCATTAGAGACCAGATTACCAAATCACTATAATGCCCACCTAAAATCTTGACTCTTCAGGTGTGTATTCACTTGACACCATACACATAGCCTCAACATGTACAAATAAATGCAATAATAAAAAAATATATATGACGGAAAATGATTGAGGAACTGAATGGCCACCTTTATCATTCATCAAACAGTGCCTATTTTAAGAAAACAATATACTTGTCTCAAGAATAATCTGATCTGTCTCCTTCAGTTTCATAATCATGTGAAATTTTAGTATGCTTAATTTACCAAATTTTATTTTGTAGAAACTAATTTTGCTTTCTATTAGATTATCCATAAGCGTTAAAAAATACTGTATTTTCTTTGTAATGTTTCTGACAATTGCCATGTCAAATTGTTTCCAAGTGATTCAAATGTGCTGATATTTTGTTTTCCTATATACTAGTGGCCCTCCTTCTGCTGCTGACCTGTTACTGTGGGACCGGTCCTTTCAGGGGAGTGACCGGTGGATTCAACCCAGTGCCTGATGGTTCAGAAGGAACAATTCGTCCGTGGGGAATTGAAGGAGCCCAACCTGAAGACAAGGTGAGGATACACTTCGTAAAACATTTATTTCAATCATACAGAACAAAATTCGATTTATATTCATATAGAAAAAGAGGTAATGGGGTATAAAAATGATACTCCTGACCCTCAAGGACTCATGAGAGTCAGTACTAAAATGAATGGAGCCTTTTAGGATCTTAGCTCTTCAGATGTCAAATCATAAAAATGGTTACTCCTGGAAGAATTTGGAATTCTTGTAATGTCTCCATTTGCATATCTTACTTATATTGGTGAAATCTGGATAATTTTTAAATGTATTTATTTTTTGCATATGGTTTGTAGGAAATCACAAATATCTATGTGCCACCTATAACTGCCAATGGAGTTGATTTCACAGAAAATTCTGGTAAGTGAACATAAAATTTATTTTTGAAAGCAATAATGGGTTAAATAAGAAATATTGAAAAATAAGAAATGTTCTAAATTCTTTTCTTAATAATTTGCATATTTGTGCACATACTGAGAGATGTTACCCCTGAAATAGGGTTTCAATGAAATGGTTTACTGTTAGTATATCAGTCAATTCTGTGACCTAGCTCTGGCTTCAATAAGTTCATTTGTCCACTGATGTCACCATTTTTTACTAGCTGAAGATTTGTTATACTTTTCCAAACTTTAATAAACTGAAGTAGAGCTCTCAGGGGGTTAAATTATTAATTTGTTAATAAGCAAAGATTTCACACATACAGGAAAATGTAAAGGAAAATATAACAAACACTATGTACTCACCACCCAACTTTGCCTATCAACATTAGTAATATTTGCAGTTAAAGCCTCATGTGTGCACATCCTAGGTCTTGTTGCCCTTCTTCCTTCCCCAGAACTAACAGGATCCTGATTTGAGTTCAATTACCAATTCTTATATTTAATCATTATGGGACAAGGATCGCTTATTTGTCATATAGGTGAAATTATTTATTTCTTTGGTTTACCAGATGACTATTTTATTCATCTTATCTCAATGCTACAACTAAGGTGTAAACTAGAACCATAAGACCTAATGCCTAATATTCAATTTTTTCTTAATTCCATGCTTAGCAATAGATTGTTTTTAAATGTCCAGCCTGAAAAATCCGCATAAGATCTCCCCCAAAAATGTAACTGTCTTTATCAGCTACCTTAATCCTTAATCCTTACCTGCTTCTCCCATTATAATTACATAGCAAAAACTATATTCAGAATTTTCTAGAAAAAATAGCTTTCCATGAAAATGTAAAAGTAACAGGCAAAATAGTCACAGCTTATTAAATTTTCATTAAGCACCAAGACACCAATTAACACCTGCTAATTTGCATGATTACATTATGTATGTTTCCTCTTTGGTTTCCATATTGAGCCAATATGACAGCTTAATTACAATTTCTTTTTTCCTGAAAACAAACAAGCATTGCATTAGAAGCTTTCCATTGCTGTGTGCTGAATATTCTGTTTTTACTTTTCCATTTCTGGCCGTTGTCACTGAAAATCTATTTCCTTTGTATATTTTTCAATTAGCATGTTTTCAGAGCTATTTCATCTGCTAATATCCTCTGTTACGTCCTCACCTCCTCTGTTACTCTCACATAACAGACTGCGGGATGTTCTTATCACCTCGAGTCATAAAATTGTATTTTCTCCCACACACTTGCTTTACTTGGCAACTGCTCACGGATATCAAAGACCAGGAAACAAAACAAAACAAAACAAAACAAATCACAGCATGAGATGTTATCGAATTTTCTCCTGTTTTTAGAAGTTCGTACAAATACATACGCTGGAGGGACGGTGGTGGAAGAAGCTTCGAGAATGGAAGTGGCCACCAACCCTGGAGCAGCTTCAGCATCTGGAGCTGCTGCAGAATTCGGAGCAGCCGCTGGACTTAGCAACGATTCCACAGGACGGTCCGGAACGATGAGAACAAGGCATTCCATGGAAGACACCAACAGGGACTATGGTGAAGGGGCAATAAACATGAACTTCCTAGACTCCTACTTTTCTCAGGTAATTTGGTGGAAAACTTTGTGGCTTTGTTATCTTGTTTACATTAGAGATCTTTCTACTTGACTCTACTTCAGTTTTACAGTTCGTTTGTTTGCAGCTTGGTGAAATACAAGAAAAAAAAAGTAGAGGCTCCTTGTAGAATAATACAGATAACCTAAGATGGCTGCCAAAATCAGGCTACTGGTCAAAAGGAAGAAGGGGCCGGTAGACATAAGATGAGAGAATATGGCACCTCATTCCTCCAACTGGAATAACAACAGAAAGCAAAACCTTTTGCATTTCAGATCAGCAGCATCCTCTTTAGGAATACAAAGCAGCTTATTTTCTATTTCCAATACCATGAAGTATGTCAGAATACATCTGCAAACATTTTTCTGAGAGGGTTATAGATAGTATTCTTCACGTTGTCAAGGAGTCCATGTCCAAAAATGTTGAAGAACCATTGAATTAATGACCCAAACATAAAAGGGGGAACAAGGGCTGTGGTCCAAGATTAGGTGAAGTGTCAGGAAGCATAGAATCAAAATGGGACAAGGGTGCAAGAACAGAGAGGACTTTGGGAGGCAGGTTGCTTGCCTCTTGGTTGGTGCATCTTTAGAACGGATCTCACCTACAGTTTCGGTATCAGAACTGGCAAGTGCTGGCATCTAGCCTGGTAGAGCAGATGAAAGCTGACACTGCGTGTGAGGAGAGACTGGCGGGAAGGGCTTGTTTAGGATGAGGATTCTAGGAATATTCCGGGGTGTGGCATGGGCCCTATTTACGGGTCAGGCTCTCACAAGATTGCTGATATAGAGGGTGCCCTTACTTCTATGGATTACCTAAGTCACGCATTCTTGATCAAACCTTGAGTTCTAAGAATGGTATAATATTACATTCTTCCACTGGGTGTCTCTTATGATTCATTTTTTCCCACTTTTCTCCACCTTTAGAAAGCATTTGCCTGTGCCGAGGAAGACGATGGCCAGGAAGCAAACGATTGCTTGCTGATCTATGATAACGAAGGAATGGGTGCCCCTGGTTCTCCCATCGGCTCCCTGGGTTGTTGCAGTTTTATTGCTGATGAGTTTGATGACAGCTGCTTGGACTCACTCAGTCCCAAATTTAAAAAACTTGCAGAGATAAGCCTTGGGATGGATGAAGAAGCCAAAAACTCTCAGCCACCCACCAAAGAGAGCGGTTCTGGGATTGAATCCCGTGGCCAATCCGTACAAGTCCAGCAGTCAGAATCTGTTAGGTACCAGACTTTGTCAGGCAGCCAGGGAGCGTCTGTTTTGTCTGCTTCTGGCTCTGTCCTCCAGCCAGCCATTTCCATCCGTGACCCTTTGCAGCATGGTGGCTATTTGGTAACGGAGACTTGCTCAGCTTCTGGTTCCCAAGTGCAGTCTTCCACTGCAGTCTTTGATCCACTTCTCACACAAAATGTAATAGTGAGGGAAAGAGTGATTTGTCCCAGTTCCAGTGTTCCTGGAAACCTACATGGTCTGGCAGAGCTATAAGGGTCAGGTAGTAAAATCTGTACAGAAGATCCTTGTTCCCTTCTGATGTGACCAGAATGAACTGGAATTATATACTGGCCAAATATGGATATGTGAACCAAATTATTCAAAATAGCATAGCAAATCTCACAGTATTGGTCTGATTTGGCACTTATTTGCTACTCTCATAAACTGATCATGATTACAGTCTAAATCGTCTAGTTTATATCCCCAAACTGGATGTGTTGTCACTCTTACTTCTCAAATACTATTCAAGGCCTAGTAAATCTTAATGCTTTACAAAAAATCTTGAGATCATATTCAGTGGGAAATTTTCCTAATAATTTTTAAACTGCAAATGCCATGTGTTTTAGTGGATTAAGTGCTTGGAGTCAAGAGCCCCAGTTGTTGAATCTTTCACCTTTTCTTATATCATTAATAATGATATGTCATAAGGTCTTTGCTAAAGCATTTTGAGCTGCTTGGAAAAAAAGGAAGTAGTTGCAATTGAATTTTTGCTATCTTCTTGGTGCTGGGAGACCCTGGGTACATCTTTTGCTCAAGCTAATGGTATTGGTTTATGCATTAAACTCGCTGCATCTATATTCCTTATATTCTCACAATAAGACAATTTTGAAATAGAAGTATCACAGAAAACTTAGGAAAGTTTAGTATGGTATAAATATTTTGTGTTTTTTTAAATCACCTTGAAAGGATCTACCTAAAGAAAATATTTTACATTAAGCTCCTCCCTACACACTTCTCAGTAACAGTAATCCTGTGTTAATAGTCTTTGAAAATTACTCTTTATTTTTTAAATGTCAGTAGGTAGCTGTAACTTACATATCACTTACAGTGTTGTTTATCATGTTAACCGTGTCTACAGACTTCACGGGAATACAAAACATGGCTTTTCTCATAAGCAAAAGAGGCCTCTGACTAGAATAACACAGAGTGAAATTTGTGAATGTGTATTATACACAGTGTTTCTGGTCAAAAAAGGATACAGAAAGGAATTATCAGTAACTCTGTTTTATTAAGCCTCACTCCTTTTAAATTAAGCTGCTACCGCAATTTAATTCTTGAGCATAACAATGTTAGGTAAGCGACGGCTTAGAATATGTCATTTCAGGGGTATTATCCTGATGGCAACGCAGTTCTTCAAATCATTTCTGATCATTCAAGGTCTTCAGCC
Source organism: Balaenoptera musculus (assembly GCF_009873245.2). Lineage (NCBI taxonomy): Eukaryota > Metazoa > Chordata > Mammalia > Artiodactyla > Balaenopteridae > Balaenoptera > Balaenoptera musculus. The sequence goes on from NC_045798.1 coordinate 47,254,950, forward strand.
TTTAGCCCATAGAGAGCACCCTACCTCTTATCAACATTTTTGTCCTTAACTGAGTCTTTACAAGGTCATTGTCTGGCTCTATGCTCTGTTATCTCTAATTGTATATAAAATACTCCTTTCTGGTTTTTGCCATATTCAAAACCTCTATTTGTTTTTTAGACGGAATGCAAAGTAATGAAGCGTTTGTTTTTTAACCCAGAAGGGTACAGTCCTGAGGGTTCCTGGGGGTGGGGGGGAAGAAACCCCCTAAATATCCTTACATCTAGCATTCTTCCCTCTCCCTGGTGCCATGACCACCAAGAAGGCATGTGCTAAGACAGCCCGAGAAGCACAGACAATCTGTTCTTCCAAGACTAGGCAGCTGTGGCAACAAGGCTTGCAGGGTGCCCATCTTGAAGTGAGGGGAGCTAGACCCTTTGGAGCAGCCTGCCAGGTCCTGAGGAAGTCACCTTGCTATTACCACTAGGGCCTCTTCTCAACAGAGGGGTCTTGCTCTGGGATCTAGAACACACAGAGTTGACTTGTGACTCTTGTTTATGCATGAGAATTAAATTATAATCAGAATAACCCTTGTTCCAAGTTCAAATGTGTTTTCAGGATCCTCAAAGTATTTTAACATTGCCTCTTAAAATCCAACTTATGAAATGGGAATTTTGCTTCGTTGTCAAACTGCAGAGGAAACTATGCCATAGTAGTAAAGACTAATAAGGGAAAAATTGAAATTAAAGGAGTTTTAAAATAAAAATAGATCAATCTTGTCTAGAAGGACCTAAAATTGATTTGCCATGTAAACGAAATTCAAAGCAAAAATGTATCTGTATTTTTTCACTAAAAATAAAAATTGTTTTCAACAGAAAAACTTTTTAAAAACTGTCTTTTGACTTAATGTATTATAATTTTTAAACAGTATATACTAAAACTTTAAGTCAAACATTGTTATAATAAAACTGTTTTGCAACAAATTTATGAGTACTTCCTTAACCATTTAGCAAAAGCTGAACTACTCTCTGCAGTTAATAACTGTTAAGAAATATGATGTAAAAAAGAGATTGCACATGCATTTTTATCAGTATTCTACATTGTTTTTCTAGCTGATACTTTTTCTGCATCCTCCCAGGCAGGAAGGAAGTACTGGGGGACTCAGGATCTCTTCTTCGGGTAGAAATAGTGCTGGATAAGGTGCTGGACGAGGTCAGGGCAGACTTATTAACTGGATGATTTAACTCATTTATTATTTGTTTGGTAATTTGGAATGGTCTGTCAGGCAAAAAAAACTGACATTCTATGAAGACTCAGAGAGAAGTTGAAGTAAAGAGAAGGTAAGGTTTCCAGCCTAACATGGTGACCAAAATGTACCATGACCTTGGTGACAGCCATCAGCCCCTGCAGTGAGTTTGTCTCCCAGTAAATGCCTATTATTTTTATGTCTTCCTTTAAAGGGATGCCACAAAACAACTCCCTTCAGAACTCAGATCTTGCTTTGGTTGACCCTCCTCATTCTTAAATGCAGACAATTCAACCTGGACCTGGGGTATGGGGAGCAGAAACTGGATTAGAGTGAATGTTGAGTGAAGAAAAGTGGATGGCTTAACACAGGCTTCCAAATCAGTCTCAGGAAAATGAAAGCTATGCAGGTAAATTCCAAAAAAATCACCAGTTCCTCTTCTTCACAGAAAGTTGAACAAATAAAAACAGCAAGATCAGTTTCTCTTATCTTAATTTTCAGAAACCAAGTAAGAGTGTAAAGGAGTACATTCAACTGACTAGCTTCACTGCAACTAGCAATTAAGAAACAACTAGAAATTAAGTAAAAATTACGGATCTTTCCTTCTTGTTATTAGCAATCCAGTATTTTCTCAATTCCTTTACTGAGTCTATAAAGAGTAATTCTGAATCCGTGATCACATGATTTAAGACTTGCTCAACAGCACAGTCTGAGATCATTTTTATGTAAGGGGGATAACTGATGAGAAAAGAAGATAATTATTTAAATTCCAGGTGCCAGAAACAACACGTTTTCCACAAAGAACACTGAGATTTCTTCTGCTTTGCCTGATTCAGAGTGCACTACAATTCCCTCCATGACAAGACATAGGCCATTCCAGGTTGGTGTCTTTGCTTTCTTTTTCTTTTATACATGGACTCTTTTTTTCTTTTTTACAAATGCAAAAAAAAAAAAAAAAGAATCTAAGCACAATGCAGGTGTAGTTAAAACTCAAGATAATGATGGTCTAAAAGTGTAAAGGATGCAGTTACCAGAGCAGGAAGAAACATGACATTGGTGAGGTCTACCAGATGGCCAAGAGAGTTATATTCTAATTTATTTCTTACAGTAGCCCTGAGATTACAGTCGCAAAAACAGAGACCCAGAGAAGCAAAGTAACTTCCTCAAAGTCATGCAAGTGACACAAATCTAATTGTATTATTCTAATTATTAATTATAATAATTATTATAATTTATAATATATTTCAATATATTTATAGTAATAAATATATAACATTTATAATATACTTTTAAAATATTTATTATAATAAATATATAATATTTATTATATTATAATAATATTATTATATTGCTGAATTATATTATTCAGCAATAATAATACTTTTTTTTTTTTTTTTTTTTTTGATGTGTTAGCTTCTGCTTTATAACAAAGTGAATCAGTTATACATATACAATATGTTCCCATTTCTCTTCCCTCTTGCATCTCCCTCCCTCCCACCCTCCCCATCCCACCCCTCTAGGTGCTCACAAAGCACCGAGCTGATCTCCCTGTGCTATGTGGCTGCTTCCCACTAGTTATCTATTTTACATTTGGTAGTGTACATATGTCCATGACACTCTCTTACCCTGTCACATCTCACCCCTCCCCCTCCCCATATCCTCAAGTCCATTCTCTAGTAGGTCTGTGTCTTTATTCCCGTCTTGCCACTAGGTTCTTCATGGCCTTTTTTTTTTTTTTTTTTTCCCTTAGATTCCGTATATATGTGTTAGCATACTGTATTTGTTTTTCTCTTTCTGACTTACTTCACTCTGTATGACAGACTCTAACTCCATCCACCTCATTACAAATACCTCCATTTCATTTCTTTTTATGGCTGAGTAATATTCCATTGTATATATGTGCCACATCTTCTTTATCCATTCATCTGTCGATGGACATTTAGGTTGCTTCCATGTCCTGGCTATTGTAAATAGAGCTGCAATGAACATTTTGGTACATGACTCTTTTTGACCTATGGTTTTCTCAGGGTATATGCCCAGTAGTGGGATTGCTGGGTCGTATGGTAGTTCTATTTGTAGTTTTTTAAGGAACCTCCATACTGTTCTCCATAGTGGCTGTATCAATTTACATTCCCACCAACAGTGCAAGAGTGTTCCCTTTCCTCCACACCCTCTCCAGCATTTACTGTTTCTAGATTTTTTGATGATGGCCATTCTGACTGGTGTGAGATGATATCTCATTGTAGTTTTGATTTGCATTTCTCTAATGATTAATGATGTTGAGCATTCTTTCATGTGTCTGTAGGCCATCTGTATATCTTCTTTGGAGAAATGTCTATTTAGGTCTTCTGCCCATTTTTGGATTGGGTTGTTCGTTTTTTTGTTATTGAGCTGCATGAGCTGCTTGTAAATCTTGGAGATTAATCCTTTGTCAGTTGCTTCATTTGCAAATATTTTCTCCCATTCTGATGGTTGTCTTTTGGTCTTGTTTATGGTTTCCTTTGCTGTGCAAAAGCTTTTAAGTTTCATTAGGTCCCATTTGTTTATTTGTGTTCTTATTTCCATTTCTCTGGGAGCTGGGTCAAAAAGAATCTTGCTGTGATGTATGTCATAGAGTGTTCTGCCTATGTTTTCCTCTAAGAGTTTGATAGTGTCTGCCCTTACACTTAGGTCTTTAATCCATTTTGAGTTTATTTTTGTGCATGGTGTCAGGGAGTGTTCTAATTTCATACTTTTACATGTACCTGTCCAATTTTCCCAGCACCACTTATTGAAGAGGCTGTCTTTTCTCCACTGTATATGCTTGCCTCCTTTATCAAAGATAAGGTGACCATATGTGTGTGGGTTTATCTCTGGGCTTTCTATCCTGTTCCATTGATCTATATTTCTGTTTTTGTGCCAGTACCAAACTGTCTTGATTACTGAAGCTTTGTAATATAGTCTGAAGTCAGGGAGCCTGATTCCCCCAGCTCCATTTTTCGTTCTCAAGTTTGCTTTGGCTATTCGGGGTCTTTTGTGTTTCCATACAAATTGTGAAATTTTTTGTTCTAGTTCTGTGAAAAATGCCAGTGGTAGTTTGATAGGGATTGCATTGAATCTGTAGATTGCTTTGGGTAGCAGAGTCATTTTCACAATGTTGATTCTTCCAACCCAGGAACATGGTATATCTCTCCATCTATTTGTATCATCTTTAATTTCTTTCATCAGTGTCTTATAGTTTTCTGCATACAGGTCTTTTGTCTCCTTAGGTAGGTTTATTCCTAGGTATTTTATTCTTTTTGTTGCCATGGTAAACGGGAGTGTTTTCTTGATTTCACTTTCAGATTTTTCATCATTAGTGTATAGAAATGCAAGAGATTTCTGTGCATTAATTTTGTATCCTGCTACTTTACCAAATTCATTGATTAGCTCTAGGAGTTTTCTGGTAGCATCTTTAGGATTCTCTATGTATAGTATCATGTCATCTGCAAATAGTGACAGCTTTACTTCTTCTTTTCCGATTTGGATTCCTTTTATTTCTTTGTCTTCTCTGATTGCTGTGGCTAACACTTCCAAAACTATGTTGAATAATAGTGGTGAGAGTGGGCAACCTTGTCTTGTTCCTGATCTTAGTGGAAATGGTTTCAGTTTTTCACCATTGAGGACAATGTTGGCTGTGGATTTGTCATATATGGCCTTTATTATGTTGAGGAAAGTTCCCTCTATGCCTACTTTCTGCAGGGCTTTTATCATAAATCGGTGTTGAATTTTGTCGAAAGCTTTCTCTGCATCTATTGAGATGATCATATGGTTTCTCCTTCAATTTGTTAATATGGTGTATCACATTGATTGATTTGCGTATATTGAAGAATCCTTGCATTCCTGGGATAAACCCCACTTGATCATGGTGTATGATCCTTTTAATGTGCTGTTGGATTCTGTTTGCTAGTATTTTGTTGAGGATTTTTGCATCTATGTTCATCAGTGATATTGGCCTGTAGTTTTCTTTCTTTGTGACATCTTTGTCTGCTTTTGGTATCAGGGTGATGGTGGCCTTGTAGAATGAGTTTGGGAGTGTTCCTCCCTCTGCAATATTTTGGAAGAGTTTGAGAAAGATAGGTGTTAGCTCTTCTCTAAATGTTTGATAGAATTCACCTGTGAAGCCATCTGGTCCTGGGCTTTTGTTTGTTGGAAGGTTTTTAATCACAGTTTCAATTTCAGTGCTTGTGATTGGTCTGTTCATATTTTCTATTTCTTCCTGGTTCAGTCTCGGCAGTTTGTGCATTTCTAAGAATCTGTCCATTTCTTCCAGGTTGTCCATTTGATTGGCATAGAGTTGCTTGTAGTAATCTCTCATGATCTTTTGTATTTCTGCAGTGTCAGTGGTTACTTCTCCTTTTTCATTTCTAATTCTATTGATCTGAGTCTTCTGCCTTTTTCTCTTGATGAGTCTGGCTAATGGTTTATCAATTTTGTTTATCTTCTCAAAGAACCAGCTTTTAGTTTCATTGATTTTTGCTATTGTTTCCTTCATTTCTTTTTCATTTATTTCTGACCTGATCTTTATAATTTCTTTCCTTCTGCTGGCTTTGGGGTTTTTTTGTTCTTCTTTCTCTAATTGCTTTAGGTGCAAGGTTAGGTTGTTTATTCGAGATGTTTCCTGTTTCTTGAGGTAGGCTTGTATTGCTATAAACTTCCCTCTTAGCACTGCTTTTGCTGTGTCCCATAGGTTTTGGGTCGTCGTATCTCCATTGTCATTTGTTTCTAGGTATTTTTTGATTTCCCCTTTGATTTCTTCAGTAATCACTTCGTTATTAAGTAATGTATTGTGTAGCCTCCATGTGTTTGTATTTTTTACAGATCTTTTCCTGTAATTGATATCTAGTCTCATAGCGTTGTGGTCGGAAAAGATACTTGATACGATTTCAATTTTCTTAAATTTACCAAGGCTTGATTTGTGACCCAAGATATGATCTATCCTGGAGAATGTTCCATGAGCACTTGAGAAAAATGTGTATTCTGTTGTTTTTGGGTGGAATGTCCTATAAATATCAATTAAGTCCATCTTGTTTAATGTATCATTCAAAGCTTGTGTTTCCTTATTTATTTTCATTTTGGATGATCTGTCCATTGGTGAAAGTGGGGTGTTAAAGTCCCCTACTATGATTGTGTTGCTGTCGATTTCCCCTTTTATGGCTGTTAGTATTTGCGTTATGTATTGAGGTGCTCCTATGTTGGGTGCATAAATATTTACAATTGTTATACCTTCCTCTTGGATCGATCCCTTGATCATTATATAGTGTCCGTCTTTGTCTCTTGTAATAGTCTTTATTTTAAAGTCTATTTTGTCTGATATGAGAATTGCTACTCCAGCTTTCTTTTGATTTCCATTTGCATGGAATATCTTTTTCCATCCCCTCACTTTCAGTCTGTATGTGTCTCTAGGTCTGAAGTGGGTCTCTTGTAGACAGCATATATATGGGTCTTGTTTTTGTATCCATTCAGCCAGCCTGTGTCTTTTGGTGGGAGCATTTAATCCATTTACATTCAAGGTAATTATCGATATGTATGTTCCTATTCCCATTTTCTTAAATGTTTTGGGTTTGTTATTGTAGGTGTTTTCCTTCTCTTGTGTTTCTTGCCTAGAGAAGTTCCTTTAGCATTTGTTGTAAAGCTGGTTTGGTGGTGCTGTACTCTCTCAGCTTTTGCTTGTCTGTAAAGGTTTTAATTTCTCCATCGAATCTGAATGAGATCCTTGCTGGGTAGAGTAATCTTGGTTGTAGGCTTTTCTCCTTCATCACTTTAAGTATATCCTGCCACTCCCTTCTGGCTTGCAGAGTTTCTGCTGAAAGATCAGATGTTAACCTTATGGGGATTCCCTTGTGGGTTATTTGTTTTTTTTCCCTTGCTGCCTTTAATATGTTTTCCTTATATTTAATTTTTGACAGCTTGATTAGTATGTGTCTTGGCGTGTTTCTCCTTGGGTTTATCCTGTATGGGACTCTCTGTGCTTCCAGGACTTGATTAACTATTTCCTTTCCCATATTAGGGAAGTTTTCAACTATAATCTCTTCAAATATTTTCTCAGTCCCTTTCTTTTTCTCTTCTTCTTCTGGGACCCCTATAATTCGAATGTTGGTGCGTTTAATGTTGTCCCAGAGGTCTCTGAGACTGTCCTCAGTTCTTTTCATTCTTTTTTCTTTATCCTGCTCTGTAGTAGTTATTTCCACCATTTTATCTTCCAGGTCACTTATTCTTTCTTCTGCCTCAGTTATTCTGCTATTGATCCCATCTAGAGTATTTTTAATTTCATTTATTGTGTTTTTCATCATTGCTTGGTTCCTCTTTAGTTCTTCTACGTCCTTGTTAAATGTTTCTTGCATTTTGTCTATTCTATTTCCAAGATTTTGGATCATCCTTACTATCATTATTCTGAATTCTTTTTCAGGTAGACTACCTATTTCCTCTTCATTTGTTAAGTCTGGTGTATTTTGACCCTGCTCCTTCATCTGCTGTGTGTTTTTCTGTCATCTCATTTTGCTTATCTTACTGTGTTTGGGGTCTCCTTTTCACAGGCTGCAGGTTTGTAGTTCCCGTTGTTTTTGTTATCTGTCCCCAGTGGCTAAGGTTGGTTCAGTGGGTTGTGTAGGCTTCCTGGTGGAGGGAACTAGTGCCTGAGCTCTGGTGGATGAGGCTGGATCTTGTCTTTCTGGTGGGCACGTCCACGTCTGGTGGTGTATTTTGGGGTGTCTGTGGCCTTATTATGATTTTAGGCAGCCTCTCTGCTAATGGATGGGGCTGTGTTCCTGTCTTGCTAGTTGTTTGGCATAGGGTGTCCAGCACTGTAGCTTGCTGGTCGTTGAGTGAAGCTGGGTCTTGATGTTGAGATGGAGATCTCTGAGAGATTTTTGCCGTTTGGTATTACGTGGAGCTGGGAGGTCTCTTGTGGACCAGTGTCCTGAAGTTGGCTCTCCCACCTCAGAGGCACGGCCCTGATGCCTGGCTGGAGCACCAAGAGCCTTTCGTCCACACGGCTCAGAGTAAAAGGGAGAAAAAATAGAAAGAAAGAAAGAAAGAGGCTATAATATAGTGAAGTAAAATAAAGCTATTGTAAAGCAAAGCTATACAGACAAAATCTCACCCAGAAGCATATACATATACGCTCACAAAAAAAAGGAAAAGGGGAAAAATTAATATATCCTGCTCCCAAAGTCCACCTCCTGAATTTGGGATGATTCGTTGTCTATTCAGGTATTCAACAGATGCAGGCACATCAAGTTGTTTGTGGAGTTTTAATCCGCTGCTTCTGAGGCTGCTGGGAGAGATTTCCCCTCCTCGTCTCTGTTCGCACAGCTCCTGGGGTTCAGCTTTGTATTTGGACCCGCCTCTGCGTGTAGGTCGCCTGAGGGCGTCTATTCCCCGCCCAGACAGGACGGGGTTAAAGGAGCAGCTGCTTCGGGGGCTCTGGCTCACCTAGGCCGCGGGGAGGGAGCGGTACGGAGGAGGCGGGGCGAGCCTGCGGCATCAGAGGCCGGCGTGACGTCGCAGCAGCCTGAGGTGCGCAGTGCGTTCTCCCGGGGAACTTGTCCCCGGATCACGGGACCCTGGCAGTGGCGGGCTGCACAGGCTCCCGGGAGGGGCGGTGTGGAGAGTGACCTGTGCTCGCACACAGGCTTTTTGGAGGCGGCAGCAGCAGCCCCAGCGTCTCACGCCCGTCTCTGGGGTCCGCGCTGATCGCTGCGGCTCACGCCCTTCTCTGGAGTTCGTTTAGGCAGCGCTCTGAATCCCCTCTCCTCGCGCACCAGGAAACAAAGAGGGAAGAAAAAGTCTCTTGCCTCTTCGGCAGCTGCAGACCTTTTCCCGGTCTCCCTCCCGGCCAGCTGTGGTGCGCTAACCCCTTCAGGCTGTGTTCACGCCGCCAACCCCAGTCCTCTCCCTGCGATCCGACCGAAGCCCGAGCCTCAGCTCCCAGCCCCCGCCCGCCCCGGCGGGGGAGCAGACAAGCCTCTCGGGCTGGTGAGTGCTGGTCGGCACTGATCCTCCGTGCGGGAACCTCTCCGCTTTGCCCTCCGCACCCCTGTGGCTGCGCTCTCCTCCGTGGCTCCGAAGCTTCCCCCCTCTGCCACCCACAGTCTCTGCCCGCGAAGGGGCTTCCTAGTGCGTGGAAACCTTTCCTCCTTCACAACTCCCTCCCACTGGTGCAGGTGCCGTCCCTATTCTTTTGTCTCTGTTATTTCTTTTTTCTTTTGCCCTACCCAAGTACGGGGGGAGTTTCTTGCCTTTTGGGAGGTCTGACGTTTTCTGCCAGCGTTCAGTGGGTGTTCTGTAGGAGCAGTTCCACGTGTAGATGTATTTCTACTGTATCTGTGGGAAGGAAGGTGATCTCCGCGTCTTACTATTCCGCCATCTTCTCTCCTCCCCCTCCAATAATAATACTTATTACTCTCTCGGAATAATCTGTTTATTTTCAGCTCTGACTTGAGTAGAACATGAAAAATTGGAAAGAAAACAATGAAAATTATACAATAAAAAGATTATAAATCTAGATATAATTCTAAAGATTAAAGAAGCAGTACAATGTAGGCATATATATGTATACATATATACAATTGAAAGATAGAGATAGAAAGATAAAAAGGTAGGGATAGATGAAAGAATGCAAATACATGAGTTGCTGCTGTTTTGAAAAATATTTGGGTTTATTTTTCAGGCCACAGTGAGCTGTTCTCCTCCACATTTAATAACAGAAACAAGCTACCTGGAAGTCATGGAATCTCTTTTCCGGTAAGCTCCTGAAGACTTACTTTGACAGCACACTATTTAGAAGAGGTTATGTGACATGTGTCTAGATATAAAAAATAACTTTATATTTAAAATTTTTTATTTGATATTTATATATATTGCAAAATGATCACCACAATAAGTCTAGCTAACATCCGTCACCACACATAGTTACAAAAAAATGTCTTTTCTTCAGATGAGGACTTTTAAGATTTTAGCAATTTTCAAATATGCAGTTCAATATTATTAACTATAGTGATCCTGCTGTACATTACATCCCCAGGACTTATGTATTTTATAGCTGGAAGTTTGTACCTTTTGATCCCCTTCACCCATTTTGCCCACCTCCCAACCCCTTACCTCTGGCAACCACCAGTCTGTTCTCTGTATCTATGAACTGGGTTTTTGTTTTGTTTTTTTAAAATAATAACTTTAAATGGTTCCTTCCACCTCAGTGTTTCCATGATTTGTGAAAAACAACACATTTTAACGACTACAACAAATGTTTTATTCCCACGAAAGACATGGGACCACTGTATTTTTAATTTTATGCCTCGGAACATCTCTGATGTTTTCTGTGAGCTGAATTTTTATTAAATTAGCAACAGTAAATTTTGTATGAAAACAGAACATCAAATTATGATAAAAGCCAAACATTGATATTGAAAGAATATGTCCTCATTTCCTCAGAAGTCAGAGGAAGTATTTATATTCTTTCATAATCAAGAGAAGATTGCAAAGAAGTTTCTTAATTATAAAGCAATACAGAATCAGGTAATCTTGGATTTATTTAAATGACATAATGGTATGGTTTCAACTCCTGCCAGGAGGCATTGTTACTAAGCCAAAAATGAGTATTTAAACACAAAATGTGAGATTAACTTAGTCATGGCTTCCCATGTCCTACTGACTAGTATTGATAATAAGATTGTATGGTCCTGACTAGGAGGAGAAACATAGACACACACACACACACACACACACACACACACATATGCACACATATGCATACATATTTGCCTCCAGTAACTATGTAGCTTGGTATAGCTGAAGCAGTGTCTTTCCATCATCCAACCCATGGACCAGACACTAATGCTCAGTGGTACTGCAGAAACAAAGTTTCTATACATACATATATATATATATATATGTATGTGTATATATATACACACACACAATACAAGGAGTCTACTCTGTAGATGTATGATTAAAAAGAAAAGAATCACCTAAATTTTCCACCTAAATTTCTTTAGGTAGGACACAATGAAGAGGCCTTGCTTGACCAAACTCTTAATTATTCTCATCCAGGGCTGACACCCACAACTTTTGATTAGTAAAAACATGTGAAATAAGAAATGGAGCTATTAGTCAAAGGTACAAAGTTTCGGTTGTAACTGATGAATAAGTCCTAGAGACTAATGTACAGCATAGAGCCTATACTTAAAAATACTGTATTGTATACTTAAAATTTTGCTAAGAGGGTAAGTCTTATGTCAAGTGTTCTTGTCACACACACAAAATAACAGTAACAAACAAAAAGGTAGGAGGAAACTTTTAAAGGTGATAAATAGGTTTATGGTATAGATTGTGGTAATGGTTTCATAGGTTTATTCTTATCTCCAAACTCTTCAAGTTGCATACATTAATTATGTACAACTTTTTGTATGTCAAAAAATTTTAATGTATAATAAACCCTTAGTCTAATAAATTTTGACAATATTTTTCTTCATCTTCCCTTTTCCTCTCAACTGTTATAAACTGCTATGGATTCTTCCTCAGAAGATATTTTATGGCTGCTAATGTTTGAAATCTAAGTTGATTTTCTAACTAGCCACTCTTTCTATACACATTTTCTTGAACCCTGGAACTGTCCTCTTTGTGCTGGTCTTTGAATATTCGTTTGAATTGCAAACCAACAACAAAGGCATATGCTGTCAGGATGATCCAAGACCTTCTCTATGCAACACTCTCCCAGGGCCTCCAGAGCAAGCCAATGCATGCTATTGCCACCTTTGCCAGCTCTAGCTAGGGAAGGATGTCTCCACTGAAAGAACAAGTCAGGAGGTGTTATTGAATATTTTGATAGGAAACTGTGAGCTGTCAGGCAAAGAAAACCTGCTAGTTTGCATAAAATGAAAACTTACTACTGGAGGACCTAAGAGAAAATTTTTAAATTTCATTCCATCTGTTAGTCAATCAAAAATAACTGTATATTATATTTTAATGACTAACAAAAGATAAACTTGAAATTTTTGTTTTGTTTTGTTTTTCAATTGTGTGTTTTAAGTTAATGGTTAAGAGTTCAGGCTTTGGAGACAAGTACTTGAGTTCAAATCCCAGCTTCACCACTTACTAGCTGTGTGTCTTTGGCAAGTTACTTCACCTCTTTGCACCTTTCTGGACTATTGTTATAGAGATAATAACATTCCCTACCTCATGAGGTTTCTGTAAAGAAGTTACAAGAATGCACTTGGGACACAGCACTCATAAAGATTTGAAATAAAAATAATTATTACTATTTTTTCAATCTTTAAAATGGACTCAAAAAGTTGAGTGGTGACATGCAAAACTACTGAAACCATACAAACTCAAAACATCTATATTATCTGATCCTAAGTCCTGTTTTACGGATGCTCAAACAGGCTGAAAAGTAATTTGTCCAGGGCTTCCCTGGTGGCGCAGTGGTTAGGAATCCGCCTGCCAATGCAGGGGACACAGGTTCGAGCCCTGGTCCGGGAAGATCCCACATGCCGCGGAGCAACTAAGCCCGTGGGCCACAACTACTGAAGCCCGCGCGCCCTAGAGCCCGTGCTCCGCAACAGGAGAAGCCACCGCAATGAGAAGCCCGTGCACCGCAACGAAGAGTAGCCCCCGCTCGCCGCAACTAGAGAAAGCCCGCGTGCAGCAACAAAGACCCAATGCAGCCAAAAGTAAATGAATAAATAAATAAAATTTGAAAAGAAAAGTAACTTGTCCATCAAAGGTAGAGTTAGGAATTAACTAGGCCAATTCTCTTCTTGTGATTCCAAACTGCCACTGTAATATTTCTTTTTCACTAATCTTTTGCCTTAACCACAGAGCTTGTCCTGTCTACTCTACTCTGCACTGGAAATTCCTCTGAATACACAAACAAATAGAGATGAATTCATTCAAATCAAACTGTGACTTGTAGCCAAACTAATGAGAATTTGACCAGGTGGCTGCAATATTTCAGTTGAGCTCCCTTGGAAAAGGACAGAATGGGAGGCTTTTTTACCCTAAGAGTTCTAACTATGTCATTTCCACCAAGTAAAATAGGGCAGCTAGGTGGCTTTGGGCAAAAAAAATCGTTACTTCCAAATTAGCATAAAAGGAATGGTGCTACTGACCCAACCTCCAGTAGGATACGCATGTTAGGGAATGCTGGTAGAACAGTAATTACTGTACAAAGAAAACGACCACACTTTACATCCAGTTTCTATAGGATTTATGGTGCCAGGTGAAAAGAAGTTTTATTTACAAAAGCTAGTTGACCCAACATAAAATAGAAGGAGGTTAAATTGTCTTTACCTTTGCATATTTTATTACCTTATTTCTAGAATAGGATATGTTTAATGTTTTCATAATCACTACTTCCTCCTTCCTTTAAAAATCTGACCATAACTAGTTGATAAGTTTTTTAATTGTTTGATAAATTAATTCACAGCAAAGTATAAATCACAGAAAATGATTTATTCTCCTCCTTGGAGTATATACCTTTAATACTTAAATATCTGCAGACTCAAAAAACAAAGCGAAACTTCATTATCATTAGGTCATAGGTCAGGAGGTGGAGTGTTTAGTGCACAGACACTTTCCTGTCAAATCACATATGTGGCACCTATCTGTCCATATAGGACCACGGAGCATACCCGAGATTCAGGTTTCACATTCTGACCAATTGACCTAATGCATCTAGTCTCTAAGAAATAAAAGTAAATAAAATATTCCATAGAAATTCCATCATCTTTTTATTCCTGAAGCCTAGAGTAAAAATTGTCCTCTGATTTTTAAAATTTTTTTTTGGTTTTAGATGGCTTATTCATACTTCTAAAGTGAAAATCCGAGTTATAAAGAACAATAAACGATACTCTATGGACTTGAGATTCCACTTACTGAAAATTCCAAGGTCCAAACAATGGAAACTCACAATGGCACTTTTATGAACCATAAAACAATTCTTCCATATGACCCTTCACATGGATTTTTCTTTGTTCAACAGGTTTTCCCTGTAATACTGCTCTGCTTAACTTGTTGAGTTGTCATAAATTTACTGATTACTTCAGATGAATGTTCTAATCCTAAAGTTAAGCAAGAAGTATAAGGATACACTCTCTTCTTCTTTCATACCCACAGGAGAGTTAGTCACAAGAAGTCTTTGTTGGCTGACTTGCCTTTATTGTAGCTGATTCTGCATGAAATGGGTGTGACTCTCTCCAAAGGTATGAATCATTCAGACATTGTTTCAGTAGAAGTTAAGAGAGGTCCGCCTAAAAAAATGTTATAGCAAATTAGCAGACAATTCCCTTGTAAAATAAGAGGTCTGCTTTCAAGGCATATAGTAATGTTCATAATAAACACTATGATTTTTTAAAAATCTTTAACCACAAATGTCCTCAGACCAGCTGGTAAGTGTTACTGTGATCGTTAAAACTAAAATATCAGGAGCAATTTTTTTCCCACTGCCTTTTTTGTATCAAAGTTTTGCTTAACTGGTTTGATAATGTTTGAACATATTTCTGTCTAATAAAATCTCTGAATGGGAACTAGAGGAGGTGATGAAACTCAAACTAGGTCCACCGCAAAAAAAAAAAAAAAAAAGTACAGTTCAAGCAAAACGGGTTTAAGAACACTTTCCTGAAATGCTCACATACCAGGGACATTTTGATTTTCTTTCTTATGGTATCTGAAAGACTGCTTCAACTCTCCAATTTCCTGGGTGTGTACAGATGTAACTGAGTTAATTAAATTATTATATATCATATTAAAAGATTTTCAATTGCTTATGCTATAAAAGCAAAGTTACATATAAATAATTTGCATTCGTAATATCAAATTTGGGATTCAAGAATAACAATATCATAACTTTTGCTCAGCAGGGTAGTAGTTCCCAATATTTCGTCTGTGTAACATGTGTGACAAATGACATTCACAAGCTCACACCCTCCCATGGACAAGTTCACCCTCAGGCTCCGTTTGCCTCCCCCGCTGGAATCAACCCTTTCTCCACCCAAGGGGGATGTCAAAAATGCAAGTAAGTAACATCATTACTGAATAACTTTAAATGTGCTCTAATGACTTTAACAAGTAAATGAATCACAAATTTCAGAACTTGATAATTAATAAGTTACTGCATCGACTTGCATGGTACAAAAGTTTTTTAAAAACCACCAACAACGTTAGTTTTGAAAGTAAATTAAAATCAGTTAATTTCTTTGAATCCTTGTTTTTTCTTTAACATGGAAATTGTTATTTATTTTTGAAATTTTGCTTCTCTCTACTACAGTATTTATAATTATCAATCAGATCATTTTGAAAAGGTCTTTAAAGCCAGTATTTTACTTCCACCTTTGCTCTCCAAAGCCATCGCATCGCTTCTATTTCACTTTTTCTTGATATGCAAGAATGTCACTTGTCTACGTGCAAATGAATGAAGTAACTGCCGAGAAACCAGTATTCTTTTCTGTCTTCTGAGGGGTTTTTTGGTGGATCTCCCTAGGCTCATTAGTCACATTTGGGTCAGCACGATGGTTTCTGTCTGACACTCTCAGTAAACACTCTTGTGCTGCCCTGTCACAAGTCCTGTCACACAGTCCAGGGCTGCTATTAGCAACCAAACTCTCCTCCTCTCTTCCCCAGCCACTGCTACTTCCCTTATCTTTCCAAGAATTCCTATAAACAAACCCTAGGGTGAAATCAAAGCTAGAGATTTATTCTGAAATTTTTTTCAGAAAACGTAGGTGGAGAGATAAAATCAACATTGTCAAGTGGCACACTCTTGTAATGAATGCTAACTTTGTTCACCTCCAGAGGGAAAAGGGATTTTCCATATTGTTTATGGTTTCTGGTTTCGCACTTTGTTCCCCCTGTAAGGAAGGGAGTCTTGAAAAAGAGGACGAACACAGAAATGTTCTCCAATGGCCTCTAAACTCCTCAAACTTTACACTGTTCGGGAAGCCTTAGCAGGCCCATCTGTGATAAAACTGTGAGGTAGGGGGATTTTGTCCACAGTGAAGCAGGCCTCCCAGCACACCCACACCTCAGTTTGGGGAAATTTACTCATGTCCTTCCAGGAATATAATGCTCTCTTCTCTTTTCCCCTTTACCCTCATTTTACACACAGACATACACACACTTATCCTCCAAAATAACCTTGAAAATATTGGGTTGGCCAAAAGGTTTGCTCGGTTTTTTCCATAAGATGGCTCTAGTAGCACTTAGTTGTCTTTAACTTCATTGAAACAATTTTGTTAGATTGTATGTGACAGCTGTCATGTCAGCGTGCATTTAAAAAAACACTTGTGCTCGCTTTGGCAGCACATATACTAAAATTGGAACGATACAGAGAAGATTAGCATGGCCCCTGCGCAAGGATGACACTCAAATTCGTGAAGCGTTCCATATTTTTTGATTCACTTTGTTATACGGCAGAAACTAACACACCATTGTAAAGCAATTATACTCCAATAAAGACGTTAAAAAAATAAAAAATACAAAAAGACTTATCAAAGTTGGTGAATTTTTGTGTAGCCATTTTATTATTGAAGGTGGAAGAAAAAAAGCAACATTTTTGGCGTATTATGCTTTATTATTTCAAGAAAGATAAAAACGCAATCAAAACGCAAGAAAAAGATTTGTGCAGTATATGGAGAAGGTGCTGTGACTGATCGAATGTGTCAAAAGTGGTTTGCGAAGTTTTGAGCTGGAGATTTCTCACTGGACGATGCTCTACCATTGGGTAGACCAGTTGAAGTTGATAGCGATCAAATCAAGACATTGAGAAAATCAACGTTATACCACGCGGGAGATAGCCAACATACTCAAAATATCCGAATCAAGCACTGAAAATCATTTGCACCAGCTTGGTTATGTTCATCGCTTTGATGTTTGGGTTCCACGTAAGTTAAGCAAAAAAACCTTCTCGACCATATTTCCACGTGTGATTCTCTACGGAAAAGTGGATACTGTACAATAATGTGGAACAGAAGAGATCGTGGGGCAAGTGAAATAAACCACCACCAACCACACCAAAGGCCGGTCTTCATCCAAAGAAGGTGATGTTGTGTGTACGGTGGGATTGGAAAGGAGTCCTCTATTATGAGCTCCTTCCGGAAAACCAAAAGATTAGTTCCAACAAGTACTGCTCCCAGTTACACCAACTGAAAGCAGCACTCAATGAAAAGCGTCTAGAATTAGTCAACAGAAAACGCATAATCTTCCATCAGGGTAACTCAAGACCGCATGCTTCTTTGATGACCGGCAAAAACTGTTACAGCTTGGCCGGGAAGTTCTGATTCATCCGCCATATTCACCAGACATTGCACCTTCGGATTTCCATTTATTTCAGTCTTTACAAACTTCTCTTATTGGAAAAAATTTCAATTCCCTAGAAGGCTGTAAAAAGCACCTGGAACAGTTCTTTGCTCAAAAAGATAAAAAGTTTTGGGAAGATGGAATTATGAAGTTGCCTGAAAAATGGCAGAAGGGTGAATACGTTGTTCAATAAAGTTCTTGGTGAAAATGAAAAACGTGTTTTATTTTTACTTAAAAACCAAAGGCACTTTTTGGCCAGCCCAATATAT
This sequence comes from Balaenoptera musculus, assembly GCF_009873245.2. Classification (NCBI taxonomy): domain Eukaryota; kingdom Metazoa; phylum Chordata; class Mammalia; order Artiodactyla; family Balaenopteridae; genus Balaenoptera; species Balaenoptera musculus. The sequence goes on from NC_045798.1 coordinate 47,272,755, forward strand.
TCACTATTCTTTCAGTCACATGTTTCACTAGTATATACTGAAGACCTACAATGGATCAGGCACTGTTTAGGTGCTGAATACATAGCAATTCATAGAGAAAAACCCCAGCCCTCATGAAGTTTACATTCTAATGAATGGTGACAGATAATAAATAAGTAAATGCACAGTCTTTTAAATTTTGATGTGCCAAGAAGAAAAATGAAGTAGGAAAGGGCGATGGGGAGCCCTGGGGGTGGGAGCAATTATAATTTTTATATGGGTGGTCAGAGAAGATCTCACTGATAAGGTAATATTTGAGGGGAAAAAAGTGAAGAGTAAGTAAACCTTGTACATGTCTGGAGCAGAACCTTCTCAGGAAAAGGAACAGAGAGTACAAGGGCCCTGAGGTGGAGCATGCTTGGTGTATCTGTGGCGTCATGTTATGAAGTAAATAACTGATAAGAGATTAGCATGCCACCCTCCCAGGAACATGCATGTATCAGCCAAGGGAACCTTCAGCTAAAGGATTTCAGACCTTAGTCAGTAGGAGGGAGAGGCATTCTGATGGGCCATGAAGACCTTGCTGAGGTTTTCTAGACAATCGTTGCTTTGTACACACCTCAGTGCAGCATTATTATAGTCTCATCACCTTGTAAGACTACTGTATGATTTATTTCGAAAAAAAATCTCTGACGATGTTGGTTCAGCACTCTACTTAGACCCAAGGATAGACAATTTTGTTTTCTTTGCTGAGCCAAATCTCGTTTTGCAACTGTAGTGTCTTCCTCTAATTCTCTGGCCTGTGAACACTGTGGACAATTTCCTTAAGTCACTTTGGTTCGGCACTTTGCATCTGAGGAGTCAGTCCTCATCTACTGACTCACGAGGAGGAGCCTCTGGGCAACAGCTCAGCTAGAGCCTGTGACTCACCGCGCGCGGCTCTCTTATCAGGCAGGGTGCTGGCGGTGACTGTTCACCAAGGGTGAGCTGGTTTCTTTGCGCTAGACCACGGGGCTGGCAGTCTACTGGGCTTGATTATTACTCTGCAAGTTCTAGCTCAGAAAGGCAGCAAAGCTTTTCCCACCCTGCTGTTAGAGGCCCCACCCCCCAAATCAGCCAGTGCTCCTCTCTTACTGCCTAAGGCAGAGGCAGCTCTTGGTCCAGCTAACTGGAGAATCCATGAAAATTTCAACATCCTGACACCTAGTGTCTGTGATGTCCCTCTTGCCTTGGCCTCTGTGGAAAAAGACCATGACTCCTTCTCCAGGGCAAAGGGGAAGGACGATCCTCTCCCATTTCTCCACCCCTAGTGTAATACACTCTCTTCTCAACCTGACCCTGAACTCCTCCAGCTTTGCCTTGTCCATGTCCTTCCTGCCACACTCAACTCCGGAGATACTATATCCCAGACACTTTGACCTCTTAGTTATCAGCCAGGCCACTGTGAAACTCTGACTCACACCCACCATCCGCTACTCCTCTCCAGCTCCTGGGCTGCAGTATCGATGGGGGAAACAAACACCCACCAACACACGTGCGTGTGTGTATGTGCACATGTATGCATATGCATCTCACACACACACACACACACGCACACACACACAATCCCAGACCAACATTTTCTGACCAGATCCACTATTAATCCATCCAGAGTGGATATTTCAAACACCTTCCCCCTATAACTCTCCTTTTCCACTTGTAATTAGTTCCTTCCATGTGGGCTTGGTTCAACAAATCTTTTTTTTTTTTTTCCCTTAAGGTAAAGTAGTTTTATCTTTTTTTTAAATTTAATTTAATCAATTTATTTTTTATACAGCAGGTTCTTATTAGTTATCTATTTTATACATATTAGTGTATATATGTCAATCCCAATCTCCCAATTCATCACACCACCACCCCACCTCACCCCACTTTCCCCCCTTGGTGTCCATACCTTTGTTCTCTGCATGTGTCTAACAAATCTTTATTGATCATCTAATATGTGCTGGACGCGAGGGGCTGGGCCCACTATGAATATGATATGGCCTCTGCTCTTAAAGAAGTAACAATCTTGAGAAAGGAAAACAATCGAAGCAGCAGACAGGAATGAACTAACTATAAACCACAGTGACTGCTGCTATGCAGGTTGTGTGAGTCACTTTGAACACAGCCACAGAGAATGAAAGGGAAGTTAAGTACAGTAATTGGAGAGAATGCAAAAAGGAGAACTGAGGATGACTGTCAGGTTCCTGGCTTGGGTGGCCAAGTTGACAAAGCATATGAGGAAGTAGCAAGCTTGAGCTGGAGAGGTACACAGGGATAGGGAAATCTTTTTTGTCAGTATGCTGAATTTGATATCCCTACAAAATTATTATGGTAGTTTGATGTCCCTATGAAATGTCCAAATGGTAATGTCCCATGTTTGAAGCTCAGAAGAGAAAGTTGTGATGGATCTGCACAATGGGAGTGGCTACAGAGTCATGCTAGGTACCAAGTAAGAAGAAAAGATAGAAAGGAAAGAACTCAAAAGGCATAAACACTTAACAGGTTGGCAGAGAATAAGAAATGTATTGAGAAAGAACAGTCGAAAAGAAAGAAAATTAGGTGACTCTTTCTGCCTCCTAAATCTACCTGCAAATGTGTTCTCATTTCAAACTACTTGCTAGACTTTTCTCATTGGATATTGCTCTAATATCTCAAATTCAATTTTCACACACACAAAAAAGCCTTTACTTCTGACTTTCCTGTTTGTGTCAACATTATGAAAAAAAAAAATGCTTTTTTCTCAGATAAATCTGAAACCCCTGACTCTTCACCAACAGCCTTTATGCTTTGAGTTACTCTGTCCTGACAGGTTCAATGTCTCCTTCACAATTATTCATCCTTTAAGAATCAGCTCACCACACCACTCCACCCCAACCTCACGGTCCAAAGTGTGAGTTAGGTACTCTCTTCCCTATGTTCGCTTTATACCATGCAAATAGTTCTACCACTGCACTTATAACAGTTTATATGTTAGGTATAGCTATACTATTTCATAAGCATCTATTTTTGTTTCTTGGACTACTTATCTTTGTATTGACAATAAAAAGCAAATTATATGTTTGGTGAACAGAGACAAACTAAATGTTGAATAAATGAACAAATGAGTGGAACTAAACCAGAAAATAAACTCCTCCTCTTTTCGCCCTTCTCCCTTTACCTAGATATGTGTCATAGTTTTTCCTGTATCCACATACCCTTTATTTTTTTCATTTTTTAAATTGAGATATAGTTTATGTACAATATTATACAAGTTACAGGTGTGCCATATAGTGATTCACAATTTTAAAGGTTATGCTCCATTTATAGTTATTATAAAATATTGGCTATATTCCCTGTTCCACATACCCTTTATTAATCAACATTCTATGAGAAAGCCTCTTGACCATCATAACCAGTTTTTGTTGGTCTTTATGAAACCTTTTTTTTTTACATTTTTGTTTTAGATAATACTAAGAGATGATTCTAATAAGCTAATCACCTGTGTGTACATGTGAAACAAAGTATGCTGGGAAACAAAACCCAGATAGATATTTTGAATATATCTAGATGCTAAAGCTAATTATTTGCACAAAGTACGTTTTTTAACTGATGCATTATAAGTACGTGTCTTAAAAGTACATTTACCATAATGTTCAACTAATTTAGGGGGAAAAAACCTGCAAGTTAAACCTTTCACATCTTGTTCACACTTCAATTTATTTTAAAGCAATCAGCACTTCATTGGGAATGGCATTTGTTCTTGTGCAAAGAGATTTATGAAATAGATTGACTCTCATGCCAGCAGAAAAAAGTCAGGACCTAGAGAACTAGCTGTGGATGATCTGACTTCCAACAAGTCCCTTCAACTCACTGAGTCATAAGTTTCAGAATTTTTAAAGAGGAACTAATTCAAGAATGACATACTATGGCATTGGATTGTACACGTATTGACATCTTCTCTCAAAGTATTACAATAAATGTCTTATAGAGGAATACTTTCCTGAAACTGCCTTTGACAGCCTCCAGGAGAGAGTAAATAATCCAACAGAAATAAAATTTGCATTAGCTTTTCTCATTCTGGAAGCTACAATTATCTTCATTACTAAACAGAGATCAAACGCTAGATAATGAAGCATAAATACTTGCCTATAGGAGTCAGTTGCAAGAGCACTAATTTTAGGTAGGACTTATGTATAGTTTCCAGGGATGATCTGTGAGTGTTTTGGTAAAGCCTGCCTTGTTTAATTAGTAACTTTCCCAGCAGTGATGGGGAATGAGAATTATCACCAAGGGTGCTACCACCCTCACCTAACTCAAGAGAAAGGAGTGGAAACTAGAAGACATTCTTCCCTCCTGACTCAGCTACGTAACCAACGTTTATTGAGAGTCCATGATGGTACTCAGCACTGTTCTAGTCACTGGAAACAGTGGGAAACTAAGCAGACACTCCTCCTAGATACTTAGTCCTCAATTTAGCCACTGATACTTAAGTAACACTATGAGAAAAGTCACTCTGCATTTACTTCCTAAAGAGAGGAAGATGTGGTTCTCCACTCAAAGAGGGAGTGGTCCCTGGCAGCTTAGGAAGAAAGGGACTAAGGCAGAGATGGCCATTGTACTGGATCTGGAAAAGGGGCAAGATTTGAACTGGGGAAAGAAGGGTAGGAGATACTGGGGGAGGGAGAGGAAGGCACTTTTAACCACAAAAGGAACTCTGCTATTTTGGCCAACTCTGATGCCAAATGTCTCCTTCTAGTAGCAAATCAACCCTTTATACTTTTATAGGCTCTTCCAATACTTCATTGTCAATAATTAGCCTTTCTTAGAAGTTTCCTAATCTGTTGCTGATTCTAGAGTTTCTGTTTTTACAAGAAGAAACCAACTTAATATTTACACTTGCAAAAATAATTACAACACCACTGTTTGTTGAACCCAGATGTGCTAGACACTACAGAACGCATCATATAGATTTTCTGATTTAATCTTCACAACAGTCCTATTTGTTGGATGCCATTAATCCCATTTGACAGATCTGGAAACTGAGGCACAGAGAGGTTGTCCAGGTCACACAGCTAAGTAACTATTGCAGAGAGGATTCTGACCTCTAGTGATGCTTTGTGTAAGAGATTCTGTAAATCATATCGAAGCGTATATGTTTCCCTGAACCCCTCTAGAGTTTTCTCCCAGTCGAGGCCAGTTAACAAGGGGTCGAAGAACTGTCCGTTTGGATCATGTGTGATTCTTCTAATAACCGCTTCTCCCTGAGCCAGACAAGCGGCAAACCTGTGGAAAGCACTGAAGGGGCCAGGGGAAGAGGTAAGAAGCCTTCGCGGAGATAACCACCTGAAATCCTGCTCCAGAACCTTCGCTCCCGGAGAGCTGGCCCCACGCACCCGGCCGCGGTGAGGACGCGGGTCCGAGCGTCACTCGTCTTTCTCCTCCGCGCCACCTGGGCCTCGCGCACAGTTACAAAGCGCTGGACCTTCCGGCGGCCTCGGGCGGCCGGGCCGGCTCACTGGCCGCCGCGGGCCTCGGCTGCAGAGCCGGGCCACCCTCCGGCGACGAGCGGGGCGGGGAGGGGAGGACGGCGGGGCGGGGCCTGCCACTCCAAGTCCCCAAGCCGGGGACGTCACGGCTCCAGGTGCGTGTGCGGCGGGGGGCGGGAGTCCACCGTGCGCCTCCCTCCTCCACGCAGGTCCCACCTCAGCGCGAGCAGCTCGGCCGGCCTCCGGGCTCCCGGCTCCGGGCTCCATTTTCTCGCGGAGGCCACACCTGGAACCGCGCCTTTGGGCAGGGCCGCGCGGCCGCCGCGGGGGAGGGGACCCTCGGGGCGGGGGCGCCGGGGAGGAGCGGGCGCGCGCGCGCGCGCGCGGGGACGCGGGGAGCCGGCGGCGCCGAGGGGTGCTGGCGGACCGAGACGGAGGCTGCGACGCGATGGCGCTGGGCGCGGGGGGCGCGCTGCTGCTTCTCCTGGTAAGTGCGGGGAGCAGGGGCGCGGAGCCTCGGGCGGGCCTGGGCAGCTGCGGGCGCCCGGCCCGCGCCCCGACCTGCCCGCTTCCGCCGGGCAGGGATCGGCCCGCCCGGCGCTCCCTCTTTGTGCCCCGAGGTGGGAAAGGGCCGAGCAGGCGGCGGCGAACGCGGACCCTGCGGCTCCGCTGGGAAGGAGCGGGCGTGGGAAGCTGGCTGAAGTTCCGTTTTTCTTGCCGCCACGCACAAGCCCTGGCGCGTTTCTGTATCTGCGATCCGCGGGTGTAGTGAGCCCTGGAGCGGGGACACCGTTCCTGGAGGTCGAGGGCTTTGTCCGGAGTCTCCTCAGACGGCAACATGGAGGCGGCGGGGGCAGCGGCCGCGCCTCCTTCCCGGGGCTCCCGCCACCTGGGCGCGGCAGTGACCTGGGGAAACACCTGTATCCCTAGACTGCAGGAAAGGGCCCCAAATAGTTTCTTTAATGTATTTTACAAAGTGTAATTTTTTGGTTAAAGCCACGTTACTCTTGAAATCACCCACATATAGTCTGAACTTAAAGTTCTCAAAGTTGGTGTTTTAAAACAGTCGCCTAGTACTAAAGGTAATGAACATATGTAATAGCTTTAAGATTTTTTTCATTTTAAAAGATTACAGAAAATCGATAGGCAGCGCCACAGTCAAACGGGATTTTCAGAGGTTCTTAAAGGAACTGGCAAACAGTGTTCCGTCTCTCGATCTGCATTTCTTATGCCTGGCTTCTGCATTCAGATGGGTTTTTAAATATGTTTGTTTTGTTTGTTAAAGGAATTGTACATAATTAAGAAATGTATCTACTTTGTAAGGGTTTGCTAGATGGGTTTTGATAAAGTGACAGTTATCCTATTCATATAAGTGTGCATTCACCTTCCAGAGACTTAACAAATGTATGTTCAGAGAGATTAGGTACAAAATCATACTGCTTTCTTATATAATGGTGAAAATTAAAACTACAAGTACATTCTCTGTATTGAAGCCGCTAACTTCCAAAAGATTGCCTTCTCTCTATCCCAGAATTACAATGAAAGAGGGAAAATATTTTTTTTCCTGTATATGTGTATATATATATATATCTCACACAGGAAGAAACATGACTAATGAAATCTAGGGATTTCAGTGAACTCTCACTTGCGTGCTGTTTAGGACCTGCGGACCTTTGGCACACCAGTTAATTTTCATGCTTTTTATCCATTTCATTTTGCCTAAGTCATTGAGGTAATTTTCAATTCAAGTTTATTTTGTTAATAAAACTTTTCAAAGATAATTTGTGGTTTCCTTTTTGGCCTCCAGAGTAGCAAAGCAACTAGTTCCCTCATCATGGTACTTCCTGACTAAGGAGATTACAAAACTAGCATAGCACCTAGCTTAGTTTGAGGGTTAAATATTAAATCCTAGAAAAGAAATTGCCTTTGTTCTCAAATGATATAACAAGCAGGCCAATTCAAGTACATTTACAGAGAAATAGGTATATAATTTAGGCATATTTTTTACTTTAGCAATTCAGTATTTTTACTTTATTGAGCAGTGATTGCTCCTTTAAAAAGTGATTATAACTAACTGAATAAGCAAAATTCTTGGACACTTCTTTGTATTTTCTGCAATACTTTGCATGATATAAATTTGAGTATGTTTATTTTTGGTCAAAGAACAGTGGGCAGTTCAGCATTTTGCCCCTGATGTGTTTGAAGTTGGAAGTATAGATTTTAGTGAAGAATATTTGAAAGCAGCTATGCTGACAGAAGTACTTCTCCAGGACACAACTCATTTATAGAAGGTAATAGAAATTGTAGTGCGTATGGGTCAGAGTTCAGTTGTAGGTCACAGAATTCACTCTAGCTAGTTAAAGCAGGAAGATATTTATTTCAGGGCATTGTGTTGATTGCATCCGTGTGGCAAGGACTGAGGAAACACTCCATTTTGAGCTGTCAGTAATGACTTCAAAGCCATCCAGCAGAGCCTAAGCACTTAGGGAGCTGCTGCCTCTCCTGTGATCAGGAACCAACACCGCCACCCGGCAGTGTGGAAACGGCCATGATCCGGGTGCTACTTTTGCTGCCAGCTCCAGAACCATGCCACGTTTGCTAGGATGCATACCAACGAAATGTGCCAGGACTCTGCGTCTTGGTACCCATGAATCTCGTATGGAATCTACTAGATGAACACCAGAGCCCAGAGTAAGATAGCTGCAAAAACCCAGCTCCATCCACATCTATGCTGGCCAGCAAGAACAGCAGACACGTAGCTTCTGCTTCACTTCCTTCTTTCACATCTCATGTAGATGCTGGTTGTTGAACCTAAATCACATTCAGAACCTTAGCTGCTGGGAGTCTATGATACGTGGTCTCTAGGTTTCCTCTGAAGTTCAGGGAGATAAACCAGAAGCGAGATGTTGAGTGGCACCCACATAGCTATCACACAGATAGAGCCCAACTCTATCAAAATGGGAAATAGAGGTAATAGTGTAAATAAAGTCAGAGAACCTTTCCTCACCAAGAGTTCTTTACCTGGGATTTACTGACTCCCAAATGGTCCATAGATAGAATTCAGAAGGTCCTTAGACATGGCTGGGAATACATTACGTACCTGTTCTCACTAATGTTTAACTGAAATTTAACATTTCTTTAAATTATGTGTAGGAAAGACACTGCAATAGCATAGCAGTACTTGTGACTTTAGACAATAGAAATCACAAATGTTTTCACATAATACTATAGGTATCTTAAAATACCATTTTTCTCATCATTAATAGACTTTCTACTATATTTTATTACTTACTGTGTTGATAATGAAGTACATGATATGACTGCATCACAAATTGGTGTTTTTTAAAGAATTCTGCTAACTTTCAATATAATTGAGTTCATTCATAATTCGATGTTTTTTATTTTATAAATTTAAAAACATTATTCTGAGAAGAGGTCCACAGGCTTCAACACCCTGCTAAAGAGGGCACTTGGGGGAGAGATTTTCTGGTGGTTGCCTCAATTTTGCCTTTGACTAATTAAGCTTGTCCTTCAAAATCAAACTACATTTTAAAGATTCAGTGGGAGCAAATTATACTGTGAATGGTTGTGTCTACTAATACGTTAGTTTGTTAGGGCTGCTATAACAAAGTACCAAAAACTGGGTGGCTTAAAACAGAAATTTATTTTCTCACAGTTCTAGATGCCAGAAGTCTGAAATTAAGGTGTGGGCTGAAACCTACAGGTTTCCTTCCTTGCCTCTTTCTGGGGTTGGGCGGTTGACCAGCAATCTCTAGGATTCCTTGCCTTGTCGGTGCACACTCCAGTCCTCTGTCTTCACGTGGCATTCTTCCTATGTCTCTTCATATCGACTTCGTCTGTGCATGTCTGAGTCTGTGTCCAGATTTCCCTTTTTTATAAAAAGACTGGTCCTGTTGGATCAGGGCTCACACTAATGACATCAACTTGGTTAAATCTGCAAAGACCCTGTTTCCAAATAAGGTCACATTCGGAGGCACTGGGGGTTAGGACTTCAATATATCTTCTTTTGAGAGACACAATTCAACCCATAACAAGTAGGTTCAACTATCTATAAATTATCAACAACTTTGGAGTTATACTTAAGGTTCTAATATGCAAGTGGATAACAGATTTTAGAATAAACTCAAGTATAAGTGAGATGGTAAATATTGACGCTTACAAGAATAATCAGTTATATTCAGGGATTTTAGAAATGTATGATTTCACATTTGTTTTTGTTTCTAAAAAATTAATAGGTAATGGGGAAATGGCAACTCTTAACAGAAGTTTCTTTAATTTTAAACTTAGGGGAAAGTACTTTACAAAAAGACATGAGCATTAATTTCATTTACATTCTCCCTGATCATTAGAAATACCTGATGAGCAAAATTTAAATCTCCAAGGTTAAAGTCCAGAAATGTATATCGCTAGAAACTTCCCAGTTAATCTAATAATTAGACAGGTGTGAGAGAATTACCAATCTAAATTTTGCAAAATAGTTTATTCATGAATGAAGCATACAAATATTTATATGGAAAAGAAATTACACATTGAATAGGGGTTCATATTTTTAAAACCGCCAAATTGCAGTAAAAGTCAGAAAACTTAACTGAAATTGTAAATGAGCTGTAGATCAATTTTAGCATTTCTCAATCACAGCTTTTTTTCTGTCTTTCATTGTGCCACAGACTTTAACAGCTGATAACACTTTTCAAACATACAGTCCACATATGATGAAAGATTGTTTTCTCAGTTAAGTTTATCATAAAGTTTCAGATGTATACCACATACGACATTGCTCTCTTTTTGTTTACTTCAAATTATTTTAAAATTTATTGAGATTTTTATCATATGCAAAGCTTGATGGTTAGGGTGAAGGAAGCTGGAACACCAGGATTTGTACCATAGTCTAATGGTAAGATGAATGATGCCCACAAGAAAATAAACTAGGTAGGAACTAACCCCATATGACCACTACTTAGTGATTCCCCGCTCAATTCTAGACCTTGTGCTAGACATTGGGAGACCAGTAAAAAGTCAGATGGGTTCTGCCCTCATGGTGCTTACAGTCTAGTAAACAAGTAAATGGCTAAATTCCAAATGGGTGATGGTAAGAAGGGTAATGATAAAAGAACACACGGTACCATGGAGCCTACAGAAGGAGCCCCAGCACTGAGCATCCCAGCTAAGACCTGAGAATAATTATAAATTGGTGAGATGATATGAAGAGAAAGAGGGGGAAGAATGTTGTAGGTAGAGAGAAGAGCATATGCAAAGGCCTGAAGACAAGGATGCATGGTTCCTTGAAAAAACAGAAAGAGTCCATGTAGCTGGAACACAGTATGCAGAGCAGAACGACATGCTGAAAGATGTCTGCAGCCTTCTTGATACCAAGGGAAGCCACAGAAGGCTTAATTGACAAGTGAGTGTTTTGGGGGAGGTGTTCAAATCATAAAGAAAATGAAAAGATGAATGTTAGTTGAGTTGGTCAGGAAGGGGTGGAGAAAGAAGAGATGGTAGTCAACTGGGTACAATTTTGCCTCATTATTAAAAAAAAAAAAAAAAAAAAAAACCTTCCAGAATTTGGGATGCTGTGACCAAAGACGGCAGAAAAGCCCAGACAGTCCTGTGGAGGGAGGGTGCAGCCTGGCAGGAGGGTTGGTTTGGGAACAAGGGTTCTCAAGAAAATGTCGGGGTCGGGGGTGTGGTGGGAAGGGTGTGAAAGGGGCGTTTTGATTGCCACAAGGTGCAGGATGCTACTGTCATTTAGTACTCCAAATGCAGGGTGGCTAAACCTCCAGCAACGAACAGAACCTTCAAGAAAAAATTGGCCACTCAGGAAGACTTTTCCTATCAGAAATGCCAATAGCTCCCCCGCTGAGAAATGGTGATAGGCAAATAGTGAGAGATTCTAATCAGGGATTCATCTTACTTACCTCTGTCTTTTTTAAATGCAAATATCCTCTCAGTTGATTAAGCCTTGATACATTCATTTATTCAACAAGTATTATTGAGCACCTACTCTGTGCCAAACACTTTTCTAGGTCTTACCTCAAAATCGCACCTTCATGGGAATTCCTTTCATCAGTCTAGCAGGTGCCGCCTGGCTGATGGAATGAGAAGGCAGATTTGGGCGCAGACGAGAAGAGAGAGGTCCCATTTCCCCTATTCTAAAATACCTCCATCCCACTACTCTTTCAAGTTCCCTACGATACAAACTAAAAATACACAAATAAGTGGCCCATAAACTCCCTCATGTTGGAGATCCACCCTCCTTACACCCCAAAAGTGCTAACTGGGAAATGGGGCAGGGGGCCTAGCTCAATCGTCATCTTGTTCTAACACTGTCGATCGGCTCTTCTTTCAAATATCTCCTTCCTTTGCTTCCATAGTACTCTGCTGGGGGTCCTTTCACCTCCGGGAGGCTGCGGTGGTTTTCCCACCCGGCACCGGAGGATATGCTGTACTCACATCACCAGGAGGCACAGCAGGTACGTGGGGGAGGCAGAGCGTGGCCGGTAGCAGCGGTGGCCGAGGGGCGCGCCCCTGGGACCGCGCGGTAAGCCCTGCCCCTTGAGCCGCAGCGCCCTGCTCTCGAGCCTGCTGCTTCCTCCTTACGCAGAGCGTTTCCCCAGGATTCTAGCTGAGCATTTCTACAGGCTGTGCTCGGAGAATCGCATCCTTCTAGCTCCTCAGACTTAAAATTTTGGTACCCTCTGATCCCTTCCCCTATCCTCCACACGCAGGGCACTGCCAAGCACTAACGTCGTCCCCAGAAAGACTGTTGCCTCCACCCACCCATCCCGGTGCCATTACCCTATTACGGGTCCTCATCACATCTGCTCTGGCTTATTTAACCTTCAAACTGTCTCCTGCCTCTCGTCGTGGAGCACTGCCAAAAAAATCTCTCCGAAGCTCTGGGGGCATAGTATCCCTCATCAGAAGCTGACTCTTATAGGATCAGTGAAGATCCTTAGCACAACTTTTTGTCCTCATTTTCTTACTCACTACCGACACACGGTCTAGGTGTCAAATTGCACGCCTTCCTGTTCTTTGCCCTCCCTCTGCAAGTTCTGGCCGGTGCGGTCTTTAAAGCAGATCATTTCCTTCCGCCTCCCATCTGCTCCCGCACCTAAACCTCTCCGGATTTCTCTAGAAGGAGGTCATTTCTGCCTTTTCTGAGCTCCCCAGAACTGCTTTTGCAGCTGCCCTTCATACAATGAATTTTTTCTACCTCTGTTATAGTAATTTATGTACACTTTATCTCTCCTGCTAAACTTTAGAACAGGATCTACGTACCATTTATCTATACTAGCTCAATGCCTTGGACACAGAAGAATCCTTTAAAAACCTAAAAGCTAATGTATCTTTCTATGTTTGGAAAAAGGTGGAATAATAATCTGAATTTCATTTGTTTAGAAGAAACATTTAACGCTCAGCTAGTGTGGGTGGTTAAGTTTTTGTTTGACCTTTAACACATTCGGCAATTACTAGGTGTGCTTTCGCTATATGCCAAACAGCCTTCTAGATGCTTGTGAGCTGTCCCACTATCATGAAGCCTACAGTGGGGGAAAGGAGAATGTAGGGAAACTAATTTGACATTTTTTGAGCACCCACTGTGTGCCAGTAACTGGATTTACTGAATGTTATTAATGGATGAATCTGGGTAGAACCCAAGTCCCCCGACACCAAATGCCTCTCTGTCAATCCAAAGGCATCACTGTGACCTCCTTTACAAGCAGTTTTCAATAGTTAGTCATATGTAAGGCCTGAACTTCTGGAACTAGATAATTGGTTCAGTTTCATTACAAGATAGAATCATTGTAGAAAGGAAAAAAAGGAGAAGAAATGTAAATTGAAATTTGCCTAATTGCACAGTCCTGCAGAAGTATTCTAAACAACTTTCTAAAACCATTGATTTTTCACTGTTCAATTTTGCCAGTCCACTTATTTGAAGCCAATTGAAAATGCCTGTTTTTCACTTTGGACCTTGGAGTCAATTGTCGGTCAGTTTCTGGTAGTTCCTGCAGTTTGACTTACTGACAGGACAGTGCCATCTATTGATGAAAAAGGACAATTTGAAGTTCTTGGTTTTCTTAAGCTTCTGTGGGGGGAAGAAATCTGGTTTTCTTCATTCTATTTTTTAGTGTAATTTTCAGGAATATATTGCAGCAAAAGGGTGGAGACAGCCCATCATTTTTGTTTAAGAAATTATGTATTATGTAGATGTCTCTGAAAAGATATATTTTACAGGTTGACTTGTATTTTACCTGATTCCAAAAGCATTTGTAGCAATTATAGAAAACACCAATAAGATGGTAAAATATTTCAGAAATGATAAATGCTCAGGATCAGTAAATCTTCAGCTAGAAGAAGAGGTATGAACCAGGAGGAAACACTGTTTAAAGCAGTTTTATTGTAGTTGATTACTACTTGTAAATTGGAAAATCTTGTGATGGGAATAACTCAGTTGCTGAATTTCCTTATTTGGAATATATCGTTTCACACATCTCTGTAATCAAGGGCTAATTCTCCAGTCTATGAATTATGCAGGCTCTCCTTCCCTTTCCTTTGCTACTCTGTGATTTTACACAATTGTTTTCAAAAGTGGGGTCTCTGGACCAGCAGCATGAGCATTACCCGGAAACTTGTTAGAAATACAGATTTTTATACCCCACCCCAGCCCTACTGAATCAGAAACGCAGAAGTCTTGTGTTTCAACAAGATGATTCACGTGCCACTCAAGTTTGAGAACCACTGTTTATTAACATCCCTATTAGAAAATAATTGGGAATGGAAAAAGAAGATTAAATATGAAAAAGCCCACTTTTAGCTATTTATTAGCAACTCTGATTTTTTTTTTTTTTAATGTTTTAGGGGCCAAGGAAATTGACTAAATAAAATAATGTTGACTTTTTTGGGTCTTCTGTTTATTTGTCTATGCCAAGTTAAAAATAGGAGCTGTCCATGATTACACAAAAGGCAACTTGAAAGGACAGTTCACAACATGCTCTAACAACTCAAGTGTAGCACAGCATTGCTAACTCTGTATTTTAAAATTCTTGGCACCAATAAATGTTTCCAAGGAAAATATCTCTCCCTTTAAAGTTAACTTCAATATGACTCACCCCAAATCATATTTATTACATTAAGATTAGCCCAAACATCTGAAGAGCAGGCAAAAGATTTTGATCAATTTATAGAATTTATGATCAGTTATAGAATTTATGTCAGACTTAAAGTATATAATTTGACTATCTAAAATTCAAATTCAGAGTTGAAAAATTAAAGTTCAAAATATTGCTTTTCTTGGTTGTTGAGTTTTTTTAAACAGCAGCCATGAAAACAAATGTATGTTTAAACTAGCTGATTGAGGCTGCCCTAGGAATTGTACTTATGTATGGGTCATTTATAAGTTGGATTTTTAAGTTGGGAATTTCTAAATATGGTATAATGTTTAGCCATAAAATAAGAAATTTTATAGACCACCTCTCCTCCTTCAAAAAAAAAAAAAAAGACCAGAGGAAAATAGTATGATAGGTGAAATTCTAACATAAGTCTAACATCAGGTTTATCAGACCTTCTTGTGAATACAGGGTCTACTGAGGACCAGTTCTGTCTATACAATTAGAAAATTCAGGATATGTAATCAGAGGAAATAAACAAGTGGCATCCATGACCTTTATTTTATCTCGTTTTGTTTCCTTTAAATTATTTTAGCCAAAGCTGGAAACGCTTTAAGAATGGGTTGGGTGTAAGCCAGGGACCTTAAGAGCAATTTCTTATTCTGCCTTCTGTACAATGAAAGGGAGAAACAGAATTTTAAAACATTCTGCGTGGTTGGAAGGATGGGTAGGAAAGGGAAGTAACAGGTTTTTCTGTGATTGTCGGGGGTGGGCATGAGGTTCATGAGCAACAGCGGGCATGTGTTAGGTCACCTCTATTTGGGTACCGAAGATCATCCGTTGACCACCCTGCTAAAGTAGGCTAAAGTTCTTTCTGGCTGAATGGAAACAATAAGCCATTATAATGCCTCAAAGTTAAAACAATATATATTTTTTTAAATGAACAGCATTTTTTTTTTTAATTTATTTATTGGGCTGTGTTGGGTCTTCGTTTCTGTGCGAGGGCTTTCTCTAGTTGCGGCGAGCGGGGGCCACTCTTCATCGCGGTGCGCGGGCCTCTCACTATCGCGGCCTCTCTTGTTGTGGAGCACAGGCTCCAGACGCGCAAGCTCAGCAGTTGTGGCTCACGGGCCTAGTTGCTCTGCGGCATGTGGGATCTTCCCAGACCAGGGCTCGAACCCGTGTCCCTTGCATTGGCAGGCAGATTCTCAACCACTGCGCCACCAGGGAAGCCCCTAAAACAATATTTTTAAACTACTTTGTACCCCTCTACATCTCATCTTCAGTAAGTTATCTGTTGGTCTGAGATATTAAAGTTTAAGGGGTCACCTAACCTTGGACTCATAGAATCACAAAAGAAAGCTTCAAAAGCCTCTACTTCAGGCCGACAGCCTATTAGCCAGGAAGAACTGTCATCAGTGACTTGTAAGTCCTCCAGAATTCTGTTTGTTAAACTCATCAAGGTGACTTCAGAGCAGGAAGTCTTTTCTAAAGGTGCCGACCTTGGGAACAAAGAGTCATTGATTGATTGTATTTTTTCAGTGATATTTGACCTTCCCTCATGGCTCTGCCAAAAAAAAAAGAAAATTATTTTCTTTCCAGTTACCAAGAAGGCCAGTTTTTACAGGATGCATGGGATCTAACGGTAGAAATTTTTAAAAAAATTTTTTCTAAACTTCAGTAAATTGGGAAAGCTTTTGAAGGATTTTTCTGGTTCATCTAAAAACACTACTTCTTTGACTACAGAGACTAGAAGCTTACTTTTCATCTTCAGTCTTAAAGGCATGTCACACATGACATTTTTCTATCACCAAGTTCCTTGTGAGAAAAAAGAATGACAGATTTCATAGTTGGGAGAAACCATAATGGTCACCTTGTCCAGACGTCCTTCCAATTCTTGAAATCCTTTTACAACATCCCCACGGGATGTCACTCAAACTTACAGAACTGAAAATGTTTAAAGGGAAGTGGGAAGGAGTGGGAATGGAGGACAGAAGACAGAGTGTGTCAATTACTCCATTTATATTGTCTGCAATATGCTGCCAGTTTGGAAATTTGCATAAATCCATGGTCCTCCAGAACTTGCATGACCTTCTTGACCCTAGCTATTACAGTAACTTGCAATCAGAGAAACATGGTCTAAGTTAGGGTTTCTCAACCTTGGCACTTTGCATTTAGAGCCAGATAATGCTTTGTTGGGGGAGGGGCTGTCCTGTGCATTGTAGGATGTTGAGCAGCTTCTCTGGTCTCTACCCAATACATGCCAGTAGCACTTACTTCCTCCCCCGCCCCCGACACACGCACTCTAGTTTCATAAGCAAAAATGTCTCCACACTTTACCAAATATCCCAGGTGACCACAGGATGTCACAGGAAAGGGGTGGGGGAATTTGTGTGCACAAAATCTCCCCCAACTGAGAACTACTGTCCTAAATTAAGAATGTGTGCTGTGAGATACACATTCCTAAGGAAACATCCAAATCGTTTACTTTAGGAAGGAGTAGTTAAGACCTCAACTATTTCCTTAGTCAAATAAACAAACAGTTCCACAACTGACAAAATGTTGGTACAACTCTCTTGGGTTGTTTGTACCATGAATGTGGAGCAAATATTTCAGTCTATCATGTCTTTATTAAGTGTCTGTGAAAACAGGCTATTGCAATAGATGCTCTAAAATGCAAACAGCAGAACTATTAGGTAGATTCCAAAAACCCTCAGCTTTAAGGTGCACATCAATTTTGGTAACTTTTTAGTGAAGTGTACTGAATTACTGAATTTTCACAAACCGAACATACCATGTAACCAGCAATGAGATCAAGAAGCATAACCGGCACCCTGACACCGTCTTCACTGAATCCCTCCCCTCTACCACCACCACCTTGACCATAGCGCTCTCATTCCCACCTCCTGGTCTGGCTATTCCTTTTGCAGGGCTCCACCTGACTTGCTCCCTCACCCCATTCCGGTCTCTATGCAGATATAACCTCTTCTCAGAGCCTCCCCACAGTCTTAAATCTCTCTACCACCTTGGCCCTGCTTTAATTTTCTTTACAACTTTTATCACACCCTACTTTCGTCTCTCTCCCCAACATGTAAGAATCCAAGAGGACAGGAACATTGCAGGAGCTTGGGAAATTGAAGGCATGGATAAATCCAGATTTCAGAAATTTTAAGATGAGGAAAATGCAAGTCTTAGAAATGAGGAAATACCATCATAATGAGTGCGTGCTATGTGCCAGTCATTGCAATAAATACATTTATGTATTATTTCTTTTAATTTGTATAATAACTCTGAAAAATGGTACACGTTAGGCTGCTTTCAAATGTAAGCACCAAAACCCAACTAAAAGGTTAATTAAAAAGAATGTTTAATATCGCATAACAAATGGTCAGGAGATGGGGTGGCTTCAGATTTGACCAATTTCGTAACTCAAAGATGTTATGGTTTCAGTTTGTCTTCTCTGCCATTTTATTAGCTTTCTACTCATGGTCACAGATGGCCGTTGCGATTCCAAATGTCACATCCTTGCTCAGCAGTCTCCAGAAGCAGGTAAAAAGAGAGGCTATGCATATGTTTTTCTTCTTATCAGAGAGAAGAATCTTTTTCCAGACTCTCCTGATATCTCATTGGCCAAATTCTCTTACACGTTGTTATAGACTGAATGTTTGTGTCCCCCCAAAATTCATACGGGATAGTGTTTGAAGATGGGACCTTTGGGAGTTAATTAAGTTTAGAGGAACCTTTCGCTACTGAAAAATAATTAAAACACAGCCTCTGGTAACAACAAAGTTAAAAAGAAAAGCTCTATCTTTATTCCCTCCCCTTTAAAGTGGCTGAGGAGACTGGAAACAATTTTATAATGTGTGCGCTACACCTACACACCCAGATCTTGGCTTCTAAATGCCATTCAGTATTAGAAATCAGGGCTCCTTGATGAAATGGTTGATTCTAAAGCTAGGACAGGGAAAATACAAGATGAGCCTAGAGCATCTTGTAATACTAGACGGTAAGAAAGAGCTCAAAAAACAAAACATGGGGACATGTCAAAGGGACACAGAATCTAACCATAAAGATCTTTCAATGGCCAAAGCTGGAACTATTTAAACAATAAAATAAATTAAATAGTATTGGATTATAACCCGCAGAATAAAATCAACATGCATGAGTCCAAGCTGATAAAAATGATTGAATTAATAACCAAATAAATGAGGGAAGAACAGACAAATCTTTCTTACTAAAGAATTCCAAATAATATATATAGATGCCCCTCCCCTCGGAAGTGGAGCTTAACCTCTCTCCTCCCGGCATCCCTACTCCAAGGGTGAGCTAGACTTAATGATTCATTTCTAAAGAATACAGCATGTGAAGGGAAAAACAGCAACTTTACAGTGGAGAAATCTACAAAGGCTACCTTAACAAATATTGTCAGGTGAGTGTCATGTACCCCTGATATGCTGTGAGGAAAAGGGCACTTCACCACCACTCTGTGGTGTTCTTTACAAAAACACATCACCTGGTTCTAAACATAAGAAAAACAACAGATAAATCCAAATGAGAGAACAGTCTGCAGGATAATTGGCCAGTACTCCTCAAAACTGTCAAGGTCATAAACAAGGAAAGCCTGAGAAATGGTCACAGACCAGAGGAGATTAAGGAAACATAACAATTTCATGCAACGTGGGATCCTAGATTGGATCCTGGAACAGAGAAAGGACATTAGTGGTGGAAACAGTAAAATCTGAATAAAGTGTGGAATATAGTTAACTGCGCATTATCTAAATACACCAATTTTGATATCTTAGTTTTGACAAATGTACCACAGTTATTTAAAATGTTAGCTTTAGGGACTTCCCTGGTGGTGCAGTGGTTAAGAATCCACCTGCCAATGCAGGAGACACAGTTTCGAGCCCTGGTCTGGGAAGATCCCACATACCGCAGAGCAACTAAGCCTGTGCACCACAACTACTGAGCCTGTGCTCTAGAGCCCACAAGCCACAACTACTGAGCCCACGTGCTACAACTACTGAAGCCCACGTGCCTAGAGCCTGTGCTCTGCAGCAAGAGAAGTCACCACAATGAGAAGCCTGCGCACCACAACAAAGAGTAGACCCCACTTGCCCCACTTGCCACGACTAGAGAAAGCCTGTGCTCGGCAACGAAGACCCAACGCAGCCATAAATAAATTCATTAATTAATTAAAAATTTTTTTTAATAAATAAAAATAAAATGTTACCTTTAGTGGGAAATGAGTAAAGGCACTCTTGGTACCCTCTTTACAATATTTGTGTAAATCTAAAAATATCCCTGAATTAAAATTTTATTTAAAAAGAAATGTGTGCTGAAACAAATATTGTATGTCAAATGTACTTCAATTTTTTTAAAAAAAGCATTTAGGGAAATTCTCAAAAATCAAATGCTGCTATAACTAAAGCATTAACAATAGTAAAGTGTAAATGGGATAAAACCCCTTCAGAAGCAATGGGGCAAAGAAAAAGAAAAGTGTGTGCTAGGCAGTTGTTGAAACTGGGTACTGGCCATGTGGATGCTCATTGTACTGTTTACTATGCTTTTGTATATACAGTCATCTCTCCGTAACTGCAGGGGGTTGATTTCAGGATTTCCACCGCCCCCCGCCCCCCGCCAGAAACCAAAATACGTGGATTCTCAAGTCCCTTATGCAAAATGGCGAGGCGCGTCTTACGTATCTGTGGGTTCTGCATCCGCGGGTTCCGCGTTTGCAATATGGAGGACTGACCGTAACTGCAATTTAAAAGTTTTTAAAGGTTAAAAATAAGTAAATTCATGAAATAAAAGATTCTCTGCTTTCAAGATATTAGCAATCAAGAATGACAAAGTTTCTTGTGTTGAGTACTGAGATAGTAATGAATAGGTGGACTTCGTTGTCTGTATCCCTCAACAAACGAATGATACTGCATATCACAGGTCTACAACTTTGCTACTTAAAGTGTGGTTCAAGAACCTGCAGCCTTGGCATCATCTGAGAGCCAGTTAGAAATACAGAGTATAAAGCTGAACTCCAGGCATACTGAATTGAAATCTTCATTTTATCATTAACAAGATCCCCAGTGAACAAAATACATGTTAAAACTTAAGAAGCACTGTTTATAGTCATGTAGTTTTCTTAACAAGTCACATCTAAAAAAGTACGTTCCAAAAAAAAATGAAGATACTCTTATAAAGAGTTTATGTTTGACTAGAAGACTATAAATTGGCCCCTTTTGCTTGCATCCTGGCACACATGGTATTTGGTCAGAATGATAACATTTACTTAAAATAACACATATTTAATATCACACCTTTGCTAGGCCCAATAAGATTCTAGGGAAGAATAAAAGTGGTAAATATTTTATCCAGCCAACTCCTCAGTGTGGCCCGTACAGAGAAAAGAAACCAGTAGTTAGGAGGCTGGGCAAGAAATATATCACTTTTTAAGAATGTCCCCTGATGATGTGACAATGAGGAATCCTGGATCTAGTCCCTAGTCTTTCCCTTCAAAAATACCTACCAGAGAAACATGCAGAGAGGAGTGATCCATTCAGCGTTGCTTTCACTTGTTTTTTTATACCATGCCACCTTTGAAAGTACATAAATTTGGGGAGCACGACTTTGGTTGGAGATATCTCTGGCCATTGCTAGCTGGTAAACTAGTAATAGAGAGGATGAGGAAGAAATAATATATCTGACCATAAAATAGAAAATTAGCCATGGTGGTTCATCTGCCCCAGAGAAACTCATATTAGAGGCTGAACATCCACTATCCTTAAGTATCTCTTTGCAAGGGTGGAAACAAGAACACGTGCTACAAGGTAGAGGAAAGAAAGGAAGGTGAAAGATCCATGTGTAGAACAGACCCTGCAAGAAGCCTTCAAAGGGATGTGAGTAAGCAAAAGAGACTGAAAAATTTTAGAGAAAGCCCTGCTTTCCATGATTTACCAACCAAGGCTTCATGGATCTGTGTGACCTGAGATGCACATGAAAAAAGGCAGAGAAAAATCCAAATTTAAGACAGATTACAAAGAATTAATACATAAATAGCAGGTGAGGAAGTAAAGGCAATAAATATAGACAACTATTTCAGGTTGGAATTATAGTAGAAGAAGGATATGGAGCAGTAGATTAAATGTTAACAGAAACAAGGAAGAGGTTTGTTTG
This sequence comes from Balaenoptera musculus, assembly GCF_009873245.2. NCBI lineage: Eukaryota > Metazoa > Chordata > Mammalia > Artiodactyla > Balaenopteridae > Balaenoptera > Balaenoptera musculus. The sequence goes on from NC_045798.1 coordinate 47,294,521, forward strand.
TTTGTGTGTTTTTAAGATGGGGAAGATCTAACTTTGTTTGACCAACCAACGGGAAGGGAATAAACATGTTTGATTGAGCCAGCAGCAAATGAAGATAAAAGATTGGTGAAAGGAACAAGTTTCTTGAGAAGATAAATGTGGGAGAATAAGTGGAAAAGATGAAAATAAAGCACACAGATGGTGGTTAACCTTGGAAAGGCATCAGGACACCTCTTCCTTGGAGAAAGAAGGGGAAGGAGAGGGTGATGGAAGATACAATCTCAGTCAAATAAAATGTGGGATCATCTAAGAGTGGGTTCAGAAGTGTGGTCAATGTGATTGGGGTATTGCCTGGAAGTTTGGGATGGTATGATAGGGATGCAATACAAGAAGCAAAGATAGAAGCAAAGATAAGGCCGTTGTATAATTTATGGTCTGAATGAGCACACTTTGGAGAATGAAAGGGGTGCTAACAGATGGGATGCCTGCACAACAGGACTTGCCTGGGCAAACATAAACATACATAGTCACCCTAGAAACAAACATCACCCCTGTGGAGGGAGCATGGATGTGTGACGGGTCTGTTCAATCTCTGGCCCTCTCTAGCAATGTCAGTACAGGGTCAAAAAGAATCATAGTTAGGCTTACAGAGTTGGGGGAAAAAGTGAGGCAGGAATATTAGAAGATCAAGAGATTGAGGATCCCTGAGTCTTTGGCAATATCTTTGGAATGGCTGGCAATGGTGGAAGTGTTCTTAAGCCACTTGCCTCTTGCGGCAATTGAGCAAATTTATCAATTTCAAATAATTTAAGTGTAAATAGCCACATGTGGCTACCCTGTTAGAAGTGCTGGTTCAGATTAAACCAAGAGAAGAGGGAAGCCAAGAGGAGATTAATGGACTATAAACAAAGTGCCACAAAAGTCAAAAGGCAGGATGGGGGTTTGTTGTGCAGATTTAGAGTAAACATAACTGTATTTAGTTCTGTATAATGATGTGTAATATAAGTCCAGAGTGCTTGATAAGAACCAAAGAAAAGAGTTGGTAGGACCGAGGAAGCTGAGGAATGAAGTCTGAATATGGGCAGTCATGTGTGACCCGACTATGGGGCATGATGGGAGTTAGCGGGGGAGGGGGGGGAGGGCATCTCACCCTAAAGGCCTTGAGGAAAGGTATGTGGGTCCCTGAGAACATGAGGTGAAAACCACAGGGTAAGGAGGGAAGGACCAGAGAGTGGCTAAGATTTCAAAAGGAGAGTTTGTGTCTTTGTTTTTCAGATATGAGTTGTGTTCTGAGCTTCCTGGGGGACGGAGTATGCATATAAAAGAATATGGATTCCTCTCTCTGGCCCTGGTCATGGTGGGAAGCAAAGGGGAAAATTAAAATTTGTTTCCTTTTGACAAAGATGGATAGTAGTGGTTAAACACACCCCCCCCCTTTTTTAATGTCTATAGTATCCTAGATACTATGTTATTCATTAACAAAGTATTTAAGCTGAATTGAGTGATAAATTGTATTAAACCACAAATAATTTTATTTTCCAGATCTGCTTTAACTTTGGAGATGGACTCCATTTAGAGGTAAGGAACCGAGGGGATTATTCCTGTCTTTTGGACTCAAGGGCTTAATTTCATGGAAGACAGTTGTGCCTTTCCCAGATTGAAAGCACACACTCCTGCTGAAACTGCTAGGTGGCGTTTCGGGGGGGCTCCAGGGAGCTCCGGTCCTTTATGTCTCAGTGCAGAAAGAATTCAGCGAGAGGCAAAGTGATAAATAAGAAGTGATTTATTAGAGACTAGGACACTTGTGAGGCTTACAAGGGAGCAGGCAAGCATTGCACTGCTCCGAGTACTTAGTGGGCTACATTTTTATAATCAGAGGAAGAGGAGGGAAGGGGAGAAGACCACCTTCTTTTTCATTCTTTGAGTCTTCAATCATTAACTCCTCCTACATGCTGGGCGGGGGAGTTTTTGACCCTATATGGTGCATCCAGGACCGTCATGGCACTATGGAAAAATTATTTCAGGTCTCAGTACAATGAGGGTCTTTCACTTTGAAATGTCACCTTTCCATAAATTACTGTTTTCTTGTGTGCAGAGAGCATGTCCTAGGGGTCATTAACTTGTTGACATCACTGGGCAGGTTGTAGGCCTTATTTTCCACTAGTGTTTGATTGTTTTGGGGCATGTCTCATGCTTCTGTTTTGCATGGTTTTATTGCTAAGCAAGCCGATCTGGCTTTGATGCTAAGTGACTTGCTCTGCTTTATGAGTCAAGCAAGCTTGTTTCAGGATTTTTCCATTGCTTTCCTGAATGATCATTAACCTACTGGGGTCTCCCAAAGTCCCCTAAAGTTCTCTCTCTATCTACAATCCCCTAGTGGGATTTCTGAGCTAACTACTTGATTATCCTACTCTATCCCTATAACCTCAGACTCAGCCATTCCCACTCAAACACATGCACAGGAACATCTATCCAGGGATGTCTGTGCAGCATATTTTGACAATCTAAATGTCCATCAATGAGAGAATGGTAAAACAATTTATGGTACATGGAAGAATGTCCATGATGAGGTACTGAATGAAAAATCAAGGGGCAGGACTTCCCTGGTGGTGCAGTGGTTAAGAATCCACCTGCCAGTGCAGGGGACACGGGTTCGAGACCTGGTCTGGGAAGATCCCACATGCTGCGGAACAACTAAGCCCGTGTGCCACAACTACTGAGCCTGCGCTCTAGAGCCTGTGAGCCACAACTCCTGAGCCCACGTGCCACAACTACTGAAGCCCATGCACCTAGAGCCCGTGCTCCACAACAAGAGAAGCCACCACAATGAGAAGCCTGCGCACTGCAACCAAGAGTAGCCCCCGCTCGCCACAACTAGAGAAAGCCCACGTGCAGCAACGAAGACCCAACGCAGCCAAAAATAAAATTAAATAAATAAATAATGAATCACCCTTAAAAAAAAAATCAAGGGGCACAATGAGATGTACAGTATAATTGCATTTTTATAAAAAAAGAGACCTTTTTACATGTGCAGATGTAAGGTCATAAGAAAAGATCATAAAAGATATTTATCAAGCTGTTAACAGTGAATGCTCCAAAGTATGAGTGGAAAAAGTAGGAGGATGTTTTACATTTTTACATTATAAACTTTAATGTTATTTTAATGTTTTGATACATAATTTAAATTTTTTTAATTATAGAAGAATTTTTCCACTAAAAACAAAGAAAAAAATCAGTGACCTAGTGATAACCAGTGTAAATATTTTGAAATAAAATACTTGTTATATACAGCAACAAAATGAGTAAAACTGTAAACCTAGTGTAAAAATCATTTCTGATCTTAAAATACTAGGTCAGCTGTATTAAAATTTTCCTTGGATAAAATATATATTCATCTATTAAAGCACAACTGAAAATTTATAGAATAGTTTTCTACCTAAAGTTTTTGATAAACCAAAGATGGGTGATTTAATCCTTTAACATTCTTAAAACAATAAATTCATTAACTGACACTTGCACTAGTTTTAGTTAAATTGATATCTTATCAACAGGTTGCTGACATTTAGTCTTAAAACATTAGTAATTCATTTTTAAATTATAAGCCACCACAGAAAAATAAAACTTCATTTTCAGTCAGTAAGAAAAAAATTCTTGACTTGGTATGTTAATTTTAATTTGCCCATTTGTAAGATCACTCAATTACTCTACCTTTTTAGCTCTTCACTCTGGGAGATCTCTTCTAACTGATAAAAAACTGCTTTACTGCTTTACTGGTTTGGAAACAAGCTCTTCAGGTATATAATGTTTGCTAGAGTGTATATATTTCCTCTTTGACAATGAAGCCTGTTAAAAAATTATGAAATTTATACCTTTAAATTTGCACAGCCCCCTTTCAACTTTTACTAAATTTCAGGATGCCATACTAATGTCTTAGGGCACTTAATCATTTGGGGGCATTATTTTGTTGTTTTAGGTCTTACACTCAAGAAATGAAAATAAGCTGCTTCCTAAACATACTCACTCAGTGAGGCAAAAGCGCTCTTGGCTCACTGCCCCTGTGGCTCTTCGGGAAGGAGAGGATCTGTCCAGGAAGAATCCGATTGCCAAGGTACCTTCTGAAGAGGAACAGGAAATGCATGCGTATTGCTAAAGTGTGGTCTGAGGACTTTCATGTTCACTTTAAAATTTTAGGAAAATTATATGATGTACTTACTGAGGTTTTAATATTCCAGATACCACCTGGAAGAGCCTCTTTCCCATTCTGGAAGATGCAGCATTATTGGTGAACATATATATATAATGTAGGGCTTTGATTCAACTAAGAGTTGAATCTGGCACTAGTTAAATCTTTGTTTAACAGAGTGTTACTATGCTCAAAAGGAGATAGTATCATGTGTTGGGGGCGGGGCAGTGTTCTTTTTCCTACCACCCTCCTAGTTTCTCTGGCTGGAGCCCTGGAAGTTGGACTGACAAAAAAACAGATTAACAAGAGAAAAACAAACAAGCTTAGTAACATGTCTATCACGCATGTAGCACATGGGAGTACCCAGAGGTGAGTAACTCAAAGGTTTGGTTAGGATTTGGGTTTATATAGCTACTTAGCAAAAGAACAATAAATTTTTAGAGAAGTGACAAGGCGAAAAGGACCTTGAATCTCCAGGAGCAGCAAACTGTGGGAAGGCAACTATATGGGCAACTAATAAGAGAAAAAGCTAGTTAGTCAGGTTTGTTTTGTGGATTCCTCTGGTCCTGTCTCCAGGCTGATAAGGATCTAACTCCTGTGATTAACTTTTGTCCTTCCTCATAGAGAAGGGTGGAGAGGCACCTTTACAAATTTATGTCCTGCTCTTAGGCAAATAGGGGGAGGGCAGAGAGCTTTCTTGTATCTGCTTCTTCTCAATTGCTTTCGGCTTGAAATAATTCTTATACCAGAGTTGCATATTCTGCCACCTATGAAGGTAGTTTTCAAAATGAAAAGAACTGATATCTAATAGGTGGTAGGGTGACCACACATCCTGCCTGAAACAGTCTGAGTTTGTAGCCATTGTCCTAGCCTAATCATTAATAACTCCCCTTTCACTCTCAAAATGCCCATTGTTTTGGATAAATTATATGGTAATTCTATTAATATGTATCTCAGACTTAGCATGTGCAAAGTCTGAACCCTTGATTTTTCCCAAAAGCTGTTGTCCATAAGTTCTACCCATTTCAGTAAACGGCACCATAATTCTACCCAGTATTTCAAAAGTGTAGCAAGTACTGTCAGTTCTATGCCAAAAATGTATTCCAGGTCTGTCCACTTCTCCCCACCGCCACCCTCCTTGTCCGAGTCATTGTCAGCTCTGACCTGTGTTACCAAAAGTGCCCCGACTTCACCTCCCTGCCTTCACTCTTGCCTCCGCCTCCCCCCACCACAGTCCATTCTCCAGAAAGCGGCCAGAGTGATCTTTTGGGGGGTTTTTTGTTTTGGTTTGGTTTTTTTAATAAATTTATTTATTTTATTTATTTATTTTTGGCTGCGTTGGGTCTTCGTTGCTGCATGCGGGCTTTCTCTAGTTGCGGCGAGTGGGGGCTAGTCTGCGTTGCGGTGCGTGGGCTTCTCATTGCGGTGGCTTCGCTTGTTGCGGAGCACGGGCTCTAGGCACGAGGGTTTCAGTAGTTGTGGCGTGCGGGCTCTAGACGCAGGCTCAGTAGCTGTGGCTCGCAGGCTCAGTAGTTGTGGCGCACAGGCTCAGTAGTTGCGGCTCACTGGCTCTAGAGTACAGGCTCAGTAGTTGTGGCGCACGGGCTTAGTTGCTCCATGACATGTGGTATCTTCCTGGACCAGGGCTCGAAGCCAGGTCCCCTGCATTGGCAGGTTGATTCCTAACCACTGCGCCACCAGGGAAGCCCCAGAGTGATCTTTTGAAAAGACAAATCAAAGCATCCTCTTAGTGAGACACTTTCAACAGCTGCCCACTGCAGTGGAAGGAGTAAACTCCTCACTGCGGCCTACAAGAGCTCTTGGGATTCATTGGCCTTGACCTCCTCTCTGACCTTAGCTCCTATCAGCCCCCAGCCCCCACTCTGCCACCTCCCTAAGCTGACACAAGCCATTCCAGCCTCCCACCCTTAGCACTTGCTGTTGCCTCTGCCTAGAACCCCCTCCCCACAGATATTTGCAGTATCTCACAGCATCAAGCCTCTAGCCAAGAGTTACCTCCTGAACGAATTCCCTTCCCGGCCTCACCCCATCTCGGTCCCCTCACTCGTTCTGCTCAGTTTATAGCTCATTCGCCTCCAGGACATTATGTCATAAATTGCTTGCTTGTTGTCTGGTTCCCTCAGTAGAGTGTAAGCTCCCCCAGGGCAGGGGCTTAGACCTTAGGTCTCATAGCTCATGCCCTGTGCCCTGAGCAGTGCCAACATCCAGTAGGTGTTCAGTAAACATTTGTGTGAATGAATGATTGTTCATATGCAAGTTGTACCTTCATCTTTCCCATCTTATAAACATTGTACGTGATGAGCTTAAAAGAAAGAGCAGCTACAGAAGACAACACTTTCCTTTTTCCAGCAGCATGTTGTTTTCATAGAAGCCTTCTAAAATCTAAATGTTTAATTACGGTTTTACATAATAGTACGTATATAAGGAGTTAAGCTTTTCGGTTTGCTTTGGTTTGGTTTGGTTTGGTTTGATGAGATATCTGAGTCATTCACACATTCTTTCCCTAAAATGCATTGATTCTTTGGGGTTCAATAAGTGTTAGCTATTCTTACTAATTTTAATTATAAAAGTTATTCATCTTATTGTGGTAAATATTTCACAATACATATGTGTATCAAACGATCACATTGTACACTTTAAACCTACACAATGTTATGTCAATTATATTTCAATAAAGCTGGAAAAAAGTGAAATAAAAAGTCGTTCAGAGTAAAATGTACATAAAAAGCAAAAGATCTTGTATTTCCCCAACTTTCCAAATTCTCTGTCTAGGAGTAATACTGTCAACAGTTTAGTATCTTCCAGATCTTGTGAAATACATAAGTATGTATATACTTACATACTCTTACATGCATACGTATATATACAAACCAACTGTTATGTCCACACACAGTTTGGTTTTATTTTTAACATAAGTGAAATTATATAATACATATAACTAGCACATAGAGATCTAGAATATTCTCTATAAATACTGAAGTATATATGTATATGCACATACACATGTGTTGTGTGTGTATATGCATGTACTTGGCAAAAAAAGAGAGACAGACAAACAGAAACACAGAGAACAAGAAAGACAAACAGAGAGAGAAGCTCGGTGAAAAGTGATCATGGGCTGCCCCAGGATCACCGTTCCACTCTTGGAGCAGAGCAGCTGTAGCAGGAGATTGGAGCCGCATTGATCATTCTCAGCAGCAACCCCCAGCCCCAGTGCATGTTGAGAATCCTCTGGGAAGAATGTGTAGCTAATCCTGAGATTTCAGGACAAAGAATTGGCTAGGCAGGTGGGTGGTGATGGCTTCAACGATGTCTGAAGAAAAGAAATTGAGGATCCAGTAGGAGACCACAGAGACACACTTACTAATGAAGAATGAGAGATACAGAAATGGCAAACAAACAAACGAATTAGAGATACAAATAAAGCTGTTCATAGAGGGCAAAAGTGTTAACTACAGAAGACCCAGCATGTTAGAAACCCTGATTTGCTGAAGCATTCCAAGCAGGCAAACACTTGACTATTTTAACCCTTCTATGGAAGGATGCCTTATTCATACTGTCCTGATGATTGAACGGAGTTATGAAGGTGATTTTGACTCTGCAATTTTTACCTTATGTGCTAAATTTAAAATCCACCCCCACCAAGATGTACCCCCCCTAATGATACCTTAGTTTCATAACAACCCTGAGAGGTAGGCAGTAGTGTCTCTTCAGGTTACAGATGAGAGCACTGAGACACAGGAGGGTAGGTAACTGCCTCAGCATCACTACCTGGTGAGTGGCTGAGACAGGACCAGAACCAGGTCCTCTGACACCAGCACCTCTGCTCTGGAGCACCTGTGCACCGCCCACCCTCGACCCATCAACATCTGACAGCTTCAGAGCGAAATTTTCCATTGAAAACAATTACCTATAAGTTATAGAGAGTTTAACTTGAGGCATTCCTTTCTTATTTTTATGTTAGATACATTCTGATCTTGCAGAAGAAAAACAACTAAAAATTACATACAAATACACTGGAAAAGGGATCACAGAGCCACCTTTTGGTGTGTTTGTCTTTAATAAAGACACCGGAGAATTGAACGTTACCACCATTCTAGATCGAGAAGAAACACCATTTTTTCTGGTAAGAAGAACAATTTTACATTTATTAGTTTGCAGTTCTTCTTGGGTAATAATTATGATATGTTTTATTATTGTTTTGAAACTATGGTACTTGAATGACCTCAGCTTAAATCTAATCCCTTCTATTATTTATGTCGTGATTTCAGCTAATTGGTCATGGTTTGGATGAGAAAGGAAACAACTTAGAGAAACCAATAGAAATCCGAATTAAAGTTCTTGACATCAATGACAACGAGCCAGTGTTCACGCAGGACGTCTTTGTTGGGTCTGTTGAAGAGCTGAGTGCAGCAAGTAAGAGGTTATTTTTTTTTACGAATGAATATCCAAGGCCAGTTTATCCCCATTGTGTAACTGAACACTGAAACCTCTGTCTTAGTGGAGGCTGAGTATTACCCACAGGACAAATAATAATAAACGTATTGCTCTAGGTTTGGAACTGCTTTTTTGTTATAAATTTTTTACCCGCAAACAGGTGTGGTAGATTGATGTGATAGGTTAGGTCTCTATAGCAACTATTCAGTTTTAGTCTGTATCAGGAAAGCAGCCGTAGGTAACATGTAAACAAATAGGCATGGTTGTGTTCCAATAAAATTTTATTCACCAGAGCTGGTGGCTGGCTGGCTTTGGCTCGCTGGCAGTAGTTTGCTGACCTTTGACATATTGTTTCAGCTGTCAGACTTCAACGCAAGTGTTAAATGCTGGAGAGATTTCTCTTTGATCAGAATGTAAAGAATAGCTATGCTTCTCCTGAACTGCTTATATTTTAATAAGCATGTATTTGTATCTGTTCATTCTTCTTTCTTTGAATGGGTTATTAGATCTATTATAAACAAATTTGTGACCCTCCTATAGCAAATGTTCAGGACTTCATCCTAAGAATTGTATGTACTAGCCTCAGCCTCACCCTCACCTTATTTTTCCTACTCCTACCTCCATTCACACTTATTTCCTCAAACAATTAAATGTTTTGATCTTGGTAAACTGATTTTGATAAATACCTGGAATCCTTTTTGGAACAAGTTGATATTATAAATAAAATAGTAACATACATTAAGTGTGCTAAAGGTTGAGTTTCATCTTGGACACCTTTGTTTCTGATGCCAGATACACTCGTGATGAAAATCACCGCAACAGATGCAGATGAGCCCAACACTCCGAATTCTAAAATTTCCTATAGACTCGTATCTCAGAAGCCTGCTAATTCTCCATTGTTTTACCTAAATAAAGATACAGGAGAGGTTTATACAACCAGTATTACCTTGGACAGAGAGGTAAATTAATATTTTATGTTATTCATCTTTTCAGCTCTCCTCTATCTTTCCAGGTTATTCTCTATTTCTTTACTAATTTTCTGACTTTGGTCTATGTTACTTACTCATAGGATAACTCGGAATGATCCTTCTCTAGGGATGTGCTGTCTAATATGGTAGCCATCAGCCATATGTGGCCATTGACCACTCGAAATGTGACTAGTCCAAATTGAGATGTGCTGTAAGTGGAAAATATACACCAGATTGGGAAGACTTAGTATGAAAAAAAAGAATGTGTAAAATATCACCTTAATAATTTTTTTGTTGATCACTTTTTGAATTGATTATATTTTGGATACCATGGGTTAAATGAAATATATTTGTTTAAAATTAGTATTACCTGTTTCTTTTTACTTTTTTTTATGTTTATTTATTTCTTTCTTTGGCCACGCCACTCGGCTTGCGGAATCTTAGTTCCCCGACCAGGGATTGAACATGGGCCCCGGCAGTGAAGCACCAAGTCCTAACCACTGGACTGCCAGGGAATTCCCTCTTCTTACTTTTTTAAATGTGGCTGCTAAAAAATTCAAAATTACATAAGCACTGTCCTAGGGCCTCTCCAGTCACGATCTGTTTGCTAGTGAGTTCCAAAGCAATGTTCCTTAATTTGTGGCTCTATAATGAAACGTCAGGAATCTTTCGTACTACTAATACATATACAGAGAGAGGAAAAAAGTTTGAAATAGGAGTCCTATTTAGCATAATAGAAGTATTTGTAAAGGAAAGAGTTACTGTAAATCCCAAATTGGAGGAAAATTTGAGTCAGTTTCCTAAAAAGGGTGCTTTCTCAAACATTTCACTTTTTGTTTCTAAGTCAAAGGGAACATTTTAGTTGAAAAAGGGAGAGAGAATTTTTTTAAATGCTACATACATAAAGGTCTTAACAGCATGCATAGTAAAATGTTGATGATCCTAAGAACAATGTATTATCGTCAAATATAAATCATCATCCAGGCACAGTCAGCGTGTTTTGTATTACTTGGAAAAATGATTTGACTCTGGCCAGAGACGGAGAGGATAGTGCTCAACATTCCTATCAAGGTCTTCGTAAAATTAAAACATATTATTACTCCTAAAATTCTACTCTACCTTTTTGCATAAAATGAGAATGGAAAAATACTATTTTGAATTAGTAGTGTGATTTTTTTAATGAGCTTCTGTCTCTGGAAAGTTTAACCAGAAAATACTGGCTGTCACTTATTGGGCGCTCACCACATGCCTGGTGCTATTCCAAGCCATTTACGTGGATTAACTCAAATTAACTTCACCTGCAAACCCTGTGAAGCGGATACAATTACCCCCACTTTACATAGAAGGAAACCAAGGACCAAAGGGATAATGTGTGTCCAACACAGCTAGTAAGTCAGAATTGGAACCCAGCCAGCTGGTTCCAAAGCCTCTGCTGTCCTGCCTCTCACTGAGCACAGGGTCCCCAGGCATTGGCACTGGCTGCCCGGCTCCAGTTTGCCCTGCACAGGGTCCCCAGGTATTGGCACTGGCTGCCCGGCTCCTTAAACAACACCCACACTGAATGGAGCCATCGGAAGGGGACCACGTGGAAGAGAGGCTTCCCTTTGGCGTAATATCTGAGACGTTATTCTCTAGGACACGTTCTCCAAGAATCTAATCTCCCGGGATGTATGGACAAAGTTCACCAAGTTTTGCCTTCACTGGTCAAGTGTTCTTGGGGGATTAAGTTTTCCTGGCTTAACTTTTAGCTGAAAATGATGTGTGGGATAGAAAAAGCCAAGTCCTAGGGTCCCATCACTTCCAGTGTAGCGCAAACTACATTTTGAACGCACTCTTTTGTGCTCAGACTATTATAAGGAGAGACTCATCTCCTGATAAATATCACCAATGACATAATTAAGAATTCGATATCAACAACTGTATTGGGCTTTTCTGCACTTTTAGAAAAGCTCTGATGGCAAATAAACAGCATCTTCACAGGATTAACAGTAGATCATGAAACTTATTTATGAATAAAATGTACTGTGGTTCATTCCCTTGATGATACAGTGAACTAAAACCAGAAAGACAGAGCCATTCATTTTCACCCCAGCTGGGTATTTTTTATTGCCCTGTAGGAACACAGCAGCTATACTTTGACGGTAGAAGCAAGAGATGGCAATGGACAAGTAACAGATAAACCAGGAAAACAAGCTCAAGTTCAGATTCGTATTTTGGACGTCAATGACAATATACCTGTAGTCGAAAATAAAGTGGTAACTATTATTTTTATAACAAACATGCCTATGTATATTTTAGTCATAAGCTAAAAATATATCACCTAGGTTTGTGTTACATCAGAATAAAAATTGCCTGTTTATGTTTTGCAGTATGAAGGAACAGTTGAAGAAAACAAAGCCAATGTAGAAGTTTTACGCATAAAAGTGTTCGATGCAGATGAAGTAGGCTCCGATAATTGGTTAGCCAATTTTACTTTTGCATCAGGAAATGAAGGGGGTTATTTCCACATAGAAACTGATACTCAAACTAATGAAGGAATCGTGACCCTTATTAAGGTAAGTACTTAGTGTTCAAAACTGGAATGGGAGAATTTGGTCCAGAGGAGGGGACTGATATATTTTGAGCTCCACATATTTACAAGTACTTTTCATAATCAGTTAACTGGCACCACAGTTGTAGAGATAAGAGCCATCCCTACTTGCCCAATTTCTGTGGTTAGTAAGTGGTTACACTTTTTGTGTTTCTAATGTCAGTAGTAGGAGGGTCACATTTTGAAACACAGTGTTATAAGTGTGCTTAGTTGAATCAATGAACAAAAATTTAATAGTGTTATTAAGCATATGGGTCTTAAACAATTAAAACCCTTACTCCCACAGAATTTCTTAAACAAAACTTAAAGGATGGATCTTCATCTAACAGAATAAGTAAAGAAGAATATCAGTGTATGTTTAAATGGTTTATGATAGAATTACCTTATCAGATTTTAAAATAAAAAGCAAAGCTACCGCTTTCCAAATACTGTTTCATTAAGTCACAGACAAAAATTGATTCCAGAGGTTTCCACATTTTTACAAAACTTAATATATGGCATAGTAGGTAAACCCTAATAGCAGGAAGAGGAATGATGATAATGTATAACCGAATAGAGAAAAATTAACTTGAGGTTTCATAGTAATAATTATTGATACCATTTATCAATAGGCTACTGTATGCATTTAGATTACTTTTTGTAAAGCAAAGGAAAATAGAAAAAGATTAGCTCATGTTTGAAGGGAAGACACATTTTATGATTATTGAATACATGGATAATGGCATCAGAGATGAAATAGATTTACCTGCTTATACAGAACTAAGCATACTTTTTAGTCATAGATTATAGGTGCAACCATGCTAGATGCCTGAGATAAAAAGCCAGTAATACACATAAGGAGAAACAATCACTTAGTGATGAATAATAGAAATATCCTCAATGCACCATGGTAGCACAAAAAGGGGTTATCAAAGGGGGCAGGAAAAAAAAAATAGTAAATTTAGTATTAAAATGACAGCAACAGATGAAGAAAATTACAAATTTACTTTTGCAATTGTATAAAGAATCACTTCCAAATTATAAAGGCGGTAATCAGATTTCATTCAAATGAATGGACAAGGAAGTTAGATAAAGAAGATATACAAATAGCAAATGTGTGCATAAAGGATACTCAACATCATTAGTCATTAGGGAAGATGCAAATTAAGACTACGTGAGCTACCACTGCACACCTGCTAGAATGAGCTACAGTCAAAGAAAGACTGACAACACCAAGTATCAGCAAGAATATAGAACTGGAACTCCTATATATTGCCAGTGGAAACATTAAATGCTACAGCCAGTTTGGCAGTTTTATAAAAAGTTAAACATAGAGTAGTTATCCAGTGACCTAATGATTTAGTCCTAGGTATCCACCCAAGAAAAATAAAAACATACGTCTACAAAAAAAAAAACTTGCATGCAAGTGTTCATAGTGGCTTGTATTCATAATAATGAAAAACTGGTAACAGTCCAAATGTCCACCAACTGGTGAGCTGATAAAATGTGGTCTATTGATACAATGGAATACTCTTGAGCGATAAAAAGAAATGAAGTACTGATACATGCTACAATGTGGATGAACCTCAAAAACATACTTTATACAGACACACAATACTATGTACTGTATGATTCTATTTGTGTGAAATTTCTAGAAAAGGCAAAAAGCGCTTATAAAGAAAACAGATCAGTGGTTGCTTGGGGTGGGTTGTGAGTTGGCTACAAATAGGCAAAAAGGAACTTTTGGGGAGTGATGGAAGTGTTCTAAAACCAACAGTCTTGATATTTGCAAAACCATATAGGCTTATGAAACATCCTCATGTTTTACACTTAAAATGGGTAAATTTCATTGTAGGTAAATCATACCTCAATAAAGCAGTCTAAAAAAGATACAGGAGAAGAATAGATACTTTAAACTGTAGAAACAGAGATAGTGAATCATCACATGAGAAAAAGCCTCAGCTGTGTTAACAAATAAGTTTAGTATCTTTAATGCTATTGAAGATAGCAAAAATGGGAGTGATAAAATTTGCTAACAGTTGTAAAAATAGAGGTATATGCCCTCATACATTGCTCTTGATGCTGAAAATTTTTCCATTCCCTTTGGAGCACAATGGCTATTTATTTATTTATTTATTTTAATTAATTAATTTATTTATTTATTTTTGGCTATGCTGGGTCTTCGCTTCTGTGGGAGGGCCCTCCCCAGTTGTGGCAAGCGGGGGCCACTCTTCATCGCGGTGTGTGGGCCCCCCCTGTTGCGGAGCACAGGCTCCAGATGCGCAGGCTCAGTAGTTGTGGCTCACGGGCCTAGTTGCTCCGCGGCATGTGGGATCCTCCCAGACCAGGGCTCGAACCCGTGTCCCCTGCATTAGCAGGCAGACTCTCAACGACTGCGCCACCAGGGAAGCCCCACGCTGGCTATTTATAACAAACACTATGAAACAGTTTTTATGTCGCTAGTACCTAGCTCATTTTTTTTTTTTACCACTGTCTTGTTCTTCCATGGTCTTTGAATACTAATGACATATGGCTGAAAGATTTTATTTCTCATCCGGCATACTTCATACCATCAAAATAAGTGTGTGAAGTGCAAGAGCAACTTAAAAAGACAATAACTTTCACAAGGATTCTACAGTCACAAAGAGTGTATTTTTCTGTAGTCAATTTGTGTTGTGTTATTGTCCCAACACCACAGTGACCCATATAATAAAGGGGGCAGAAGTTATATATCCGGAACTCTATAGAGAGGAAAACGGATTTTGTAATAAATCATCCAAAAACAAAAGTGAACGTTGCAGTAATTCATGTAAACACATGTAATATATTTAATGATATACTGAAGAAACAGCAAAAATGGTCAGTCAGTACATCTAAATGGTCAGGACCACTAGAAATAAAAAGCAACAGGACCTACGTAAACTTTGACTGGGTACTTCTTCCCTCTGTAGCTCAACAGGGGAAAAATAATTTGTATAAAAACGTTCAGAGCAGTATTAACTGCAAATAGTCGAAATGCCTAATAACAGAATGGCTAAGTAAATTAAGTGTATCTAAATAGTAGAATACTATAGAAATGTTTTAAAAAAGGAAATGGACAAATTGGAACATAAAATATGCATAGAGTGATAAACTGATTATATCAAATGTACTTAATAAATACCACAATTCACAAAGATCAAAGTATTTAGAGGAGGATTAATCTTTTATGGCATTAGTAGCAAACCAGATATTAATAGACATTATGCTAAAAAGGAGGGGGTTAGATTCTCTGTTTAAACAAATTTGAAAATCCCTGGGCTTAACAAAGCTAAATAGTTGTTTTTTCTACAGGAGGTCTCGGTTTTATGATATGCCATGGGATAGAGCTGGCAGTGCTGCAGCTACTTATGTAGCCCTTTTCATCAGAACAAACCCCTGGAACACATTTTAAGGAATATTAACTTATATTGGATGTCCATTAACTTTTTTTTATTAAGGAAAAAAAATCACTTCAGATTGCTAAAAATAAAAATGTATACATTTTAAATGATTTTGACCTTAAATAAATTGGGGATGCTTCCTAAACATCCTTAACATTTATGAACATCAAAATTGACAGACTTTTTAATGACATGGTACCAATATAAGAGTTGGACTACTCAGTACTGCTGTATTTTTCATGTTTTAAATTACTATAATCTGACACTAAAACCACACATGTGTGTTCTAGTTGTTTTCCCTTTTAAAAGTATTCCCTTTGATTTTGCCTTTCTAGGAAGTAGATTATGAAGAAATGAAGAATCTTGACTTCAGCATTTTTGTCACTAACAAAGCAGCTTTTCACAAATCAGTTAAGAATAAATATAAGCCTACATCCATTCCGATCAAAGTCAAAGTGAAAAATGTGAAAGAAGGCATTTATTTTAAAAGCAGCATAATCCGATTTCACACTAGTGAGAGCGTGGAAAAATCAAGCCAAAGCCAAATAATGGGAAAATTTCAAGCTTTTGACGGCGACACTGGACAAGTAGCCCGTGTAAAGTAAGAGATAGTTATGAATATTGTTTCCTCATTTTAAATGACTTTGAATGCCTATTTTCAAAAATCGTAATGAAATTTTAACACTTCACTCCTTCGAGTCCCGCCATTATAATCCCCCAAAGGTCTATAGATTAAATTTCCTAGAGTTGTACATGTCACTGAGAGGCAAAGAGGAGTTTTCCCAGGATCCCCTTCCCTCCACCACCCGAGTATGAGGCAGACGCTGGGTTGCTCACCTCAAAACAATTCTGGGTAGAGAAGGCTAAAAAGAGAAAGAGAATTTACATCTTAGATCTCAGAGCCATGCCATCAAAAGATGACTCTCTACAGAGCTATTATTTATGAAGTTCTACCTAGCTGTAGTTATTTGGTTGAATTTAAGAATCCCCACCTGCCACCCAAGACACAACAGCTTCTATGTTTTCCTGCTGTCGGTGCCAGAGTTGTCGGTTGCTTCACTCTCCTTAAGCCTATGTCCCTGGGTGCCAGCACTCATGAAACATTGTATTTAGATGCGTGGGCAACCATAGCATGAATGGGAATATGGAGGAAGCTCTTCAACAATCTCTTTCCTTTTAGTGAATCTCCTTTTCATGGAATTCATCAGCCAATAGTAGCAAGTGACCTTTTTCCAAAATAATGTTAACAAACAGCTTCCATTGTGTTTTCTGCAATGTCTTGGTGACCCCTTTTTGCCCACCTTAACTTCAGGAACCAGTCCAGCTTCTCTCGAGTTTTATAGTCTAGTTTTTATTTCCATGGCTCTAAACTTAAGAAGGCAGTCCCCACCTAAATCCCCGGAATTGAGAATGAGTGTTCCTTATGATTCCTCACGCTGTCCCCTGAGAGGCTTAGATGTTCTAATTAATTATCCTCCAATAATATTGTGACTCTCTATTGAAACTTCTATTTCCATCTAACTATTTAATTTTGGTTGCTGTTTTTAGTAAGAGTTACGACTGTATCAAAAGATCATATGTTCTTCCTTGAAAAATAATGAACCATGTTTCTTTACTCCTCAAAAGTATTTTATTTTTAGCATACACTTACAGAACTTTAGAATAAGAATGATCTTAAAGATTAATTTGAACCTACTATTTTACAGATAAGGAATGAGAGGCACAGCTAAGTGAAATAATTTTCCAGTATTCGCCTAATTTAGAAATGTTGATAAGGACAGCAGAAGGATCACTCTCTTGACTTTGTCATAATTTACTCTTTTATTGATTATTCATATGCATCAGTTGTTATGGATATTTGACATGACATGTGAGCTGCTATCCTACTTTGAATGGTGTCTAGTTTTCACAATAGAAAACAGAAAATCCCTTAAATGAGACCACACAAAACATTCCATTGTGCAATGTGATTCTTATTACTTTAACTTTGTCTTTGTTATAAGCATTATGTGGGAAAACATTGACAGCAGCTAAGTTCAAGCTTTAAAATTCCAGCCATGAAATTCAGAAATATTTGTGAAAATCCAAATGTATCATCATTTACTGGTATAAATATTAAAAGACAGGAAAATTTAGTTCTAGTGTATAATTGAAATTTTTTTAAATAGTCACTATAAACAAATATTGCCATATATTAGCCCCTCATTTGTGTATGCCTAAACAGCCACTTAATAGAAAATAAATCATTAATATGATTGGTTGAATCAAATTCTCATATGTTTGGTTTATATTTGTATTTGGATACATTTTAAACTCGATGGTATTAAATTACATATATTTCTGAAAATGTACTATGAATGTTCTCCTTGCCTTCCCAAAGCTGTCTCTTTTTGCACTAATTCTCCTTTGCTTTGAAGGAATAAACCCAGAAATCACCTTATCAGCATTGTTTTCACTTTTAACCATTTCTAACTGAAAGAAGCCTATTGCTCTGAACAATCAACAATATCCCAAAATTTAAAGTACTTCCATTTAAGGCAGTCATTGATTTTTTAAATTGATATTTTTAAATATTAATAATATGCTAATAAATAATAGACTGTAAAACTGCTTTTCTCCACGAGTTCTTGTTGGGTGACTAAGTTATCCTCCAAGGTTAACTCCAAATTTAAGGAAAACTAGATTGAAAGCTGTAAGACAGACTGAAGAGCAACTCGTAAACCTCC
Source organism: Balaenoptera musculus (assembly GCF_009873245.2). NCBI lineage: Eukaryota > Metazoa > Chordata > Mammalia > Artiodactyla > Balaenopteridae > Balaenoptera > Balaenoptera musculus. Next base: position 47,312,826 of record NC_045798.1, read on the forward strand.
CGGGTGAGTAGGCAAGGGCGTCGCCCTTGCACATATGTCTTGGGTATGTTACAGAAATAAGGAAGGGTCCAAAGTAGGTGTGATACACAGTAAACAGAGGGGCTTTTAGGATAGTTTCAAGAAATTTGAAAACATTCCAAACTAATGCTGGGATAAGAACATATATAATAAAGCAGAAATTAAGCTTAAAAGAGTTGTAGATATTAGTTGTAGATAGTCTCATTTTATCCAGAACTCAAAATTAATTTTGTCTGCTTTCTAACAGATATGCCAAATTTGAAGATATAGACAATTGGATCTCTGTGAATTCTGCCACCTCTGAAATTAGACTTGTAAAAATTCCTGATTATGAATCCAGATATGTCCAAAATGGTACATACACTGCGAAGATTTTGGCTATGACAGAAGGTAAGTTATTAAATAGATATTTTTTCTTGGTTATGTGCATTTAGATTTTATTTTCCAGCATCAGAGACCTTTGTTTTGATCTTGTAGGAAGGCCAAATGGGTAAACCGTCACATTTCTACTTATTTAGTGGATTAAAAGATATTACTTGATCTGAATATGAAAACATATCTAAGATAGAAAGCATCCTAATTTGGTTACTACCTTCTCCTTACCAAATTGGCAAGAGAATTCAAACTATGTCCATATGAGCAGTATAACCAGAATATACATTATCTTTTTCTTATTTTTAAGAATATCCTAGAAAAACCATCACTGGCACTATTACTATCATGGTTGAAGACATCAATGACAATTGTCCCACACTGGTCGACGCTGTGCAGACGGTCTGTGATGACGTGCAATATGTGAACGTGACCGCAGAGGACCTGGACGGACCCCAAAACAGCTGGCCTTTCAGTTTCTCTGTCATTGACAAACCAGCTGGAATGGCAGAAAGGTGGAAAATAGTAAGCCGAGAAAGTAAGCAAAATCACTGGACTGTATGTTTAAACATGATAGAAATCTAAAATCCTTATAATACAGGCTTTTTTCTTTGCATGAATTATATTTCCAATACAATTGAGTTTATAAAATGAGGATCTGAACCTCAGGCATAGTGTCTTTGATCTGCCTAATAATAAATACCCTATTTGGAGAGAGTGAAGGAGAATAGATATCTAATATCTTTAAGGTAACTGGGTATTCTCCAAATCGCTCTTGAAGTAGTTGTCTCATAAGCTGAGGAATATTTCCTTTCTAAGCACAGCAATCAGAGTAGGTGCCTTCTAAAACTCTTGATGTACGGTAACGATGATTCCATTAAAAATAACTCTTACCGAACATATACCATGTGCCAGGCACTCTGCTATCCCTTCATATGCGTTATCTTGTTTACTTCTTACCCCATAACATTATTCCCTGATTACAGCTGAGGAAGCTTTGGCTTAACTAGAGTTAGATAGCTTGTTTGAAGTCACAAAGCTGGTAAGTGATGGACAAAACATGGAAAGGAGTTTGTCTGTCCCCTTGGCCCCCATGCCAAGAGGACGTGTGCATAGATCCGTATCTTGGGACATACCCCCTTATTGACGTGCTCTTTTGGCTTCCTTCAAGGTTGTTTCAAATGTAGAAAAATCTATCCAGAAGACTCTTTTTGTCTTAAACAGGTAGTGCTCGTTTCAGAAAAGTTTTAAATGTAATACCCCAATTTTTCTTAACTTTTAAGTTTATTGTTTTCTTAGGCTTAGCAAATTTTACAGTCATTTTAAGAGGCTTTGAATCATGTTTGGTCCAATTTACAAATTAAACACCTTTAACATTTCAATATATTTATAAATTTAGTATATTTGGCATCCTTTTTATGTATTTCAATGATCTGAATGAACAAATAAAACTTTCTTGTGATTCCTATACTCTAAAGTTCCAGTAAATTTAACTTATAAATACATCAAACCTGAAATCCTCTTCAATGGTCCAATACTGAACAAACCAGTGATATTTCAACCTAAAACCATAAATCTAAATTAGGAACATAATTACACATTTTAAATTGGAGTTACAAAGCTGTCACGTTAATAGGGCTAATTGTCCTTAAAATATTACAAGTGTATAAATAGCAAATGCAAATAATTTCTTTACAATGCAAAAATATTAAAACTAAGTCTTTAGTTTGTTTAAATATTCCTATACTTAATTCTGAATCTTCTTAGGGTTTATGTACTCACTTGCAAAAGATAGTTATATTGTTGGTTAACTCAAGTGGTCTCCCCAGTAAGGGTGACAATCACCATCTTGATTAATTGAGGTTACTTAAGATCAAGTTTTCAACTAGCATGAGCCCTGGGATGCAGACATCCAGATGGTTCTTCTTATGGTAATTAAGTCACAGGCCTCAAGACTCATGACAGGGTTGGTCCCCTGGCTCACATTATCTCATTTTGTACTCACAGCAGTCTGGGACTCCCACCTAGGCTGACTGCTTGATTGGAGTTTGCACTTTCTTTGACTAAGATAGTAAATGTGTTTTGCATTGAACTTGCTGAGATTCCAAGACTTAACTTATTTTTATCTAAGAAACGTGATGTTTAGGAAATGCCAGGCATTGGTCTAAGCACTTTACTAATATTAACAACCCTAGAAGTTTGGCATTACCGTCATCAACATTTTACAGATGAGGAAACAAAGGTGCAGAAAGTTTAACTAACATTCTCAAAGTTACAGCTAGTTGAAGAGCTGGAATTAGTATTTGAACCCAAGCACTCTAGCTGTGGAGTCTCTACTCACTACCTTTATGCTCTGTTGCCTTTCCAGATACACAGTGGATTTTCTGTCTAAAGATAAAGATGTTTGAATTTGATGGGCTCTTGAATTTTTTCCTAGCCTTAGAAACATAAAACTCCTTAGGATACACATACATGTTAGAGTGTTATAACAAGAAGTCACTGAGCTTATACTGTATATATCTAGACAATTGAGAGAGATAGGGTTCTGTAACCCAGGCTTTTTTCTCCTTGGCTGTATAATGAGATGATCGACCAACTATCATGATAATAAATAGCTCCTAACTGTTTTATTTATTTGGGAAATGTTTTAAGTACAGAAAATTACAGAGACTTAATAAGGCAGATACCTTTGTACCTCCCACCTAGAATTAAAAGAATATTAACAATTTGTCGCATTTGAGTCAGGCCTTTTTTTTTAACGATCACTGACAAAGTAGAAGTCCCCTTTGTGCCCTTCCTCCCCTTTCCATCTTTCCCCTCAGAGCCAATCATGAATTTAGTTACATTCTTCCAGGCCATGTTTTCCTATACTTCTTTTAATAAGCTCATATTCCTTAAATGAATGACTAGATGCTTTCCTCAGTTCTCCAGAGCTTTGGGGATGATTTAATAAGTATAGTTCTAGCTTTGGAGATCAAATTCCATAAAATATGGACCTTAAAATGAGAAGAGGATGTCTCTTACTTCCAAAAATAAGTAAATAAAACAAAAAAAACCTCCCAAACACCTCATTTTTTATCTTTGTATTCATCCATCTTTGCCTTGCAAGTAAATTATCTTTTAATAAATGTTATACATATATTAGAAAAAGTTTTAAGCTATTCTAACTGATCGTTATTTTTACTCATGGGAAAACTGGTCATTATTTTTATTCATGTTGAAAGAAAATTTCTTAAATAACCACCAGTCACATTTTTAAAAAAATAAGATAAAAGGTCATTTGAACAACACTTTCTGTGTAATATTCTTGCCAAAAATGTGTAGCCTGAATCCAATCATGAGGAAACAGTCAGACAAATTCAAACTGTGGAAAATCCTTTAAAATAAGTGGACTTCAAAAAGGTCAAAGTCTTGAAAGGCCAAAAGGAAGTTAGGACTGTTATAGATTATTAATAGAGACTAAGGTGACAGCTAAATGCAGGGCATAATCTTTGATTGGATCCAGGATCATAAAAAAACAAAAGCCAGAGAGAGTAAGAGCAAGAACTGTAAAGGGCGTTTTTACAACAGTTGAAAAGTTTGAATATGGGTCATGTATTAAATATATTATTATATCAAGAATGAATTTCTTGAGAGGGTTAATATCCTTTGGTCTTAGAAGATTTATGCTGAAGAACGTCATGAGATCTGCAACTTACCTTGAAATAGTTCAGGGGGAAAAATGTGTGCATGTAGAAAGTATTGTTGTAAAATGTAAACAATTTATGAAGGGTTTATCAATATTCATTGTAATAGTCTTTCAGGTTTTCATATATACAGTGAAATTTGAAAAATTTCAAATATACAATGTTGGGAACAAAAAGGATGGGACTGGATGAAACAAGATTGGCCCATTGTTGAAAATTATTAAAGCTGGAGATGGGTACCATGGGAGTTAATTATGCTCTTTCCTGGATTACATCTGTTTGAAAATTGCCTTAATAAAGTTCTTTTAAGAAATAGTAAAATATGGGGACTTCCCTGTTGGCCCAGTGAATAAGACTCCGCACTCCCAATGCAGGGGGCCAGGGTTCAATCCCTAGCCCGGGGGAACTAGATCCCACATGCCGCAACTAAGGAGCCCTCATGCCGCAACGAAAATCTGGTGCTGCAACTAAGACCCAGCAACAGCCAAATAAATAAATAAATACATATTAAAAAAAAAAGAAATAGTAAAATAAGGGTCATTCGATGGAAATGTCATTTAACTTTCCACTTGTTTGTCACTGTATCCCAGTAATGGAAGAGTTCCTAGCATCTGGTAAACCACACAAATTTGTTAACATTAGTCATCATAAAAGGAAGGTATGTCCAGATCTGATCCTTTGCTATTCACCTGCATATGTGGACTAGTTTCATCAAGCACACAGTGTGAATTCAATAGAGAAGTTATGAAATAATAAAGCTTCTAACTGGAGCTAACAATGAATTAGCTATTAAAGAATGTTTTCTGTAGACTCACAGATGTAAGAGAACAAACTAGTGGTTACCACTGGGGAGAAGGAAGTGGGGAGGAACAAGATAGGGGTAGGGGATTAAGAGGTACAATAAATAAGCTACAAGGATATATTGTACACCACAGGGAATATAGCCAATATTTTATAATAACTATAAATGGAGTATAACCTTTAAAACTTGTGAATCACTGTGTTGTACACCTAAAACTTATATATAATATAATCAACTATACCTCAATAAATTTTTTTTAATTAATATTAATTTATTATTTTTGGCTGTTGTGGGGTCTTTGTTGCTGCGCACGGGCTTTCTCTAGTTGCGGTGAGTGGGTCTACTCTTCGTTGCGGTGCGTGGGCTTCTCATTGCGGTGGCTTCTCTTGTTTCAGAGCGCAGGCTCTAGGCACGCTGGCTTCAGTAGTGGTGGCAAGAGGGCTCATTAGTTACGGCTCATGGACTCTAGAGCGCAGGCTCAGTAGTTGCGGCGCATGGGCTTAGTTGATCCGTGGCATGTGGGATCTTCCCAGACCAGGGCTCAAGCCCATGTCCCCTGCACTGGCAGGCAGACTACAATGAGGCATCATCTCACACCAGTTAGAATGGGCATCATCAGAAAATCTACAAACAACAAATGCTGGAGAGGGTGTGGAGAAAAGGGAACCCTCCTGCACGGTTGGTGGGAAAGTAAATTGATACAGCCACTATGGAGAACACTATGGAGGTTCCTTAAAAACTGCGCCACCAGGGAAGTCCCTATATCTCAATAAATTTTAAAAAAGAATGTTTCTGTAATTTAATCTTGCCCTTCCTTGGTAATCACTCATTTTTATTTCCTTTTTTATCTTGTCCTTGCAGGTACCAGCGTGCTACTGCAACAAAAGGAACCAACGCTTGGGAGGAGTGACATTCGCTTGCTGATTGCAGATAGTAAAGGCTTCAGCTGCCCTGAAAAGCAGGTCCTTAAACTCACAGTCTGCAAGTGTGTGGAAGGCGGTAGCTGTGTAGAAATGTGGTATGACTCCTCCGTTGGCCTCGGGCCTGCAGCAGTCGCGCTTATAATGTTTGCCCTTCTGCTCTTGCTGCGTAAGTATTTTAAAAGCTACACTTTAGCTCTTTTAGTAACGTTAGTGCCTTTTTAGGGTTTTTTTTTTTTCTTAGTATTTTGTTACTACGGTAGTCATTGATTTCTTTTGTTTTTCTATAATCACACTAGAATGCTATTGAGGGTGAGTAAGGAAGCAAGGATTGATCATTGATAAATTCACCAAAAGTTATTGAAGTGCTCTTCAGAATTTTGTTTTATAAGAATGTATCATCTCCTGATTTAAATAACCAAGGTTATTGTACATGCTCTTCAGCAACCTTTTAACCTAAACCTTTTTGGTGTCTCCATTTTGATAAGCTCTGCGTGAGGGAGGGATGTCGTCTGTTCTTCCATACCCAGTGCCGCGAACAGCACCTTGTGCATAGAAAGCTGTCAGAAAAGATTTGTTGCATGCATTTAGATTATGGTTACAAGGTTATTTTACAAACTCATCTTTTTCCCATCGATCCTTGCTTTTCACATTCATCTTGTCAGAGCTCCACCTCCCCAGACCCTCTGCTTGGCTTGCCCCTTCACCTGCACCAACAGGAGCCAGACCCTCTGAGCACTTGTATGTTTCCCAACAGTGACAACCAGCCCTGCCCTCCCTGCACGCCCTCCAATGACCTTGGGTTTCCTTTCACTGAAGAACAGAAGACTGCAGCCTGGGGTCGTGTGGAACGAGTCCACTTGACCACTGCTCATGGGCAGAGAACCACCTCCAAGGCAGCCTCAGTTATTACAGTCTCAGAAGACGAGCTTGTCAAAGCCATTAGTAGATGTTCAATTGAATGCACAGCACTCAACAGTTTATAGTGCACTTTTATACCATCATCTCCATTTAATGGGTAAAAATACAGACATGGTGGTAAATGACTTGTCTCAGCTTACCAAGTTTATAGGTGGGCAGGACTACATCTTTTACCTGGAGATTCCTTGCATTGCCTTCTCACCTCAGATTTCCCAGCACCTAACATGGTGCCTCGCACGTGGCAGACACTTGATAAACATTTGTTGAATTACCCCTGGCTGATTTCAGTCTTTTCATTACGCATAGTAACTATCGTGACTGTTACATAAAAAGGATCCTAGGGAGTAGTCAGCTCTTCCTTGGAAGCTGCCACATGGGAGCGTCAATAAAAGCCAATTTGGGGTAGGCTGCTTGCAGATGTGGTTAATTCTTTACTCTGTTGATCAAGGGGCCAGCATTGGCCTTTACTTCCTCCTGGAGGTAGAATAAAATTGAAGGAGGGAGCTCTGAAATTTTATTAACTTCTAGATGAAATGTTATATATATTCTAAGGGTTTTTAATGTGGAATCGTTTTAGAAAATAGTACTTAGGTAATTCAGAGGTTAACTGGAACCTCAGTGAGTCATGCCTTCTGCCAAATTCTACTCTAGGGTAAAGTGGTGCAGTATTATAGAAGTTCTAATGTTCTAGAATATTTGAATATATTAAAGCTTTTCTACCCTTAGGGACTTCTGATTTCTTTTTTAACACATGTATATATTTTAGATGGTGAATTTTCTCATATTAAAAATTAAAGTGGTTTAAAAAAAACCCAAAAATTTAAGCCTTTAAGTTGGTTTTGATGATTTGGATAGTATCAAATCCAGTCTCGGTGTTCCACTTGTTGACCACAGTCTTTGTGATGGCCAAGAACCCTGAATCCATAAGACTCCCTCATCCTGCCTTTAGGCTTAGGTATAACTCACCCGAAACAGGCTTGGTGACGTTAGATCAGGGGAAGAAAAGAAAAACAGAAAAATAGGGCTGTAAATAAGTGAAGACTGAACTCAGGAAGAGATATGCAAATTCCAAAATTATGCAACATAAATTTGAAAATCTGTCGAGACTAACCTTCTCTGTACTCAATTTTGTTTCTGTCCAGTTGTACCACTTCTACTACTGATGTGCCATTGTGGGAAGGGTGCCAAACACTTTACCCCCATCCCTGGTACCATAGAGATGCTGCATCCTTGGAACAACGAAGGGGCACCACCTGAAGACAAGGTCAGATAATCAGATGTCAACAGAACATGTCTTCTTTTCTGCTTTAAAGGGGCCTTGGGAAGTGTTTCTAACACCTTAGGTCATGAAAGAGTAAAGTGATTACTACAGATTTCATTCACATGCCTTCGTTAAACACAGGGCTCGAATAACAACTTACTTTGTATTTGTTGCCAGGACAGAGTTGAGGTGGTTTTGCTCTACCCTGACAGGTCCTAAGTTACAGAGAATGTAGAAGAAGCATCGGGTAGTGACACCGAGAATGTAGAAAAAAGGTTAAAGAGAGGAAGAGTGTGTAGGGATTTAGGTAGAAATGTTTGTCCCGATATTAAATGGTTGTCTTCCACAGCCAGGTGCTTCTCCATTTCCATTCCACGCGATGCATAGGGCCGGCAGAGGGGCACCCACAACCCCCAAGACAGTTGTAAAATGTTGCAAAATCCCCTCCCCTACCTACTTAATAGCCATCTCCCATCATCTCTCTATTGCATCTTCACCCGGGGGTCTCTTCATCATCATCTGCCGTAAGCATCCTGCCTAATAAGATATGATTTAGTATCAAGTGTCAGAGAACTCGGAATAACAGTGGCTTAAATATAAACATGGGCCGTCTGGGACCAATGTGATGATTCCTCCATGGCATGGCCCCAGGCTCCTCCTCTCTCCCGTTCCTCCATGGAGGAGTTCACTCTCCTGCTGGCCCCACCCTCCAGACACCAGCTACCATCCCACATTCCAGCCTGCAGATGGAAGAAAAATGAGGAACCACTTTTTAAGAACACGTCCCAGAAGTTGCATGCACCATTTCCACTTGAAATCCCATTAGCCGGAACTTAGTCTAGCAGCAATGGAGGCTGGGAAAGGTAGTCTTTATTTGGGGCAGCCATGTGTCCAGAATATAAAACAAAATAAGTGTTGTAGAACCGTAAAAGAAGGCATCAAACTCTAGAGGAAAGTTGAAATGCCACTGGTGCCAGTAGAGTGAATGGGCTGAGACCATACTTTAAAGTTTTTTGTTTTCTCCTTGGATTAAAATCAGCTCACAAAACCAGAAGGTAGAGCGGAGATCTTCAGAAGACTCAAACAGCAGTCATTCAAGCAAAGTTTTCCTAATTTGCCTCTGCGGAAATATCTTATTCCCTGCATACGCTCACTTAGCTCAGGTCCTTCTACCAAGCGTACTGACCGTCCGGGACTCGGCTGTGTTTGCTCTCACAGGCAGTGGTGCCTCTTCTAGGGGCAGACCACAGAGACAGTGCAGCTGTAGGCGGTGGGACAGGAGCTGTGACAACCAAGGATGCTACCGTGAAAGGAAGCAGCTCTGCTTCCTTTATCAAAGGGCAGCATGAGATGTCCGAGGTGGACGGCCGATGGGAAGAATACAGAAGCCTCGTCTCAGGGGGGGCCACCCAGGTTACAGGGACAACAGGAGCCTTGATGACCACGGAAACCCTTCGGACCACGAGAGCCGCAGCGGCTTCTAGAGAAGTGGCCGGAGCTCGAGCAGCTGCGGTGGCAGTGAACGAGGAATTCTTAAGAAGTTATTTCACTGAAGTAAGTGTTGGGTTTTATGTATTGGTGGGGAAAGGGGGGGGGGACATTTCTATGTGAACGTGATGTTATTAGGGTAATCATTTTCTTGGATCTAAATGGGACATTGTTCCTTTCGTTAAGAGAAGGCTTACAGGCAATGAGAAAGGAGAGGTGTGACCTACTGGGTCAGTCAGTCAGCTCAGTTATGTGGTGACAACAAATGACCCCACGATCTTGCTTCTCGCCAGGGCATATTTCCCACATTCATGCTTTTGCCCCTTGATGCATCTCTGCTCTGCTCCATGTGGTCCGCATTCCAAGATGTGTGCTGAGAGCACAGCTTGTGCCCAGGAAGCTGGCATCCTTGGGGCGCAGGGAACAGAGCAATGCCAAACCTGGTAATGACCCCCAAAGCCACTGCCTTTTCCCACTCACATTTCATTGGCCAAAGCGAGTCACATGACCAGGCTGATGTCAGTGGGTCAGAAAGTGCTGTCCCTCTGCAGGAGCAGACTTGATAGAGATGCGCCGGGTAGGGTGGGAGGGGAGAGACTATATGACCTAAAAAACACCATCTGTTATGTCCGTTTAAGTGTTTTCTTTTGAAGGCAAGTACTTGGTTCACTATTGAGGTGGTTCATAAAAAATTAGAAGGAAAGTTGCAGGAAAGATGATGGGATGCAGTCAGAAAGCTCATGCCTGGGATTAGGAATTAGAAGCTTCTCTTGAGAACCAGGTCATGCCTGGGAATGGGATGGGCAGAGTCAGATTGCTAGGGACCTGAAGGACCCTTGAGAGGAGTGAAGGGATGGGCTTCCATAGAGGCCAGTTTATTTCTGTCCCCTCCCTTCTGCATGGCTGCAAATTACCTGAGTGCTTTCCCACTTTCTGTTCCCTCCCATCCTCCCTTCTTTCATACCATCTGCCCGCCCCCAGGTAGACGGGGAAATGGTGATTTGGTCAGTGTCAAGGAAGAGCACTTCTCCTCCATTTCCTATCTCACTGCCAGGCCCCACTCTGGTGCCCTGTTTTATTTCAGTATCTTTTTCCCTCTCTGCTCTAATCATGCATGAACCAGTCTTGATTATGTATGTGTGCTCAGCTTTTAATTTGGAAATCATTTCAAACTCATCAGAAAATTTGCAAGAATAATGGAAAGTTTGAACTCCTATATACTCTTTACCTGGATTACCCAAATATTAACATTTTGCCACATTTGCTTTTTGCCTTTTCTCCCTCCCTCCCTCGTCCCTCTGTCACTCTCTCTCTCTCTCTCTCACAGACACACCCACACACACGTCTTCTTACATTACCACAGTACAGAGATTGAACAGTGACACATTGCGTATTTCAGTTTAGCCAGTTATCCCAATAATGTCTTTTATAGCCGCTGTTTTTCCCGTCTAGGGCCCTGCTTTCCATTTAGTTGTCATGACACTTCTGTCTCCTTTAACCTGAAACAGTGCCCTCTGCCTTTCTCATCTTTCATGATATATTTTTTTTAAGAATACAGGCCAGTCCTGTTGTAGGATGTCCTTCAATTTGTGTTTCTCTGGTGTTTCTTGTCTAACTACAAGACTGAGGTTAAACATTTTGAGCAGGAATCTAGAGTCTTGTTCTTAAAGGAAGTGCGTCACTCATTATATGCCTGTTTTTCTTTCCGTTTTAGAAAGCTGCCTCTTATACCGAGGAAGATGACATTCACGCAGCCAAAGATTGCCTTCTGGTTTACTCTCAGGAAGAAACTGACTCTCTCCAGGGTTCCATTGGCTGTTGCAGTTTTATTGAAGGAGAGCTAGATGACAGCTTCTTAGATGACTTAGGATTGAAATTCAAGACACTCGCTGAAGTTTGCTTGGGTCAAAATATAGAGATGGATATGGAAATCGAGCAGAGGCCAAAACCTGTGAGAGAAACAGACATGAAGGCAGCTTCACATTCATTCTATGAGCAAACCAGGGTTAATTCCGAGAATACTTATCCCTCTGGTAGCAGCTTTCAAGTTCCAAAACCTTTGCATGAAGCAAACACAGAGAAAGTCACTCAGGAAATAATCACTGAAAAATCCGTGTCTTCTAGGCAGGCTCAAAAGGTAGCTGCACCACTTTCAGATCCATTGGCTTCTGGTAACGTGATAGTGACAGAAACTTCCTATGCCACAGGTTCCACGGTGCCACTGAGCAGTGTGGTCCTGGACCCCAGACGGTCCGAAGGCCTGATGGTGACGGAGCGGGTCTATGCCCCGGCGTCCCCCTTGGGAGAGCAGCAGCACGCTAGTGAGGGTAGCATCGTGGTTACCGAGAGAGTCATCCAGCCTCACGGGGGCTCACCCGGCCCCCTGGAGGGCACCCCGCACTTGCCCGATGCACACTATGTTATGGTGCGGGAAAGAGAGCGCTTCCTCGCCCCCAGCTCCAGTGTGCAGCCCCCTCTGGCCGCGCGCAGTGTAGCCGTAGGACAGAACGTGACAGTGACGGAAAGAGTGCTGACACCAGCTTCCACTCTGCAATCTAATTACCAGATTCCTGCCGAAACCTCTGTAATGGCCAAAAAGACTGTGGTTTCTGGAGCTGGAGTCCCGGGCCCTCTGCCAGACTCGGGCTTCGAGGAGTCTAGTCATTCTAATTATACGATAACCACATCTTCCACCAGGGTCTCCAAGCCTGGCACAGTCCAGCAGTCCTTCTCCTAACCACACACTGCCCCAGAGTTTAGCTAGCAGTGACTCATTTCATGTTTTCAAAGGACCTGGCTTTTCATGAGCCTTACAGATGTAAGAGGCACATATACCTTGGGCTGCAAATTTTTCTCAGTCACTAATATGCAGAGAACCTCACTGTCAGCTTCTAGGAGTGCAATTCAGAAATGCCCCAGGGCTTACTGAGGGGGCACGATGATGATGCTGTGACTTAGGTGCCTTTGAGTGACTTATGGCCGAACAATACTCACAGTACTCACAGTACTCACAGTACTCACAAAGCAAGTTAAATAGAGAGTAAATCTGGTTTCTAAGAATTTTATCAAATTAACAAAATGTCCAGTTCATGAGCCATCCGATAGAGCCCCCCATGAAACTGAGTGGGCCTCTTTGCCTACCATGTTAACATTTAACATTGCTGTTCTGTATTCCATACGTTCCTGCACCTAGAAGATTATCAACAACTTACTTATCCAAAGATACATGCACAGTTTGAGTGACCCGTTTGGCTTGTTTGATTTCCTTAAAACTAGAGACCCTTCAATCCACGTAAGGTTAATTGAATTTTGGAACACTGACACGGTAAGAACACACATTGTGTGTTTCTGTGCACGTAACTGTGTGTGTGTGTGTGCATTGGACTCTGAGTATGTGTGTGTGCGTGTGTTGTATGACCTCAAAAATAGCATTGCACCTTCCCTTTGTCACTCAATAATCATGAAAATATTAAATACTTCAAATTCAGTAGAATAATTCAGGGCGAAATTCATAAATATAAAATCACTTTATTTTTTATAGGAATAATATACTATTAAAAAACTCAGGATACATTATCTTCTAATTTAGTACATCTAAATTAACTATATACACGGTGGTAAGAACCCTTTTCACTGCTATAAATCCTCAGTGCCTACCATGGGTGCCAAATCAATATTTGTAGAATTAAACTGAATTTTAGAAGCTACTCTTTTATCTATACTTGCAAAAAATACTGAAAGACCCTATAATTTCTATAATTATGAGTTTGAAATTATGATTTATTCCATATCTCAAAGTCATTGACTAGCTGGTCATGACTTACTACATGGAATATTAAATATTATATAGCTGACCTGAATTTGTACATCATGCATTTCTTTCTGAAAAGTGATTTGGGTGTTTTGGCCAAATAAATAGAGTATTTTTATTGCTCCCTGAAGAAATGATCCACTTCAGGTTTCAAAGTATAAGTGCATATCAGTAATCAATTATATAAATATCCTCCACAACAAAATAATTTCCATAAATTTTAAAGGCTGTGATTTCATGAATTTTTAATATATTTACTAGGAAAATGAATCTCTAAAAATTCATTTTGTGGCACACTTCTAAAAATGTGTTATGCAAAAGGTTTATACTTTTTTACTCCCACTGATGTGTATGAATAAAAGGCAAATATTTTTAGACACCATAAGCCTGTGGCCAAAATGAAGGTCACTGTTCCATGCTATAAATTTTTTATTCTCTACGTACTAGTTGTTTTCGCTTTTTTTTTCATTATAGACTTAGTAGTTATTTTTTGCCAAGTCTGCAACAAGAATATCACTACTGTGTGAAAATGTGAATGTGATCTATGTACTCCAAACAAAACTTGGTCTTAAGTTTCCTCCTCAGACAGGCTTAAAAAACCTAACATGTCTCCTATATATAAAGTCACCACATTTTCTAAATGATTTTCTTTGTTCCTGAAAGGGTGATTTGTATTAGTTTTTACATTTGTCCTACAGGAGAAACGTTGTATTTGTATGTGTATCATCAAAATATTTAAATAAAAAGGCGACCTTCTCTGCAGCCCTTGGCCCATATCTTCTTATTGCCCCCATCTTCTTACTGCCCCTATCTTCCTTTTTTTTTTTCTTGTTAAATAAGGTCTATTTTTTTTGAATTTTATTTTATTTATTATTTTATACAGCAGGTTCTTATTAGTCATCCATTTTATACACATCAGTGTATACATGTCAATCCCAATCTCCCAGTTCATCCCACCACCACCACCACCCCCCTGCTGCTTTCCCCCCTCGGTGTCCATACGTTTGTTCTCTACATCTGTGTCTCAATTTCTGTCCTGCAAACCGGTTCATCTGTACCATTTTTCCAGGTTCCACATATATGTGTTAACATACGATATTTGTTTTTCTCTTTCTGACTTACTTCACTCTGTATGACAGTCTCTAGATCCATCCACGTCTCTACAAATGACCCAATTTCGTTCCTTTATATGGCTGAGTAATAGTCCATTGTATATATGTACCACATCTTCTTTCTCCATTCGTCTGTCGATGGGCATTTAGGTTGCTTCCATGACCTGGCTATTGTAGTGCTGCAATGAACATTGGGGTGCATGTGTCTTTTTGAATTATGGTTTTCTCTGGGTATATGCCCAGTAGTGGGATTGCTGGATCATATGGTAATTCTAGTTTTAGTTTTTAAAGGAACCTCCATACTGTTCTCCATAGTGGCTGTATCAATTTACATTCCCACCAGCAGTGCAAGAGGGTTCCCTTTTCTCCACACCCCCTCCAGCATTTGTTATTTGTAGATTTTCTGATGATGCCCATTCTAACTGGTGGGAGGTGATAACTCATTGTAGTTTTGATTTGCATTTCTCTAATAATTAGTGATATTGAGCAGCTTTTCATATGCTTCTTGGCCATCTGTATGTCTTCTTGGGAGAAATGTCTGTTTAGGTCTTCTGCCCATTTTTTGATTGGGTTGTTTCTTTTTTTAATATTGAGCTGCATGAGCTGTTTATATATTTTGGAGATTAATTCTTTGTCAGTTGATTCGTTTGCAAACATTTTCTCCCATTCTGAGGGTTGTCTTTTCATCTTGTTTATGGTTTCCTATTCTGTGCAAAAGCTTTTAAGTTTCATTAGGTCCCATTTGTTTATTTTTGTTTTTATTTCCATTACTCTAGGAGGCAAATCAGAAAAGATCTTGCTGTGATTTATGTCAAAGAGTGTTCTCCCTATGTTTTCCTCTAAGACTTTTGTAGTGTCCGGTCTTACATTTAGGTCTCTAATCCATTTTGAGTTTATTTTTGTGTATGGTGTTAGGGAGTGTTCTAATTTCATTCTTTTACATGTAGCTGTCCAGTTTTCCCAGCACCACTTATTGAAGAGACTGTCTTTTCTCTATTGTATATCCTTGCCTCCTTTGTCATAGATTAGTTGACCATAGGTGCATGGGTTTATCTCTGGGCTTTCTATCTTTTTCCATTGATTTATATTTCTGTTTTTGTGCCAGTACCATCTTATCTTGATTACTGTAGCTTTGTAGTATAGTCTGAAGTCAGGGAGTCTGATTCCTCCAGCTCCGTTTTTTTCCCTCAAGACTGCTTTGGCTATTTGGGGTCTTTTGTGTCTCCATACAAATTTTAAGATTTTTTGCTCTAGTTCTGTAAAAAATGCCATTGGTAATTTGGTAGGGATTGCATTGAATCTGTAGGTTGCTTTGGGTAGTATAGTCATTTTCACAATATTGATTCTTCCAATCCAAGAACATGGTATATCTCTCCATCTGTTGGTATCATCTTTAATTTCTTTCATCAGTGTCTTATAGTTTTCTGCATACAGGTCTATTTGTCTCCACAGGTAAGTTTATTCCTAGGTATTTTATTCTTTTTGTTACAATGGTAAATGGGAGTGTTTCCTTAATTTCTCTTTCAGATTTTTCATCATTAGTATATAGGAATGCAAGAGATTTCTGGGCATTAACTTTGTATCCTGCAACTTTACCAAATTTATTGATTAGCTCTAGTAGTTTTCTGGTGGCATCTTTAGGATTCTCTATGTATAGTATCATGTGATCTGCAAACAGTGACAGTTTTACTTCTTCTGTTCCAATTTGGATTCCTTTTATTTCTTTTTCTTCTCTGATTGCTGTGGCTAAAACGTCCAAACCTATGTTGAGTAATAGTGGTGAGAGTGGGCAACCTTGTCTTGTTCCTGATCTTAGAGGAAATGCTTTCAGTTTTTCACCATTGAGAATGATGTTTACTGTGGGTTTGTCGTATATGGCCTTTATTATGTTGAGGTAGGTTCCCTCTATGCCCACTTTCTGGAGAGTTTTTATCATAAATGGGTGTTGAATTTTGTCAAAAGCTTTTTCTGCATCTATTGAGATGATCATATGGTTTTTATTCTTCAATTATTTAATATGGTGTATCACATTGATTGATTTGCATATATTGAAGAATCCTTGCATCTCTGGTATAAATCCCACTTGTCATGGTGTATGATCCTTTTAATGTGTAGTTGGATTCTGTTTGCTAGGATTTTGGCATCTATATTCATCAGTGATATTGGTCTGCAATTTTCTTTTTTTGTAGTATCTTTGTCTGGTTTTGGTATCAGGGTGATGGTGGCCTCAAAGAATGAGTTTGGGAGTGTTCCTTCCTCTGCAATTTTTTGGAAGAGTTTGAGAAGAATGAGTGTTAACTCTTCTCTAAATGTTTGATAGAATTCACCTGTGAAGCCATCTGGTCCTGGACTTTTGTTTGTTGGAAGATTTTTAATCACAGTTTCAATTTCATTACTTGTAATTGCTCTGTTCATATTTTCTATTTCTTCCTGGTTCAGTCTTGGAAGGTTATACCTTTCTAAGAACTTGTCCATTTCTTCCAGGTTGCCCATTTTATTGGCATAGAGTTGCTTGTAGTAGTCTCTTAGGATGATTTGTATTTCTGCGGTGTCTGTTGTAAATTCTTTTTCATTTCTAATTTTATTGATTTGAGTCCTCTCCCTCTTTTTCTTGATGAGTCTGGCTAATGGTTTATCAATTTTGTTTATCTTCTCAAAGAACCAGGTATTAGTTTTATTGATCTTTGCTATTGTTTTCCTTGTTTCTATTTCATTTATTTCTGATCTGATCTTTATGATTTCTTTCCTTCTGCTGTTTGGGTTTTGTTTGTTCTTTCTCTAGTTCCTTTAGGTGTAAGGTTAGATTGTTTATTTGAGATTTTTCTTGTTTCTTGAGGTAGGCTTGTATAGCTATAAACTTCCCTCTTAGAACTGCTTTTGCTGCATCCCATAGGTTTTGGGTCATCGTGTTTTCATTGTTATTTGTCTCTAGGTATTTTTTGATTTCCTCTTTGATTTCTTCAGTGATCTCTTGGTTATTTAGTAGTGTATTGTTTAGCCTCCATGTGTTTGTGTTTTTAAAATTTTTTTCCCTGTAATTGATTTCTAATCTCATAGCGCTGTGGTCAGAAAAGAAGCTTGATATGATTTCAATTTCCTTAAATTTACTGAGGCTTGATTTGTGGCCCATGATGTGATCTATCCTGGAGAATGTTCCATGCGCACTTGAGAAGAAAGTGTAATCTGCTGTTTTGGGATGGAATGTCCTATAAATATCAATTAAATCTATCTGGTCTATTGTGTCATTTAAAGCTTGTGTTTCCTTATTAATTTTCTGTTTGGAAGATCTGTCCATTGGTGTAAGTGAGGTGTTAAAGTCCCCCACTATTATTGTGTTACTGTCGATTTCCTCTTTTATAGCTGTTAGCATTTGCCTTATGTATTGAGGTGCTCCTATGCTGGGTGCATATATATTTATAATTGTTATATCTTCTTCTTGGATTGATCCCTTGATCATTATGTAGTGTCCTTCCTTGTCTCTTGTAACATTCTTTATTTTAAAGTCTATTTTATCTGATGTGAGTATAGCTACTCCAGCTTTCTTTTGATTTCCATTTGCATGGAATATCTTTTTCCATCCCCTCACTTTCAGTCTGTATGTGTTCCTAGGTCTGAAGTGGGCCTCTTGTAGACAGCATATATATGGGTCTTGTTTTTGTATCCATTCAGCAAGCCTGTATCTTTTGGTTGGACCATTTAATCCATTCACGTTTAAGGTAATTATCGATATGTATGTTCTTATGACCATTTCTTAATTGTTTTAGGTTTGTTTTTGTAGGTCCTTTTCTTCTCTTGTGTTCCCCACTTAGAGAATTTCCTTTAGCATTTGTTGTAGAGCTGGTTTGGTGGTGCTGAATTCTCTTAGCTTTTGCTTGTCTGTAAAGCTTTTGATTTCTCCATCGAATCTGAATGAGATCCTTGCCAGGTAGAGTCATCTTGGTTGTAGGTTCTTCCCTTTCATCACTTTAAGTATATCATGCCACTGCCTTCTGGCTTGTAGAGTTTCTGCTGAGAAATCAGCTGTTAACCTTACGGGAGTTCCCTTGTATGTTATTTGTCATTTTTCCCTTGCTGCTTTCAATAATTTTTCTTTGTCTTTAATTTTTGCCAATTTGATTACTATGTGTCTCAGCGTGTTTCTCCTTGGGCTTATCCTGTATGGGACTCTCTGTGCTTCCTGGACTTGGGTGGCTATTTCCTTTCCCATGTTAGGGACATTTTTGACTATCATCTCTTCAAATATTTTCTCTGGTCCTTTCTCTCTCTCTTCTCTTTCTGGGACCCCTATAATGCCAATGTTGTTGCATTTAATGTTGTCCCAGAGGTCTCTTAGGCTGTCTTCATTTCTTTTCATTCTTTTTTCTTTATTCTGTTCTGCAGCAGTGAATTCTACCATTCTGTCTTCCAGGTCACTTATCCGTTCTTCTGCCTCAGTTATTCTGCTATTGATTCCTTCTATTGTAGTTTTCATTTCAGTTATTGTATTGTTCATCTCTGTTTGTTTGTTCTTTAATTCTTCTAGGTCTTTGTTAAACATTTCTTGCATCTTCTCAATCTTTGCCTCCATTCTTTTTCTGAGGTCCTGGATCATCTTCACTATCATTATTCTGAATTCTTTTTTGGAAGGTTGTCTATCTCCACTTCATTTCATTGTTTTTCTGGGGTTTTATCTTGTTCCTTCATCTGGTACATCACCCTCTGCCTTTTCATCTTGTCTGTCTTTCTGTGAATGTGGTTTTGTTCCACAGGCTGCAGGACTGTAGTTCTTCTTGCTTGTGCTGTCTGCCCTCTGGTGGATTGCCCATATCTTCTTATTGCCCCCATCTTCTTATTGCCTATATCTTCTTATTGCCCCCATCTTCTTACTTCCTATATCTTCTTATTGCCCCCATCTTCCTACTGTCCATATCTTCTTATTGCCCTCATATTCTTATTGCCCCCATCATAGTTTACAAGGAATATAGCTGGTCACCAGGGAGGAGACAGCACTCTGAAGGCAGGTGTTTATGGGACTTTGGCATCTTAATTCGAACTGCTTACATCCTGCTCAGCCAGCCTCCTTGCAAGAATATATTTCCCTTCCTAAGTGGGTAGAAAACAGAAGGCCCAGTTAAATTTGAGTTTCAAACCAATAATGAATAGTTTTTTAGTGTAAGTTATGTCCCATAGTAAAAAAATTATCTATTTTCTGAAATTCTAGTTTAACTGGGAGTTCTGTATTTCTATTTGTCCTGTCTAGTAACCTTGTTCTAAGGGAGCAAGTTTTGCTGTCTGCCCAGAAATTAACATTGGAGGAACCTGTGGATTTGGCTGGAGAAGGCTTGCACATCTGATCCCAAGAGATGAAATCATTCAACCAGTGTGGAGAGGCTGTTATAGTTTCTTATTATAGTTTACCAGAGAAAAGATCAGAGTTTCTGCCTATACTATATTGTCACATTAATAAGTAAGTATTTCACAAGTGCATCAAGACATCCTAAAGCGTGAAGACTGTTCTGTGACCCCAGGGCTCCCACCCCAAGTGGTCCATGGGAGCAACTGTTGATTGATTTCCTGAATCGCTACAGACATATTTCAGTCACCACTACATCAAAATTTATACAGTAAGATGTTGCTTATCAAGTATCATCTAGAAATGAGGTGTTTCACATAACAGCTGTCAGATAATTAAATCTTACTTCTTTAACATACAGAAATCTCTTGGTTTCACTATATTAGTGTAGTTCAAATCCTCTATATCACTATTGATTTTTTTGTCTACTTTTTCCATTAATTGCTGAGAGAGGAAAGTTACAATCTCCAATTGATTGTGGTTTTGTCTGTTTCTTCTTTAACTCTTCCTCTATTTACTTCTTTAACCTTGAAAATTGTTATACCTGTGTTATTAGATACAAATACATTTAGAATTATTGTGTCTTTCCAAAGAAATGACTCATCATAGAATGTCTTTATCTCTGGTTATATTTTTTGTCTTGAAATCTGCTTTGCCTAACATTGTCACCACTCCAGCTTTCTTAGGCTTACAGTCTGCATGGTATATCTTTTTTGACTCTTTTATTCTCAACCTGTCTATGTCTTTATATTTCCAATGTGTATTTCTTGTAATTATCGTATAGATAGGTCTTGCTTTCTTATGGAAAGTTTTAATTTACTTACAGCAGTTATTCACATGGATGAGTTTAAACCTACCATCTTGGTGTTTGTTTTTTCTTGGTCCCATCTGTTCTTTCATTTCTCTGCTCCTTATTTTCTGCCTTTCTTTGTGTGTGTGTTCTAGAATTCCACTGTAGCTCTTCTACTGACCTTTTAACTATACCTCCTCATGTTTATTTTTTTAACTGGTTGCTCTTGTGGAAATCTAATTAAAAACAAAATCTCCTGCCAACCCAGAAAAACTCTCACAAAGGTAGAAGAGAAAGAAAACAGATTTATTATTGAATAAGCATTAAGCCAGAATGCGATGTGCATCATAGGCAACCCATAAAGAAATTGCAAAGACAGAAGGAAATCTCTTTACCAGGCGCACAACTGATTACATGCTTGTTCACAAGATAATAAACGATAACTAGTTCTCAAGCAACATGCGCCAGAACCATTTTCATACATAGCTCATCTTAAATTCTCCTGGTAATTGAGGTGGCCATTGTGTTTGTTGACTGCCCTTATCCAAAGAAATAAAACTTGTAATATCTATGACAGGTAGCTAGTTATGATTTGGAGCCAGGAACCCATGGAGGAGAGATGGGGTCCTTTCTTCCTTGATGTTCAAAGAGATGGCTCCCAAGTCCTTGAGAAAGACATTCCTGCCTGTAAAGCTGGCAAAAGGCTTATTTAGTTTTTAAAAGATTGATATACCATCTGAAAGGGCAGAGAAAGAATTATCAATTACCAGTTTTCTAAAGTAAAAGAGGGGGTGGGGGGTGGAAATTTCTTTCCCTTTTCCCATTAGGAAAAATTCCGTTTTTTCTTTTTTAAGATTTCTACTTGCCCTTAGATTCTTGGGCTACACTGTATGTGGCAAGTGGCTACCAACTGAACAGCACAAATATAGACCATTTCTATCATTATGGAAAGGTTTTTGGCACCATAGTTCTAGAAATTACAGTGTGCATCTTTAATTTATGTAGTCTGCCTTCAAATATTCTACTGCCTCACAATGTACATAAACCTTGAACTTACACATTGTGGATCTTGCTATGTCACTAGTTCTCTGACCTTCTTCACACCCATACTGTCATCAAGAGGCCCTCAAACATGGCCTCCTGTTCCTCCCACACCTTCCTTGATACACCCCATTGACTATAATGCGTTATTGGCATGAGTATTCTGAAGAATTCTGATAGAACATTCTCTATCAAGTCCATTTATGAGTGGAAATGGACTCAAAGTTCCACAGATTAGAGAAGCTCCACCAACCCATGAGCCAAGTAGGAAAAATGAGATGAGGTATGTGTACCTCTAAAATCCACATATGCCTGGAGCTGTAGATTCCCCATGTGCCCCTTCATGTCACGCTCCGCCCCTTCTCACCTGCTTTAACCCATGGATGCTTCACCAAGCATCCTTGCCCTCTGGCTTCTAGATGGGTTTGGCCAGTGGGAGGCATTGGCTGGAGATTGGTGAGAAAGAGAACAATAAGGTCAGGGCATTTCTTCCCCGTCTCCTACTGCCAGCACCTGCCAGGCATCTCTCTGTACAAAGCAACTGCCTTTCTCAGTTCCAGGACCGACTCCCTCTCTCTGCACCTGGAGGCTTGCTGGTGATGACTGCCCCCTCCTCAAGTGTTGCCAGGCTCAGGATCTTGGACCGTCCCATGAGGTTTCCCCCCACCTGCCACACCTTTTGTATTTGATCCATTAAACTCTCCTCACTTCTGTCTGCTTCCTGGGGCGGTGGGGATGGCCGGGGTGGCGTGGGGGAGTTCACTCACTGACTCAGGTATTCAGCTGCTAAACGATGATTCATTTGTAAAGTTGTAAGACCTGCTCCCCTTTAAAAATCCTGTTATGTTAGTCTTCTCGGGCTGCTATGACACAGCACCTCAGACTGGGGGCTTAAACAACAGGCATTTATTTTCTCACACATCTAAAGGCTAGAAGTCTAATATCAAGGTGTCAGCAGGGTTGGTTTCTTCTGCGGCCTCTTTCCTTGGCTGTAGACGGCCATCTTCTCCCTGTATCTTCGCATGGTCTTTCCTCTGTACGTGTCTATGTCCAAATTTCCACCTTTTATAAGGACACTGGTCATATTGAATTAGGGCCCATCCTGATGACCTTGTTTTAACTTTACTTCTGTAAAGACCTTAGCTCCAAACACAGTCACATTCCAAGGTACTAGGGATTAGGATTTCAACAGTTGAATTTTGAGGGAACAGGACTCAGCCCGTAACACCTAGTAAACAAACAGACTTAGCTTGAAGAGCTGTACTATTTTTTCCCATGAAAGCCATGAGTTTCTTCATTCAACTATTTGGTTAATAATTAATACACATTGCTTGAAACAGTAATAAAATTTAAACCTGAGTTGAAAGTAGCCTGAACGAAGACACTGCAGAGTATCTACTGAACCTTTAGAGAAAAACTTCAAAGGCAATCAAAGCAAAGCACATCTGGTTGTACAGATTCCAAACCCGGGGACCTAAGATCGTTGACAGCACCAAATACCCCAGCTCAGCACCATAGGACGCGGGCTTCATATAGCTTTTCTGCTTCCCCAGAGGTTTCTGCAATCCATGCACCACAAATGACTCTTCAGCTAAGCGAGGGGAAGCATAATGATCCTCTCCCGTGGAACTCATTCCAAGGATTAATTTTTTTTTCTTACTTGCTTCTGAGCCTTCTCTACCTAGCTCAGTGGCCTTTCCTGGTTTTCTTTTGTATTCTAAATTTAGGTCAGTACAAATTATTCTCCCCTTATCTTCCCTTCTAGTTTTAAAAAATGTTGATACAGAGACCTTAAAATATGTTGATCTTCTTCTTCATCATGACTTCTGTTATAATATCTACGAGATAATTCACTTCATTTTCACTTCAGTGTAAGGTGTGTGATAAACATATACAACTTAGTTCTAATTTATTTCCAAGGTGTGCTTAGTGTTTGAAGGATTCTAATCAGAAATTGACACTCCGGGGGTGGTTACTTAGCCCTTCAAATATCAGTATCAAAATCCACATCGGAACTACGTTCACCATTCTATGATAAACCGTAACGGAAAAGAATATACAAAAAGATTGTATACATATGTATGACTGAATCACTTTGCTGTACAGCAGTAATTAACATAACACTGTAACTCAACTATACTTCAATTTTTAAATATATTTTTAAAAATCCACATCGGAAGATTTGCTAACTAGCATAAGGGATAGAAGTTTGTTAATTGGTGAAATGAGTGGTTTTGAGACTGGCGATTGTTGAGGCATTGGGTATACCACACCCCAACATGCAGATCCATGAACGAGGCATGAAAATACGGGGGTCCCAAGAGTCAGATGGCTCCCCTGAAGCACTGGAGCCTCACCAGTCCTGTGTCCTTCCACTCCCAGGAGACTCCTGCCATCTGGCCAACCACAACGCTGGCTCGTCCTGTCATCTGAACACGATTCCATCTACCTTTCATCAACTGCTAGTCAGAAGGGACTAGGGCAGAGTAGAAATGCCGTGAGTTACAAAATCAGGTTGTATGGCTTTCTTGAACTGTCTGCTAATAAATATTTATACATTTTGTAGACTTAGTTTAATGCTTGTTTTGTAATAAACCATTGGTACAGCCCCCTAACTATCTCCGACTAGCAGAAATTATCAATATTTAAAATCTTAAAAAGTTGTCATTTGCTAACCAGAATGTCCGCTTAATTTATTTTCTTAGAAGATGTACTGCCTGGGTTCAACCCCTTCTTTCTGTCACTCCAATTTTCTCACTTTTAAAGTGTTATTTTACCAAAACGTTTTCTTGTATCATGGGTACTTTGTTGGGGGGAAAAAAGGCAAAACACAGATTAAAGAAGAAAAAGCAAACTATTTTGTGTATATTAATCTTGTTTCTTATCCCCAACCTCACTAGGAATTGAGATCACTGAAGGCAGGAATCTGTCTTCTCATGATACGCTCAAACAGGACAATTGTGAATTTTGAAAATCCAACAAAATTTTCAAAGTAGATTTATTAAACCTACAGATGTGTCTCATCTGTCCATCCTTCATTTAACTTGCAGCCTCTAACTTGCTGCATCCCAAGCCCAAGTTTGTTCTCATTGTAAAGTCTTATCAATAAACTCTGAGAATATAAAGAGAACTATGAAGGTTTTAGTGCAGAATGGGAATTATTTGCAATGACTCAACATATGTGTTTATTTCAGAGTTCCTTTCTACATTCTGGTTGCTTAGATTGTCAAGACATTCTACTCACTGTATTAAAGGCTTGTTTTATTGTTCTGTCCTTTTACTCAAGGCTGACATTGGGATGGAACCCAGATGTCCCACTTCCCCTCATCTACTGCTCTCAGCTTCTTCCAGCAGAACGTTTGGTTTCACAACACTCTTGAGTTGGACCCTGCTGGAGTAATCTTGAGCTTTGTCATTCCCAACCCCTCTAAGGACCACGCCTACCATCGTCCCAGTTTTACACGGGCTCTTTCTCAGAGGAAAAATATTGGGGTGAGGAGGGAAAAACAGCCCTTGGAGTACTGTTATGAAAAAAATAAGAAAACGCACAAAATACAAACATCATAATTGCTTCTAAATATACTCTTGGTAGATGAAGCCCAAGCTGAGTTGGCTTAGCAGTGAATTATGTGTACGTTCACCTAGTAGTAATTCACATGCTTCCCCATTTGGAGATCCTCTGGACCACAGAAATAGATAGAATAACAGAAGCACAATGACCTAAGCAAGTAGGTGCTCAAAAACCACTGCCACAGTACCATTGGAGTAAGTGGGTGTTATATGCATTGTGGCCACAAGATGGCACTATGCATGCAGCAAAGGAATCAAAGTCGCTCAGTATCAAAACTACGAGGGAAAAAATTAAGCAATTTAATAAATTCATTAGCAATGCAAACTCACAAAGACCAATACCTGCCTTTGCTAACTGTGCTCCTCCCAGATAAAGTGTGATCTGCTTCAGGATTACCTGGGAAACGAGGCCCAGATTATGGAAGTCTGATGAAACCTGTAGGCTCCTTCGGTGGCGAAATACGCAGTGTCTTTTCCAAAGATAAGTCAGGAGGCTTCGGTCCTATTAAAAATGCTGCACTTTGGAGGATGGATTGGCCCATGGATTTACAAATAACGGACTCAGCCCGGTGTGGGCTAATTTTAAGAAGAAATGACTTTTTCTGCAAAACGAGATTTAATTAAACCAACATTTGTTGTCTTCTCACTGTGGGCAGAGCACTGTTTAGTGCCTTAAAGTTTATTCAAAGGTGAGTAAGACCCAGCCTTTGCCCTTCAGGGGCCCACACAGCAGTGCAGGTGGTAGTCACAAACACCTTATTCCGAAAACCAAGACGGCTTGTAATAAGACATCAAAGATAGAAAACGCCGAGGCTGCTAAGCGAGATTAATTCCCCTTTGAGGTTGTGGAGATGGGAATACCTAAGGAGACTTCTTCGAGAGCAGGGCTTTTCATGAAAAGTGAAGATTAAGTAAACAGGGATCAGCTGGATGAAAGGCTCACCTCACAGGGCTGCGGGTAGCTAGTGTTTGGGAAATGACATGCAGAGGACGCAGCAGAAGGCATGGATGGAGGGGTACGTACAGATCGAAGGTGAAGCCCATGGGACCAGACTCTGCAACCGAGAGTCACGTGACATTTCTGAGCAGGACAATCTTATGATCAGGGTTTAGAAAGAGCCCCCAGGTTGTAGTGGGGGATGGGCTGCGGGTGGGAAATACTAAAGCAAGAGGGCGGGGGAAAGTTAAAAATAACTCCAACCCATGGGAACCTTAAACAGTAACCTTTCCTTCTCTGACGTTCATTGATTTTTCCATGTATTCCGGTGCCTCTTTCCTTGGGGTAAAGTAAATTTTAAATGTTATGTCAACAAGGTCACTGAACCAACAGAGAGGCCAGATGTAATTATAGCAAAAATGTTTTCCTAAACAAAATGGGGAGACTGCACTTAACAAAAGATTTTCTTTCCTGATTTGTGAATATATTTATATACAAAGTCTTACAAAGTTAAGCAATCAAAATAACACTGAGTTATTTACTTAATGAACCCGTTAACATTTAAAAATAATGAAAGTACTTGCAGTTAGACTATTCCAAAAAATCATTGACCTGTGTTTGTCCCCATGACAGTTTGGGTTTTCTTTGGTCTCCCTTATGAAACTGTAAGCTTCCTGAGCCAAGTACTTTGTTTATTCTTGTATCCTTAGTACAGAACACACTGCTTTATAGATTACAGATACTCAATTATTTTTTGTTGTTGTTGCATTGACCTTAAATTAAACTGAGTACTATTGAAATTAATTGAATGGCATTCCTTGCCTCACCAGGTATTTAGCCAACATTCTATTCGGAAACTTCAAACATGCAGCGAATTTGAAAGAATTTTCAGAGAATACCTGTATTCCCATCACCAAATTCCACCATTAATATTTTACTAATTCTTTCCTTATCACATATCTATCTACCTACCCATTTCTCCATCCATCAATCCATCTTATTTTTTAATCAATTTCAAAGTAAATTATAGCCGTAAGTACACTTCCCCCTAAATTTGTCAGCGTGCATATCTTTAACTAGAGTTCAAGATTTGTTTACATTTTTTTCCCTCTGAGTTAAAATTACAGACAATGTAATGTACCAATTTTAAGTGTGCATTTGCTAAGTTTTGACAAATGCCTACACCTGTGCAACTCAAACCCCTTTCAAGATGTAGAAATTATCACAACAAAAATACTAATGCCTCTTCCTACCGAGGCCCCACTCCCAACCCCAGAGGCAACAACTTTTTTATTATTTTTTTAATTTTTTTAGTTTTGCCTCTTTATAACTTCATGTAAATTGGAGTCGTATATCATGTACTTTTGGGGATAAGTCTTTTTTCATTCAGAATAATGTTTTTGAGATTCACCTGTGTTGTGTGTATCAGTAATACATTTCTTTTTGTCGGCAGTAGTATTCTATCATATAATCACGTCAAAGTTGGTTATCCATTCTCATTTTGATGGACACCTGGGCTGTTTTCCAATTTTGTGTTATCAGGAATAAAGCTACTGTGAACATTCTTGTTCAGGTGTTTGCGGCCATATGTTTTCATTTCTCTCGGGCAAATAACTAGGATTGCAATTGCCGGTCACGGGGTAAATGTTTAGATATTGTCAGGAGCTCCTTTTTACAAAATGCTTGGCAATTCTCCCCCCTGGTTTGACAACCTAAGAGAAACCTTGAGTAAGAGCACCCATACAAGCTCACTGAATGCTATACACCTCACTCAAAACTCCAGAACATCAGAGGGGTCTTTCCACTCCATGTGATACACACCAGCTATAGACCAAATGTTTGTGTTTCCCCCAAAATTCAAACTAACTCCCAATGTAATGGTTTTAGGAGGTGGGGGCTTTGGGAGGTGATTAGGTCATGAGGATGAAGCCCTCATGAATGGGATTAGTGCCCTTGAGACCCCAGAGAGCTCCCTCAACCCTTCCACCATGTGAAGACTCAGTCTGTGAACCAGGAAGGGGGCTCTCACCAGACACTGAATATGCTGGCGCCTTGATCTTGGACTTCCAAGCCTCCAGATCTGTGAGAATTAATTTGTTCTTATAATTTGTTTATAAGCCTCCCAGCCTATGGTGTTCTGTTATAGCAGCTCAAATAGACTGTCACTACACACACACACACACACACACACACACACACACAGAACTGAAAGCTGATTAGATGAGAGAGGGATGCTTAGCCCGAGAGTAGCCATCTATAGGGTGTCTAGAAGCCGAAAAGATAAGACTGATTCAAAGATCTGCTCACAAAGCGATGATGGTAACTGGTCCAGTTAATTCCTTTCTCTGCAAATTTGAAATGGAGACACTGGAAAGAAGCATTTAGTTAAAAGTGGACACAGAAGGAAAAAGAGACCAACAAAGCACTCTTCCAATTTCTTTGAAAACAGCTAAATCGGTGGTTAAAGAGATAAATGGGGATTCTTGCTTTTCTAAGATATAAGCTTTTTCATCCAGGAGTTTCCCTTGCAAATGAAGAGGAATAATCTAGAGCATTCTCAGAAAGGGTAGTATTGATATAATCCACCTCATTATTGCTAAAGTAGGATTTAAATTCTTAAAACTTAGAAAAACTGGCTTAGAGATCCACCTACCCTAGCCACAGACAATAGCTCGGTTGAAAAGGAAATAAAGGCAATGATCAAGAGGAATATTCTCTCTCTCTCTCACTTCTGTCTCTCTGTCTCTGTCTCTCTTCCTTTCTCTCTCTCTCTCTCTCTCTCTCTCTGTCTCCAGTAATGTTTGGTCACAAGTACAAATCAGGGGGTTAGAAAAAAGCAGCAGAGAAATATAAAAGAAGTAAAAGGAACGCAGAGGGAAACAAACTCTCCAGGTCTTCCCCCCTCCAGCTCTGACACCCTGGTAACGGGGATGAGTAACCTCTGCTACCAGGCACTTCCTGTGACACTGCCAGTGACCCATCAAAAGATAATCGGATTCAGCAGCTAAGTTTCTGAGATTTCACCTCAGGAGATAATCTTACAATGAGGCCCAGATGTGTGTAGAAGGCTGTTCATCACAGTGTTGTTTATCATGCAAACATTATAAATTAAAAGTCAGCTCTGTGCAGTGCCACATGTAGATTAATGAGACGCTTTAAAGTTACAAAATGGTGATATTTCTAAATTACTTTCAGGAATTGCAAGAATACAAGGGAACATGGAATCGGTATTTCCACGGCTCCATCCAAACTTCGTGACAGTGTGTGTCAGCTACAGCGGGCTTAATGGCCCACTTTTCGGATGAGCAAACGAAAGGGTGTGGCCCTGTGTACAGGCTGCTGGGCAAAGCTTTCACATGCGGTGACCTTCGCCCCTGGGTGGTCCTCACTCTGATCAAAACTTGTAACTGCAGTCAGTCTTTAAGAGAAGAAAATAAATGCGCATTTCACTTTGGAGTAATAGTACTCTGAAGCCACAGAGAGACACTGATACTTGACAATGGCGGTGGTAGTAATAACAGTATCCAGTATTTACTGGGTACTTTCTTTGGGCAGACACAATGTTAATTAAGCATTTCTCATACTAATCTAGTTTTATCCTCTCAACAATCCTAGAGATACATCCTATTTTTTTCTCCCATTTTATGGATGAGTAAGCTGATGGTTAGTGCAGTTACACAATATGTAAAGCTAGATGATCCGTCTCATGTCTTCTGCATCATCAGAGGTTTAGCTCGGGCTAAAGAAATGATGACAGAAAGAAGAGAAAGTCAAGTGTAAGGGGCACTTCAGGACTGCAGAAATCTGTTTATTGCACCTTCCCATCTTTGGGTTTTTTGGGACAGAGAGGGGCTCTTTAAAAACAATTCAAGAGCCAAAGATGCAGGAAAGGGTTTTTTTTCCTCAAATACTCTATTTTTCATCATTACAAACAAAAGCACAAGGCAGAAATTTCCATGCACCTGTGATCTATGAGGGTTAATCCTCTTTAGCTGTCACTTAGCAACAGGGTAACAAATGGAGGTTGGCATCCCCAGGCCGATCAGCATTTTTTTTTTTTTTTAGTCAAAAGATCGGAGTTATTACAAAATACAGCCAACAGCCCTGAGGCTGACAGGGGTTTTAAAGGTCAGGCAAAATTGTTGTCGGTTTGCTTTGAGTTTCTTTTCCTTCACTGCAAAATAAGTCTTCTTTGTTTGTTTGGCTTATAAAATGCATATAGTCTTTGAAAGAGACCAGAGTCCAGGCTGTGGGGAGGGTCCCCAGCTCGCTTAGTCTCTGAAACCCCTAGGAGGTCTTGTGCCCATCACTCAGCCTCTGCAACTTCTCGGCTTTCTACATCCACAGAAATCCCCACCAGCCCATGATAGTTAAGATCAGGGGCGAAATGCTCTGAAGCCTCCAAAAAAATTGTCAAGACTAGATTGCAGCAGTGAAGAAAACACCAATGATTTGCAATAAGTGAGGAAAACACATTCACAGTCTCAGGGCTGAAATGAGCTTGGAAGGTCAGCTAGACCCAGCCTCCCATTCAGAGGCACCTCCTGACCAATGAAAGTAGGAAAGTGGGGTGTGTGGGGGTGGGCACCATTGTTCTTTGTTTTCCACTCCCATTCACAGCTTCTGTGTCCGGAAGTTCTTCCCTAAGTCTCACTGGAATCCCTCATGGAACTGTTTCAAGCTAATCCCTTCTTATACTCTTTATAATGGAAGCATCTATTTTTCTTATGATTTTCCTCAGTCTTTTATTAATTTGACAGGCATCATGAATTCACATGGACCTTTCTCTCCTCCAGGTTCAATTTTTCCATCATTCATTAGAAAGACATTTAGCGGGCCTGGCACTAGACTAAGTCCTGGACATACAAAGATCCTGACAATATGGTCCTCGCTGGCGAGGAGCTTATGGTCTCCCGCGGTGACGCAGATACTTAATGAAATAATGGCAGCAGACTATGCTGTGTGAACTGCGGGAGTGTTCTGTTTTTGAAACTTTGCATTTTGATGAGCGACCATTCAAAACCACCTTAATTTTTCCAAGTCAAAGTTTCAGCTCTATTTTTATCACTAAAATCCAATTATTTCTTAATTTCCACTTGGAGAGGGAGGAGCTAGGCTGGGGAGGGGCGGGGCCCGCCATAGCAGATGGGCACGCCCTCTAGGGGCAAAATGAGATAAAAGGAACATCAAACTGTGTCCACTTCCGTTGTTCGTGCATGGAGTGGCAGTAAATTAATATCTCTCCTGGATTTAAGGTGCCATAAATGATAAGATGGACCCTTTGCTTTAATAAGAGAAGAGGCCAGAAATGGGAGTGAGTACGACAACATATACACCCTCTGGATTCTAGAAACCCAAGGGGAGTGCAAGGAATACAGTGGTGCATTTTTACTGTTTTTCCTTTCTGGCTGTTGCCAGCTAATGATGCCTCATGAATGTAGCTAATGATGGAATGCAGAGCACCAAGTACCTGCTGACTATTTCACAAGTCATCCTGCAGAAGGGACGTCATGGCCCCCATTTAACACCTGGGGAAAGAGAGGCTCAAAGAAAGAATCTACCTCGACCTTAGACCCAGGATTTAAACTCAGGAGGTTGACTTACAAAGTCCACGATTGTTCCCCTCTCCTGAGCTTCTTTCTGCTCTCCCCCCAAATCCTGGGGCTTCCTGGCTGCCCTCCTTGAAGCCTCTCCCCAACACGAGCACAAGGTAAGTTTCCTGTGTGCTCCGTTTCAGGGTCATTTCACTCCATCCCCACTCCTGGGGAATGTCCTCGAGTCTGTCAGCTCCAGGAACTGCTCTACCTCAGAAACCTCTATCTCAAGTCCCCGCTTTCCCAGGCATGTCTCCGTTCCCACTACATCTACTCTTCAACATTCTGGAGACTGGAAACCTCCTCCTGCTAGTGGATTCTCCCTGAACTTCTAGACACTCCCGAAATGGTTCTGATAGTGCCCTGATTCCCGCACAGCCTGGGCACGGAACTGAGGAAACCTCTGGAGTGTCCAAGTGGGAGACTGTGGAGCTGCCAAGAGCATGGGTGAGCCAGGGGAGAGCTGGGGTCAGGAGACAAGGACAGAGAGGGTGGCCACCTCAGCAGCCCGGGCAAATGCCAAGGGCCTTGGGGGACTTCCCTGGCGGTCCAGTGGTTAAGACTCCACACCTCCCAACCTAAGTGCCCATGATCGGATGAATGGATAAAGAAGATGTGGCACATATATACAATGGAATATTACTCAGCCATAAAAAGAAACGAAATTGAGCTATTTGTAGTGAGGTGGATGGAGTTAGAGTCTGTCATACAGAGTGAAGTAAGTCAGAAAGAGAAAAACAAATACCGTATGCTAACACATATATATGGAATCTAAGGGGGAAAAAAATGGTCATGAAGAACCTAGGGGCAAGACGGGAATAAAGACACAGACCTACTAGAGAATGGACTTGAGGATACAGAGAGGGGGAAGGGTAAGCTGTGACAAAGTGAGAGAGTGTCATGGACATATATACACTACCAAATGTAAAATAGATAGCTAGTGGGAAGCAGCCGCATAGCACAGGGAGATCAGCTCGGTGCTTTGTGACCACCTAGAGGGGTGGGATAGGGAGGGTGGGAAGGAGGGAGACGCAAGAGGGAAGAGATATGGGGATATATGTATATGTACAACTGATTCACTTTGTTATAAAGCAGAAACTAACAACAACAACAAAAAAGACTCCACACTTCCAATGCAGGGGGCGTGGGTTCGATCCCTGGTTGGGGAACTAGGATCCCACAGGCTGCATGTTGCAGCCAAAAAAAACCCACAACGTCAGGGGCCTTGGAATCCAGCAGAAGATTCCAGCACATTGGCCCGAAGGACCATATGGAATTAGCCACATCTCAAGGGAGAGCAGTACAGGGCCTCCAGGGACAGGCTAGCTACACCACCGTGGAGATCAACATGCCGGGAGAGGGCCGTCCCAGCAGGAGTATGGGCGCCTTCCCTCGCGCCCAGGGACAGGGCACCCAGGAAAAAGAGGAGGGAGGGAGATGCAAAACAGTTTAAGTTAACCCAGAAAATGAGTGTTTGAAACTGTAAGAGGCAGGATTTCCTTAATTTGGCAAGTTTAAGTAGCATCCCACCTCCCCTTATCCTGGGGAGAGATGGGGGCACCAAACACGGCTTAGAGAAAAATAAATGAAGGCCAGCTTTGTGCATGTTTGAGTAGCGTGTGTCTCGTCCAGGCTGCGTTATGAGAGGAGAGTTGCCATGTGTGCTGTGGGATAAGATTTAGTCTAGGGAGTGGACCTGACCCTACTGTGGGAGGAGCTCGGAAAGCAAGAAACTGGACGGAAGAGTGAGACAATCAGAGAAAACGCCCTGTCCAGGCCTCGTGAAGCGCTGGCTGGGTGGGCTGACCAGAGCTGGCCAAGTGCTGGTCAGTCACTGAGGAGAACAGCCGTAGGGTTGCTTGTGTGGTGAGGAGGGACACTGCGGATCCCCAGCCACGTGGCTTGGTGCTAGATTGTCGTTCAGCTGGGCCAACAATCAGGAAAAAGAGCTGCACACCAGAGGGATGCAGCAAGGACAGGCTGAAGCCGCCGGACACCACCCATCCGGCTGCCACCATATCAGCCTGCAAAGAGCCTCAGAACAAACCAGCCACTGCTCCCCGGTTGCCCCTCAAATCTCATGCAGGTGTCTCTGTTGGCCAAATCTCACTCAGACCATAGAGGGAAGGGGACCCTGGAACACATAGGGGATTCTGTTCCTCAAGCAAAAATGTGGCCATTGAACAATCCAGCACACTGTGTATACATTTCCATCCTGCTACGGAATAGCTTGAAGCTTACTAGACACATGCACACAGAGCAGTGTCAAATGAAATCGGTGGAACGCAGAGAAAGCCAGGACAAAAGCTGACCCTGAGGGCGGATCTGATACTAAAAATCATGTTGTAGGTGGAATATCTGTCACGTGGTAGCTGGCGTGTGACAAATTCTCTGACGAGCAGTATAGTTCATGACCCACACATGTTCCATTCCTGATACCAACCCTTCCGCAAAAACCTGCACTCTTCCTTAGCAGAGAGTTCTCGACCTGGTCCTGCTGTCTCCAATTACTCCACAAACAGCAGCAGGATACGGGAAACAAGAGGATAGGAAATACCGGCTTCCTGTCTGGCTCACATTTTGGCTTCTCAAGAATAGTTTGGGTGCGTCTATAACTCCTCTCTCAACCAGGACGGAGCACAGTCAAATGGGTTGGCTGAGATGGGAATTAGCAAATGTGGTGGAACTTTATATCTTCTGAGCGAGACCTAAAAGACCCCAGGGCGTGAAAACGCTGCAGCCGGCACTGCCTGCAGAATTACAATTGCCAATCCTTGGACTGTCTTCTTTCCTGGCTGATAGAAGCCAAAAATGCCAGACACCAGCTTTACTGCCCTGCCTTGCGGCCAGGTCCTGAGCTTGTGGCTCCATCCTGGCCAACAGGCTCAGAGGGAAAGTCATGGGAAGGCTTTTCTTCCCAATCGGCAGAAATGCCCTTCTTCTGCTCAGGTTTCTGTTGTCTGAAGACAAGATGGGGACAGCCAGTGGGTGGGTGACAGCCCTCAGGGAAAGCCAAGCAAGTGGCAGAGAAGCTGGGCCCAGAGAGGTGTTGAGACAACCTGCATTCACCTACGTCTGACCCCTTGTAGGTGAGCAGAGAAGCTTGTGTGTTCCGGCCACCCTTGCTCAGGTGTCCTGTTCCACACAGACTCACACCCAAGCTTGATACCATCGTAACATTCCCGGTTTTGCAAGGAATCCACTGCCCTTCACAGACTGAACTAGGACATCCGAGCAAGGCTACCAGGGGCCACACACAAAGACCCCAGTGGCCTGCTCTGGGCCTCCAGGCTTTCCTCTCATTCTTCCGGTCAGATTCTGCTGACTCCTGGCTTTGCTGCTTTCTCTTGCCAAAGATTTGCTGGCCAGCTAGTCTTTTACATTGGTCATAGGCCTTAGGGGTGTTAACACATGTTGACCTTTGTTCTCCTTCTGAATATGACTTCCAGCTCTTGCCCAGAGCATCCTTGCACCCCAGGTAACCTCATGCCCCGGGCCTGATACTTCCAGGCTGGGCCACCCCACGCCCACTGAACCTGTCCCACTCCTCCCCACCACAGGCAGCAAAAGGGTAAATGGAGACCATGGGGTTTGGCCCAGAGGATTGTGTGTGGGAAAGCCTCGTGGGATTTTTCTAGAATTACAATATACTTTCCCCTAGGTGATTCCTTAGAGTTGAATGTATGTCCACCAGAAAAGAAGGAACTTTGAAGATCAGGTATAGTACCAAGAAGAAATCAATGCCCCGAGAGGAATAATATCAAATTCATTAGAGTCTTAGACATTCTTCTGTATCAACTCTAATCAAGTATTTGTTTGCATGGCGGTCTTCTGCTGTAATTATTGCAGCAATACTGATACCTATCAATGGATACTGCATTCAATAAATAATTCTTATCCTACTTCGTGCTAGAGGCTATCATTATCGATATAGAGAATGTAATCAAATTTTCACCGTAGGCACAGGTGAGAATTTCACTGCCACCTATTTCAAAGCTAAACATGAATTTCAGCCATTATTTATAAATTATAAGTAAGGCATCCAATTGGCCTTGAGTTTGTGCATACGTGTACTTCACAATACAAAGTAAACAGGATCTTGAGGCATGAATTTTGTTAATCACCCTTCTTGGCTGAGGACCTCAGTCTTGGCTTCAGCTCTGACATTAAATACATTTGGACACTCACTATTCTGACGTCCTTATCTAGGCAGAGAACAGGCCCAGGCCATCAAGCATTTTCCCATCACCTGTATTGAACCTGTTGCTGACATAGGGTGGCAGCTTGGGCAGGTAGGTCTGCCAAGGGTTATACGCCGCCTCTCGGCCCCAGGAATCAGTGTCAGGCTGTTCTGAGTGCTGCCCCTTCACCTGGGCCCACTTCCTATGGCCACAACCCCCTCCCCTCCCTCTACTCCACCTCTAATTGGGGTCCTTTATGTATTTATTTCCAAGTGTTAAGCTGTACCTGGACACCCAGGCTTATAAATGTAGACACACATATGAGTGCACTTTCACATGTGGTTTATTAGAATATGCACGTCCCCAGGGCTCTTTCATCAGTAACACTAGAAAGAGTCTGCCTCAGCGCTGTTTACAACAGCCAAGACACGGAAGCCACCTAAATGCCCATCGACAGGAATGGATAAAGAAGATGTGATACATATATACAATGGAGTATTACTCAGCCATAAAGAAGAATGAGATAATGCCATTTGCAGCAACAGGGATGGACCTAGAGATTATCATACTAAGTGAAGTAAGTCAGACAGAGAAAGACAAATATCATATGATATCACTTATATGTGGAATCTTTAAAAAAAATGATACAAACGAACTTATTTACAAAACAGAAACAGTCTCACAGATCTCGAAATCAAAACTTACGGTTACCAAAGGGGAAACATGGGGGGGAAATGATAAATTAGGAGATTGGGATTGACATATACACACTACTATATATAAAATAGATTACTAATAAGGACCTACTGTAGAGCACAGGGAACGTTACTCAATATTCTGTAATAACCTATGTGGGAAAAGAATCTGAAAAAGAATGGATACATATATGTATAACTGATTCACTATGCTGTACACCTGAAACTAACACAACATTGTAAGTCAACTAAACTCCAATAAAAATTAAAAAAAGAAAAATAAAGGCATCTTTGATATGAAAAAAAAAGAGTCTACCTCATTTTATTTTTCCCTCCTCTCACCTCAATCCCTTCCTTATTTCCAATATTAGCAACTAAAGAAAGGAGTATTTTAATTCCATCACCCAAAAAATTCATTCCCAGATAACTGCAGGAACATAATTTTATTTTCATTTAAAGTTTTGACTAAGGTTACCAGAAAGAATGGAGAGTAATAATAGAATGAAAAGCCTAATGGCTTGAAACAAAACATAGTGCCATCATCACTAGCATGGCTATCCAGAGGATTTTCTACAGGGTTCTTTTTTACGGAAGCAAATAAAGGTGAGAGGAAAAGAAATGAGTGTGTAAAAGTAGAAGCAAACAGAACATGAGAATTTTGCAAGTCTCAGCCCACAAGTAAAAGGGACAGGGCTGAGTCAGCAGGGTGATTGGGAAACGTGTGACAGTCTCCACAGCCCCTTTGCCTAAATAGTAACAGGACAACATTAAAATTCGGGTATGGTCTACGTGTGGTCTAATGGTTCTCACATCTGCTCTCCTAAACCTGAGTTATACTCCGGAGAGCATTAGCTGTTGAGAAACTGTTCTTTCCTGAGCCAACTTTAGAAGAAGGAACAATGGGATTGTAAGTCACGAAGAATCATGCCTGTGACCAAGGTGTCATGAATTGACTGCAACATTCCAGAATCCTCTATGTGAACGTTGTATTTGTTAAGACTCCATGGTTGCTGATTGCTTCTGAGAGTGATAAGTTCCCCTAAGTCTAATCAAATCTGGGGGCCCCGGGGACATTGTGTGAACTTAGGGTGTGAGAGGTTCCCAGGCTTCAGAGTTCTGTTAGTTATATGATATGGATTGTTCCTCTTTAAATAAGAAAACAGGGCTTCCCTGGTGGCGCAGTGGTTGAGAATCTGCCTGCTAATGCAGGGGACACGGGTTCGGGCCCTGGTCTGGGAAGATCCCACATGCCGCGGAGCAACTGGGCCCGTGAGCCACAACTACTGAGCCTGCGCGTCTGGAGCCTGTGCTCCGCAACAAGAGAGGCCGTGATAGTGAGAGGCCCACACACCGCGATGAGGAGTGGCCCCCGCTTGCCGCAACTAGAGAAAGCCCTAGCACAGAAACGAAGACCCAACATAGTAATCAATCAATCAATCAGTCAATAAATCTTTAAAAAAAAAAAAAAAGAAAGAAAACATGTGCTTGGGGAACCGAGGAATCCCTGTGTGTATTAGATGAAGTAAACCAGATTCAAATAAATAAGTGTAATTGGAGAAGTTGAGATTATTCTTAAAGCTCAGCCAATCATTCTAGCTGCCAATCAAAAACCATTTCTACCACACAAAAGCCTGCACACGGATGTGTATAGCAGCTTTACTCATAATTGCCAAAATGCGGAAGCAACCAAGATGTCCTTCAGTAGGTGAATGGATAAACGAACTGTGGTACATCCAGACAAAGGAACGTCATTCAGCCATAAAGCGAAATGAACTATCAAGTCATGAAAAGACATGGAGGAACTTTAAACACATATTACTAAGTGAAAGAAGCCAATCTGAAAAGCTATGTATCGTATGGTTCCCGCTATATGGCATTCGGGAGAAGGCAAAACTATGGAGACAGTAAAAAGATCAGGGGTTACGCAGGACTTGGGGGAAAAGGGATGAATAGGCAGAGTGCAGAGGATTTTTAGGGCAGTGAAACTATTCTGTGTGACACTACAGTGGTGGATACACGTCGCTGCATTTGTCAAAAACATAGAATGTACAACACAAAGAGTGACTCCTAATGTAAACAATGAGTTCATAATAATGTATCAGATTTTACCCATCAATTGTAACAAATGTGCCCGGCTAATGCAAGATGTTATTAATAGGGGAAATTGTGGGGTGGGGAGTTTGAGGGGCGTGTGTGGGATTCTCTGAAGTCTGTACTCATTTTTTGGTAAACCTAAAACTGCTCTAAAAATACTCTATTTTTAAAAAAAACACTCCTAGGTGTTTCCCTGTAGAGAATGCTCTCGTGGATTTAGTTAAAAGCCTTTCTTGATCTCAGAGAACACATCGTAACCTTGAGGTAGACTGTCCCATTCAGGGTGTTGGAAAGGCATCCTTGCACAGGAAAAAGGTGGAGCCTATTTTAGTATCAGCTCTAGTTTCCTCACTGAAGATTTGTATGGCCTTGAGTGGTCTGGTATAGGTCAACTGCCCAAATTTTTCTCCATTTCTCATCTATAAAATGTAGATTAAAAAAAGTAACTCTCTCACAAGGCTGTCATAAGGATTCGCTGCACATTGCCTAGCTCACCCCAAGCCCTCCATAGATGCCTGGTGGATGTTACTCTATGCACGCTGCCTCACGCATCTCACTGAACCTCCATTGTTTAATCTGTAAAGTGGGAATTTGTACTGGGGACTACAAAGGTGCCTTCCAGGCCAGGCAGTCTAGGTTTCTACAATTAAGGTCTGGCTGAAGGAAGACAATACAGTGAAACTAGGTGTTATGAGAAGCCGTTCAAGAGGAAAAAAAGGAAAACAACAGACATGTACTCAGAGCAGTTTCTTGGTTAAGCCAGTGCTTTCCATACCCAGTACCCTTCGATCCTCCCCAAGCCCCCTCAAACCCCTCCACTCACCCAGAAGGTGGTAAAGGCAGGATTTGAACACAGGTCTGTCTGACCCACAGCCCATGTTCTTTCCTCGACTCCATGCTACCCTTACGTAAATACTTCCCCACCTCATCTTCTACCTGGGACAGAGGGAGACATGAAAATGCTGGGAACAACTTAACAATACAGTGTGATTGCCTAAGGAGATTTTCTCTGCAAGAACAGAGCATAATGACTCCTGCTAACAAATGAGAGAAATCCCAGAGGGAAGTAGAGATATGAATATCTAAGAAGGTTCACAGCCACAATGTCACCCCAGCAAGACAGCACTGAACGAGAGTCTGTCCTGTCTTTTCTGAGAAGAGGAATACATTCTGAGTGCCTCTCAGCCCTGATTTCCTGCTGATGCAGCGGCTCCAGCCCTAGAGCTACGAGGAAAGAGTGATGAGAAGACCAATTTTCCTGAGTTCTAATGGCGAGACATGTCTCCCTTGTGTAGACATCACTTCCCTCGTATTTACTGGCTTTCACTGGCCCAGTTTGGCCCCCGCAGCCTGTGTAAGCCCTGAAATTGCAACCCTTATACATTCAAGTCCAGATTATCCTTCTTAAAGGGAATCAACCATTGTTGAAATCCCCAGGTAATCCCCCAACCTCATTTGCACCATTTTTTTATACTGCTTTCCAAGAAAGCCCAAGCTCTAAGTTGAAAGAACAAGCAAAGAGAGGTTGATGGCTTTGAATGTCAAGTCTAAGGCAAGAATCCAACCAAACATGGTACCAGGGCCCCGAGGAGTTCCCATATTCCCCAAGAGCTCCCAACTCTCAAGCCCATTCCTCTTCAGAAAGTCACAGACCTGGGCTTACAGCCCCAGGAGAAGCAAGGAGGCCAAGCTGGAGGACGCAGGTGAAGTGCATGAGTCCAGGTCAGAGCCCTGGCTGGCTGCCTCCGAGGTTTGGATCTTAATCTCTGATTTAAAAGCATCCAGTGCAATAACTGTAGGGCAAAACCAGGAAATAACTAATAAGGAAGAGCCAGACTGGTTTCCAGAGCAATTATGCCTGAGGGTCCTAAACACTAGGCAGAGAGCCTGGGGACTTTGGACCAGGATGGTCCCCCATGTCCCTCTCCCCAGGATGCCACCTTAATCTGGTCCCCAGCTAGAGCCGGAAGCACATGGTGGCTGACTCAACATACCCTTGTGTGGGAGAGTTACCTGCCCTGACTCTCTGCTAGAGGTAGTAGTCAGCCATAAAACAGAGACACTAAGCTAGCAGGATGGACAAGAAGTGGGTATGCGAGAGGAGGGGAAAGTGAGGAGGGAGAGGAAGGAAAGCTGGGATAGTGAAGATGGGGTCTAGATCGGCAAAGATTCATGGAAACGTCAGGATTGAAAGCCTGTCTTTCTTCTCTCCCCCCCCCCAAAAAAACTCCCCTCCACAGAGTCTTCATCACAGCCACAACCCCACATTGGCACCTGTCTTTCCCCCAAGCTTATGGGCAATTTCAGTCTGCATTGCCAGCCAAGCCCTTGATTACATGGTTTCAAGCGTATAAACCTGTTTCCTCTCTCTCCTAGCAAGAGGTTTCAGTTGCTTGAGGACAAGATTATGCTTGAAACGTCCCTTGCAGCTAAGAGCTAGTACTGCAGGTAAAGACCCTCTCCTCAAGACGTGTGTTGACTCACTAATTGCACTGGCTTCTGCCAGCACCTGTCCTAGATGAAGGCTTTGGCAGAAGGATGCTCGAGAGTTCCCCCTGCAGGACCATCTGCAGATTCAGGGGCCTCATAGATAATGACAATAGATAGGGTCTGACAGCCCAACCATTAAAGGTGATTGACGTTGATATTTCATCCAGAAATAGATGGCTATTTTTCAAACACACACACACACACACACACACACACGATTTATAAAAGACAAAGTCATTTCAAGACACTGCTGACCTCTTATTAACTTTATGTCATAGAGGTTTTTTCCTAAATAGGTAGATATTAGAAGTTCAGGTCCAAGACATTTTTTTTACCTTAGAAAAAGAATTTCTACATCATATTAGAAGGGGTTGGAACGCCTGAGCCGCACACTGAACGTTGAAGCCTCCCCCAGTTCAGTCAGGCAACATGCTGCTCACCGGAGCCCAGGGTCCCGAGTCCCCATTTATGATCTCAACCTGCTGCAGAGTTAGTGCCTCTGAATGAATATTTTTTGAACCTGCCAACGAAGCACTTCTGAATGCACAGAAGCCCAAAGCTCAGGGCAAAATGTAAATATTACTGATGCAGCTGTCACCCTTGACCTGTTTTCAGGGAACTGCAATCATACACAACCTAGAAACGTGATTGAAACAGTTCTATTTTAGCTGACAATCAACAACAAGGTCCGGCTCCAACCCATCCCTCTCCCCAGTGCAGATTATTTAGAGCCCCATTCTGGAATTCCCTGGTGGTCCAGTGGTTAGGACTCCGTGCTTCCACTGCAGAGGGCACAGGTTCAATCCCTGATTGGGGAACTAAGATCCCACATGCCGCTCGGCCAAAAAATTAAAAGTTTAAAAATTTTTAAAAATAAAAAAGAACAGAGCCCCATCCTTGCATGGCCAGGAGGAGGGGACCACGAAGCTTCCTCATATTTCCCAGCAACCACAGAAGCAACAGAGCTCCTCCCGCTCCTTGACCTAATTTACGACCTTGATTTTTACAAACTATCTGGCGTGATATCCATGTCGCATAGTGAATCCCACTGAAATAAATGGACATCACTCGAATGTCACGATTATTACTTACATTTCTGCATGATTCATAATCCAAGAGGCAACTACCAAGTTAATAAATATCCAAATTTTGACAGGACTTCCATATTTTATGATGTCAACATTTGCATTTGGGCAAAAAGGCAACAGGTCTTCAATTGAGGTATGATATAGTGATTCCTAGCCTAAAAGCTGGGAACTGGAAACGGACAGCCATGGACTTGCAACAAACAGAGCCAAAGTTTAAATTGCTTAAACAAAATCAAGGCAGGCCAGCCAACCCCAGACCCCATCCACCACTACCGACTAGACCAGAATTTATGAATTACTATGTGCTGTGCTTCCTATCCATTATTGCATTCAACCCTCCCTAACAGGTAGATTATGCTATTCTTATCACTGTTTAGCAGATAAGGACATTAATCCTCAAGGGTAAGAAAACCCGGGTAAATCACCTAATACGCAGCAAAGTTGGACTCGAACCAAGATTTTCTGACTCCAAAGTTCATGCATTGTCTACTAGGCTATGTTGCCTCTCAAATAAAATAGTATTGCTTTGCCGAGCAGCCCTCACAGCCAGGGTGGGTGTGGGCAGATTTGGAGATGGCCCCAGTATAAGAAAGTGGGGAGATGCTTTAAAGGCTTTAAAAAAGTGGTGGCACAAAAATTCAAACTGTCTGCTTCACACATGCCCCAGCCAGGTTTTTAAATCCGTATGCCCTCAACTGGCCCTGATAACAAAGAGATTTCAAAAACCAAATATGAGCAGACGTGTCCCACTTATTCATATTTGTGACCTTCTTAAAAAATGGACAGTGAGTGCCCAGTCTGGGGTTCTAAGTGCAGGTGCCATGTCTACAGCCCTTGAGGTCTCTAGGTGGAGGCCAAGTCAGAGAAGGACTCCGGGGATGGATGGGCATGGTGCCGGGCAGGGCGCTCACCTGTCTCGGGAGCTGCCTGGAGCCCCACAATGCCCCCAAGAATGGGGATAAGAGACTGTGAACGCTGTGAGCTGACTGCCACTGTGCGACTAGGAACACTGCTCTATTCAAATCAGCCAGCAGCAGCCCTTGTCTTCATGATGACTTTGGAGCAGTTCTCAGAACTAAGCGGTGGGGAGAAGGCTACGTGGGGTTAAACATGACTCAAATAAAGCTATGGATAAATGTATTTTGTCTTTTAGGAGAACATTTGTCCCAACTGAAGGATTACAGTGTTGGCATGAATATGCATTAAAAGAATAGAAACTGAGTGTGTTCCGAGGGAGCTGTATTGACCATACAGGCAGCTAATGACATGGTTTCCTTCCCTAGAAGAATCAGCACTCACTTTCAGAGTGACCTTGGAGTTTAAACTCTTGACATGGAGAACACGGAGAGCAAGCTCCTCCGCTGAATTCATAAGTAAATAACACACGGCAGCACTGAACCACTATCTGGGTAACCCTTTTGCCTGTTGAAATCTGGGTTGATCATTGTTCATGCATCAGCCCTCCCAAGCTACTAATACCTGCAAATAGTTCTTTCTTTACAGGTCAAAGACTCCCTAATTCAATAGTAGCCACATGTCATAGATCATTTGCTTAGCCACTCTCAACAGAGAACTTGGGTATGGAGGCAAGGAAGTTCTTATTTGCTTCATAGACACCTGGTCAGATGGATCTGTTTCTCAGCAAGGTTGGGGGAAGGTAGCCATGTACCTGGTCACTAGCCAGCCTAGCCCTTTTAATGTGTCTAGCCAGCCCTGAACTCTGGTTAACTGAACCTATTGAGGATTTGTATTGTCTTTGCAGGTGTTCACAGAGCCCGAGAATACTATGACTCAAATTTGTGACCAACTGATCCCCAAATTTGAATCTTATTAAAAATAAAACTAAGGATCCAGGAGGTTAAGTAACTTGGCCAAGGTTACCCAGCTAGGAGGTGGTGGAGCTGTTAAAGAAACCAGACTCCGGACTCCACGGCCCAACCTCACTCCTGTGCGTGAGTTGTTCCAAGACAATGGTTTTCAGACTTTCGAGCACATCAGAATCCCCTGGAGGCCTTGTTAAAACACAGATTGTTGGGCCCCACCCCCAGAGTTTCAGATTCAGTATTTCTGGGGTGGAACTCTAGAATTTACACTTCCTAATAAGTTCTTAGGGAATGCAGATACTGTTGGTCTGGAGCCAACACTTTAAGAACCACTGATCTAAGATGTGTGATAAGGAAGGAGAAATTGCTCCTTGGACCCCAAAGACACAACAGATTCATTCAAAAACTCAGAATAAAGCAGTTTGTTCCAGTTTCCAAATCTGTCTGGGCTAAGTAAGTTAGGTGAAATTGTCTTCTAGAATGCACATTTTGGAAGCAATGAAATGTCAGGGAAAAAGGCTTCTGCCCATCCTGCTGAACCATAGTAAAGGAGTTTTGAATTTGAGTCTGGAATCATTGAATGAAGAAATGAATCCTCAGACAAATGTAGAAGACAGATAGAGGCCCATGGAAAATAATCAGGGTGAAGACGGCAGGTGAGCACAGGTGGTTGGGCAGGAAAACAAAGGTACTGGTCAGGGGCTAAAACGAGGAGCACTGGAGCTCAGACTCAGTCTGGCTCCATCTGGCACGTGTAATCAAGAACATGGAACAATGTTGGTGCAGCCCCTGTGGAAAACAGTATGGAGGGTTCTCCAAAAACTGAAAAGAGAACTACCATATGACCCAGCAATTCCACTCCTGGGTATTTATCTGAAAAAAAAAACAAAAACAGTAATTCAAAAAGATAAACACACCCCAAAGTCCATAGCAGCATTATTTACAATCACCA
Source organism: Balaenoptera musculus (assembly GCF_009873245.2). Lineage (NCBI taxonomy): Eukaryota > Metazoa > Chordata > Mammalia > Artiodactyla > Balaenopteridae > Balaenoptera > Balaenoptera musculus. The sequence continues at coordinate 47,357,804 of NC_045798.1, forward strand.
AGATACAGAAGTAACCTAAGTGTCCATCAACAGATGAAGAAGATGTGATACATACATACATACAAGGGAATATTACTCAGCCTTAAAAAGGAATGAAATTTTGCCATTTGCAGCAACATGGATGGACTTGGAAGGTATTATGCTAAGTGAAATAAGTCAGACAGAGAAAGACAATTACTATATGATATCATTTATATGTGGAATCTAAAAAATACAACAAATTAGTGAATATAACAAAAAAGAAGCAGACTCACAGATACAGAGAACAAACTAGTGGTTACCAATGGGGAGAGGGAAGGAGAGAGGGGCAATACAGGGGAACGGGATTAAGAGGTACAAATTATGAGGTATAAAATAGGCTACAAGGATATATTGTACAATATGGGGAATATAGCCAATATTTTACAATAACTATAAATGGAATCTAACCTTTAAAAATTGTGAATTCACCTGTAACATATTAAACAGCTGTAACATATAATATTGTACAGCAAGTATACTTCAATTTAAAACATGTTTTGAAAAAAGAACATAGGAAAATGACAGTTAGATTGTTGATCTGCCATCAGAAATGCCAAAAGTTGGGTGTGAAGAGCAATGCAAGTTTTGGTTCACTGAGAGAGAAAGCAAAACCTACCTGCAACTGGAGGTGACTTTTTCTTCGTTTATTGAATTATCTGGTCAGCATTTTGGGGGTGTTTCCTGTGTACCAGGCCCTGCAATAACTAAAGACTAGGACACAAAAAAATCAGAAGGCATTGCCTCTGTTCTCAAGGCACTAACGCTCCAGGAAAGAGAAGTTGTGAATACACAGCTCTGACAAATGGCATAAATGTTTGAGGGAGTAACAGAAAGAAGAGAGGTAACTTCTGCCTAGGAAAAATCTAGGTTTCAGGCTTCTCTTGTTCTTATCATCAACTAAATGTTACTTTACCCCAGAGTTCTATCCTCAGACTTCTTACCGTTAAAGTCTCTCGGTGACTTCCAAATGCTGGATCCACCCCACAGGCTCGTGACCCTGAATCTCCATCTCCAACCTGATTTCTCCCAAGCTCCATCTCCCAGGCTATCATTTCCAACTGTTATCAGGGCTTGGATGCCTGGATATCAACCCTTCAACCTCAACATGTCCAAAGCTAGATTCACTTTCTTTCATATTTCTAACTGAATAAGCCAATGACTCTATCTTCTAAACAGCCTCCCAAGCTAAAATACTTGAGTAGACCTTGGCTCTTCCCTCTCACCCATTTTCCATTTGTGATGTCACCAGAATCTCTTATTTCTACCTCCATCACTGTTGCTCACCTGGCCTTTTCTCTCCATTACCATTATCTTCATCATCACTTCCCTGGGTTACTGAGGCCACCTCCTCTCTGAAACCTCTGACTCAAGTCTCACCCCTCCCTAGCGGGTTGCCTTTCACACACTAAGAAACCTCTGGGCAGCTCTGTCTGCTCCTTTGGGCAGTTAACAGGATGAGAAAGGGGTGAGGGCCCAGGGGTAGCATGTCACAGGATCTGTTCAAGGTCCAGCTAGTGTTTGAAGGACCATTGCTGTCAACAGAGATGGAGTAGAACCGAGTCTTGGCCATCTCTGAATGTCAGGCAAAGGACATTTGACTTTATTTAGCTGGCCATGGGGAGTGAGAGAAAGCTTTTGAAGAGAGATGTGATGTAATCAGAGGTACGCATTAAGAAGATTAATTTGGCAGTAGCTTATAGAAAAGATTATATAGAAAATAGATTAGCAGGAAGGAGACCAATTAAGACATACTTGCAAAAGACTATGTGATGAGCAATGAAGGTTTGAATTCAGTTGGCAGCTGTGGAAACAGAAAGTAAGAAATGGAGGAAATATTTTGGACATGGAAGTGCTATTACTTTTTGAAGTTTGGTGCCAAAGAGGGGGAGAATTCAAAAGTAACTCCTGAGGTTTTAGCCCTGACCAACCGAGCAGAGTAATGTCACTTGGAGAAAGAGTGATGGGGGAGGGGAGAAGGAGAGAGGTGATAGGGGATATGGGGCTCACATTTAGTCATGTTGTTGGAGGCCTTATTGGGATGCCCAGAGAGGCAGGAGATCAGGGGTCAGATGAGTCAGGCCAGAAAATGGAGTTGGATGTTCTTACTCAGAGGATATAGAGCAGCTGTGGAGGAAAGGATCAAGATGAAAGGCTGCTAGGATACCTCTGGGTTTAGTAATGACAAGAACCTTTGGAGTAAAAACGATCTTGTAAGAGGGAAGTAGCAGGGAAACCAGACTGTCATCACTGCCGCGCGTGATAAGAAGGGAGAAGTGACTACTCTTTAGTGGTGATAGGAACGGAAGGACGGGAGGGAGGTGTCGCATTGGGTGACATGAGTTAGTTTTCAGGCATAAAGGAAGGAAAGAGGTGGGGAGAAGAGTAGGTAATGCATAATCTTAGAAGAAGACAAATTGATAAGATCAAGGTCAAAGTGGGAACATTAGCCTAGAAAGGGGAAAAATGGGGGGGGGTGATTTAGAAAAAATCATGAACTCTCTCCTGAATGGGGGGATGAAAGCAGGAGGGTCACGGAATAGCTCATAGTAGAAATGAAGGTTAAAAGTTTAACACTAAATTAAAAATACCTAGAAATGGCAACAAGGAATCAGTAAGATTTGGATATGGATATAAGAATAATAGAGCTGAAATGAGGGTTACACAAGAATTAAATGAATTTTTTGAGGACATGATCAAGATAATTCTGTCACTTTTCCCTGAAGCAAGCTTAGTACATTGCCACCTTCCATAGGTGTCCTCCAATCAGATGGTGAGGGGACACTCAGATGGAGAAATGGCAGAAGATTAAGGAGAAGAGGTATCTAGGGTGCCTGGTGAGAGAAACACTGAAGACTGACCACGGGACACAGGCTGGGAGGGAAGGCAACACATCCCCAGTGGGAGTGATGAGGGCTCCAGTGTTTCTTGGTCAGATGGGAAATTTGGTACCGCTAAAGAAAGCTCAAGGGAAATGCAGTCACTGGAGAGACCAGATTTCAGTTAAGATGAAGAGGTAGACAGAGCACTTGGGATACGAGCTAAGGGGAGTTTGGGCACAGGAGGGTTGAAGTTTTCTGGAACTCAGTGGAAGGAATGGGCAGGGGTGTGATCTAAGTGGCAGTGAGCACGAGTGAACAGAAAAGCTGAAAAGGAAGAGAAGAGAGAGGAGTTTGCACCTGTGGAGATGCAGGAGAGCAAGACGGTTTGTAGGTTAACCCCTTTTGCTCATGTAGTAGGTTTCGAGGTCAAGTCAACTGGAAAAATCAATCATACTTCTGCATCTTTAAGTGATGAAGCAGATCGACCTAAGAATTCCCCCATTGTTACATTCTCACGGCCCAGTGGTCCAGGATGGCCTCTTCCAGGACACTAAGGACCTTGTTTTGGGAAAACATGGCTGCTGCTAGGACATCTGACTTGTGTTAAACTTGCATTTCTCCCTGGCCTCTGCCTTTAAATATTCAAATGACTGCTCTTTCCATAAATGAGACCTTGGGTTTACTCGGCTGTTGTTTTAGTTCACTGCCTTCTGTCTTTCTGTTGAGGAGCACCTGTCTAATCTTCTCAGGCTCTAAATACTGGAGAATCATCTACCACTACATCTTCAACACCCTGTCCCTCTGGTCTCTGCCTGCCTAGCACTGTCTGTTGTATCCGTCCCTTCCTTCTAGGCGACACCACACCAGCCCGACTACTATTGTTGACATTGTAAGAGGGGCTTTTGCTAAGATCGGTGTCTCCTGGTGGACCCCAGCTGGCCATCTCCTTAGGGGGCGTTTCCTGGGTGAATTCGCCAATTCACGTGGGCTGACCAATGTCCAAAGTCAACTGTGCAGGCTCAGAACCACCGTTTCATCTGAAATCTCAGAGATGGACTCTCGCGACCAAGCTCACAAACACTGAAATATAAATAAGAATTCAGTGTAGTGACACCCCATAAAAAACCTATCAGCCCCACAGGCCAGAATGATGGATAATTTCACTACTTCTGTGGGAAGTCTTTGTGACACTCTTCCCTACACCAGGGAAAATCCTGCTCATAAAACTATAAATCTTCACGCCAAACAACAAATATTACAACTTCCTTTTTACTTCCTTCCACTGCTAACTAATCTCAGGGATAACTCCCATTTTCTCACTTTGTATATGCTAGTAGATTCCATTAGATTACAGCCATGCCATGCTGGCCTGGGGTCCATTCCATCTCTTTCCTCAGAGTTCTTAACCTCATTGTGTGTAAAATTAAATACAGTACAAAGGAACTCAATGACACTGAAATGACACTTTAAAATATTTTTCAAATTGTGATATAATATGTGTGCATCTTTATTAATTATAAAATCTAGCCCGGGGGTCTAATAACTACCATAACTTCAAAGTAGTGATGAGCATAAAGAATATTTTAAAAGACATCCACCCAGTAGATGTATATGAAAATATCTGTGATTTCTTTTGGTGACAAAGTCACAGGTACTGCTAATAACTACTTTTGGTTTGTTGTCTACATTTATAATTTAAGGAAATGCTGAATTTCCGTCAGGGGTTTGTATAAATAAAGATGTAATTTTTTCCCATCCAATATCACAGGTTTTCCGAATTTTACTCACAGACACCAACAGTTTGTGGACCCTAGGTTAAGAATCCCTATTAAGATGACTTGGCATGTCTCTGCTTTTTTCCATTACATGCTGATTTTATAATGTGTTTCTCACATCACAGTTTCTAAGTTCTTCAGGCAATTCATTCCAGTCTATATATACTACCTACAGTTCTCAGATACATTCTCCATCTTTTTAAGAACATTGTTTCTTACATGTAAAAAGTATGAGATAATCATCAAAAACTGGAAACAACTGAATTATCCACCAAATGCTGAATGGATAAACACATTGTGGTATATCCATTCAAATGAGTACTACTCATAAATTAACAGGAAAATTAATGAAACATGCAACAACATGGATGAAGATCAAAAGAATTATATTAACACAAAGAAGGCTACAAAAGGCTAATCAAAAGGCTACATACTGTATGATTCCATTTATATGGTTGCCTGCATGGGCAATGAAAGAATGGGAAACAAAGGAAAAGGCTTTTTCTGTATTTATTCAGCCACCCCCGGAGGAAAGACACACTAGATAAGACAGAAACAAGCATTCTGAGAACGAGAAAAGTGTAGTCTGTTGTAAAGTAAGGAAATTTTCTAGGCTCTCCCATAGGCTGGATGAAATAGTCTCAAAAAATTAGTCAAGTCCCTTTGCTCTAATTCCTTGTTTACTCAGCAACCATCTGACTATTAATTAAATTGGTATTATCGTTTTAAAATGAATCTTTTATGATTATCTTACTATTAATGGAATCCTCAGGGCTTAGTCACCTCAAGGGGAGCTGACAAAATTGAATTCTTCAGGCTGCAAAGATCCAGGGCCCCAAAACACTGTCTTCCCCCCCTACCCACCCCCCTCCTTCATGAGACCCAGTCCAAAGTCCTGGTCAACCAACTCTCCACTCTGGCTAATCAGCTTACTCACAAGAATATTAGTGGGCATTTCAGGGTCAACAGATCACTGGCTAGCAGTTGACATGCACCCTCAGAAAATAAATGAAGAAGAAAGAATTTATCTATGATATTTTTAAAAATTAATAGATAAGCTTGTCCATTAGAAGGGAGACGGCATAAGAATCTTAAACAGAGAGCAGTCCTGAGCTGTTCATTAACTACCACATATTTCTGTAGTAAAAGGAGGAATAGCATCATCAAATTAGTCTTTTTTACCTCAGCTAAACATCTAGGCTTCAGCCCCATGCTCAGAATGTGAAGAAAAACAGTACATGGCTAAGAAAAGACGTACATTTATAGCAGAAATGTTTCACTACTGCACCTTTGTTTTCTGGCACTTGATCCTACTGCTGTTGATATTCGCTCTACAGAACACTGTTTCTACAGCAACCACTTAAGGCTCCAGGAATGTGGTGACCCTTGACCTTAATTCATCCCTCTTGGTGGACCATCTTTCTAAAAGAGCTTTCACAAACTCCGATAAACACAGAAAGGCAGGCCCTCTTATCTTTGGGAGTTTATGTTTATCCTTATAACCCTCTTTCATCACAAATTGCCTGTCAGGCAAGAAACATTGGACTTTTCTTGTATTTGTCATTGCCATTTGTTCCATACCAGCATTCCTTTGACCAAGAATGCATTCCCACTCTCTTCATTTCTTCCTTTCTCCTCAGCTTTGCTCTCCTCTCACCTAAAACACCATAAGCTTCTTCTCCTGAGGCTCTCTAGCTTTTACTTCACATTTATCTACATTTGCTCTTTAGGTCTCTGGCAGAATTTTCTCTTCTTTTTATATTAAAAATCATCTCTATCTCTGTAAGTTATTGATGATTCCACAGTCAGATTCGGGATGCTCCCCCTCTACTCTCACTTTTTCTCTACCTCCTTATCTTGTTCAAATTCAAATTCTACTAATGATTTCCAGGTCAATGATAGTTCAGAAGGCAAGCTAGTCAAAGCGGCCAAGGGCATGAGGCTTGGAGGGTGTGCTACTGCAGTGAATAACAGAATCTACTATTAGGGGATGTAAATGGATGGAGTGGGGGTGTAACTAACATGAGGAGATAGATCAGGCATAAATATAGGTTCCTGTATTTACGTGAAAATTCATAAATGGTAACCGCAGGAAGATATCACCTCACACCTGTTAGAATGGCTATCATAAAGAAGAAAAGAGATAATAAATGCTTGCAAGGACGTAAAGAAAAGGGAATCTTTGTGCACTGTTGTACTGCTGACGGAATGTAAATTGGTA